>NC_091130.1:38006489-38378989 GCF_040183065.1 Periplaneta americana | reverse complement strand
AATACGTAGAAAACAAGGGTTAAAATTAAGTTATTACCAAAATTCAAGGGAAACCTATAACAAGTAAAATAAAATATACACATTAAATCTAAATGATGTCAATCTTCATTAAACTATGGTTACATGTAATAAAAATTAAGAAACATGTTAAAGGAATTGTCGTTGCACCAAATGAGTGGTCTCTGGACCAAAATGATCGTATTTTAATTATTTGGATGCAATTTAAATTAAGTAACATATTAAACGATTTATCCTTCTATCAAACACGAATGTTCCCTGGATCAAATGTCCTATTTTAATTATGTAATTACTTTATATTTATTTGTAACGGGTGCAGCGGAGCGCACGGGTACGGCTAGTAATAATAATAATAATAATAATAATAATAATAATAATAATGCTTTGAGCAAAAATTTTACATTTCATTTATATCATTCTAAGATCAAATCAGTTGTAGAAAATGAATATGGGTATAATTCGAACAATAACTTAGGTGAAATCGTTGTATATTGACAGACAATATGATGAAATATGCTTTTCGATATCATAGATGGTGAAGAGACACATTTCTGTTAAAATAAAATTTATATTCCACCACAGAAAATCCTTTTTGTGCTCTGTAGCTTTAACAAGCGAAGATTAAAGTGACATTCATTCCTAGACTAGAATCAAGTTAATTAAATATTTTAATAAAAATATCATTGTATTGTGTTTCAAAGTCTTCATTAAGTAAATATTAATAAAATATACAAAACAGGATAATAATTATGTTTACTGCTAATTGTAGAACAACATTTCTCAAAAGTATAAGCACCAGAAAATAAAGAACAATTATTTTCCGACTCACATCTGCTTGGAAATTATAATGAAATACAATTCTTGGTATTTTCACGGCTGAAGACGTAAAGGGCCGACATCACATAAACGTATACATTCCCGAATTTTATGTAATTAAAGCGTCAGGACATTTCGTAGGAGGGAATGCATTCAGAGATTTTATGTTCAATTACAGAGTACCAGTACATAAAATGTGCATTAGACGTAACAGACAAAGAAGTGCTTCGTAATATATTTTCGCAGCTAACAAATGAACTCCCCTTTTCCGATTGTATTTTATTGCCTGTATATCTAATACGGCACTGGTCGCCAGAGAGGCATATTACTACCTAACAAAACAACTCTTTTTTCTACTTTGTGCGGAGCCGAATTCGGTGGAATTCTACTGTAAATATATTCGTAAAATAAAGGGGAAGATATATGTTAAGCCTTTCAAATATGTTACGTGGACATAAAATAGTAGGACTATAAAACGGAGCCTAGTACAGCAGGCTTAGCATTACAAATCTTTCAGAAAGTGACACAACATGTGGCCGAAACATTCCACGGATAGGGATCACATCATTATGCCTTGAGTTGATGTGTTTACTTTCGACTGTATTAATATAATTAAGTAATGTTTTATAGTTGTTACATCAGTGTAATCTATATTTATTACAGCTAGACTACACAAAGGCACCTAGAAATAAAAACAAAATACGAAAAATTGAAGACTGCCGAACACTTTGAACGACAGTCAAATTCCAGTCATTACGCTTAGTAATATTGAAATTCCTTACTCACTCACCTATAGTTAAAAATGTAAGAAAATATTTTGACAACGAATTACGTTGAAATTAAGGTCCCTGAGACAAATAACGCCATGTATATCTTTAACGCCACCATATTACTTCTTGTTACGACACCAGATTTTGATAGTGCACTACTGTAGCCTGCATTCGCTTGCCATGCAGTGATGAAATGAGTTACTAGCTGTCCGCTGACATTTACGAGTGACATGATATTCCACCATTTTGCTGTTGTGTGTTGATAGTGAAAGGCTGTTCTTATATCAAGGTAAGAGGCAATATTTTATTCTGTGTGTTGAGCAAATAATAACTAAGCTTATATTAAACTATGTATCTTCGTGATCCTTAAACATTCTTCTATGCAGAGAAAGTATTTGCTATCTATAATATTTGAAAATGTTAGAGAAACAGGCATGTAATGTTATCAAGTACTCAGTAGCACTTTAACGCCACGTGGCTTTAAAGGTCTAGATATAAAATTTTAGGTTATGTTAGTACGGTACTCATTTGTTTAACGATAATCCTCAGTTTTTAATAGTATTTTCATTGCTCTTATATATTCATATTATGTGAGGTATTTACGTGATTAGTGTGAAAATATCAGGAAAAACACTAACCTTTCAACTTAGAAATGTCCAGAATGTGCAGTGATGATATTGGTTCAATACCTTATCAAACTCTTATTTTTTTGTTTTACTTTAGGAAAACCTTCATATTTAACTAAGGTTAATGCTTTTATGTTTATAAATTTCTACTGTCTCTCGTCTCTGTTTTGAAAGTAAGAAGTTACCGGAAAACATATTTTCCTAATCCATCTGATGTTTCAGCTTCAGATCAAGAATATATCACTAGTATTGAGTGATTTTGTACCTTTTATTAACAGAAACGCAAATGTAGTTGCTTAGTTCAATTTGTGTTGCTTAGCAAAAATAATTCATTAATAATTATAGGTATATAGGTTACTAGAAAATAGATAGCGTTAATTGGATAAGCTGTTCCTAATAACGCCGGTATACAAAGTTTTCCTATTTGAGTTATAATTCTTCTCCAATGTATAATACCACCATTTTCATTGTGCTATTTTCTAAAGATAAAATTAAAGTTTCTGTATCATAATTTTTGTGTTTGTACATAACTTATTTCCAGAGCAACAGTGACTTAAGTGTTGAGGTGGCGTTATTTGGTACATGTACCTTACCAAGTAAAGCACACTTGTAAAAAAATCTGCTCGTCCATTCACTCGTTAAGCCGGTTCAAGCATTTCTTTCCCGCGCCACTGAAACAAACATTAGTTCAAACACTCGTAATGCCGCACTTTGACTTTGTTCACTAACTTACGCACCGAACTCTCCAACAAATTACAACGTGTTCACAATAAGTGTATAAGATATGTGTGCAATGTCCGACGATACGATCATATTTCACAATTTTTCGAATCTTTATCTTGGCTCTGGCTAAACGATCGCAGAACTTTACACTGTCTTTCTCTTCTATTTCAAATTCTGCTCACGTGCCCCAAGTTATCTGTCGTCTCGTCTTGTGTATTTATGCTCCAACCATAACCTAAATAATCGATCTCAGATCGCCGGTACATTGAGTATACCTCATCATAACACTTCCCGATACTCTTCATCATTCACCGTTTCAATTTCGCGTTACTGGAACTCCCTACCTCATACCTTAAGGGGCTGTCAGACATTTACTAACTTCAAAACCCGGTTGTCATATAGACTGCTTGGACTGTGAGCTTCCCTAAAATATATTTTTTTCTAATAAATGATTTTTATTTTTAATATATAAATTTTCTTTGTTGTTTTAACAATTCGATTCCCATTACTATAATTTGTTTGATTTTTAGAATTACATTTAACTAAACTTGTTTTCATATTATTATTATTATTATTATTATTATTATTATTATTATTAATTGTATATTTTTCCTGTATTTCTGCCAATGTATTGCTATTGTTCCAATACTGATTGAGTGGAAGAGTAGGCTTTATGGCCTTAAGCCTGCCAGTGGAAATAAATCTACTACTACTAAAGAGCGATCACATTCAAGATTCAAGAGAACAAAGCAGGCAAATTATGGTATAACTCTTGAAGACAACTATTTTTGCGTTATTTTCCCCTCATTTTAATAAGTATTACAAGATGTATTTCCTTGCTGCGATAAAAAACTATTAATAATAATAATAATAATAATAATAATAATAATAATAATAATAATAATAATTTATTTTATTTATTTATTTACTTGTTTATTTATTTATTCAGAATATTAACGTGCCAAAACAACAGCACAAGGCCAGTTACAGTAATAATAATAATAATAATAATAATAATAATAATAATAATAATAGTAATAATAATAATGATAATAATTTATTTTATTTATTTATTTAGAATATTAACGTGCAAAAACAACAGCACAAGGCCAATTACAGTAATAATAATAATAATAATAATGATAATAATAATTTATTTATTTATTTATTTATTTATTTATTCAGAATATTAACGTGCCAAAACAACAGCACAAGACCAGTTACAGTAATAATAATAATAATAATAATAATAATAGTAATAATAATAATAATAATAATAATAATAATAATGATAATAATAATTTATTTATTTATTTATTTATTTATTTATTTATTTAGAATATTAACGTGCAAAAAGAACAGCACAAGGCCAATTACAGTAGTAATAATAATAATAATAGTAATAATAATAATAATAATAATAATAATAATAATAATAATAATGTTGTTCATGCAAAACTCGTGTTTAAGCATAATGCTCCAGTTCTTCTCGTAGTCTCAAGTGCCGCATATATACGTTACAAAATTGCGTTGAACAATGTTCAAATTATAAATGGAACAATGGTCCTTGCATAATATCCAATTATCTTCATTACATTGCATGCCTTCTATTGTAAACTCGGTCAATTACATTGCAGAGGAAGTTTCGTTTTATCGTAGAAATGCACCCGTTGTGTTCCTATTGGCCACTGAGAGCCTTGGGCCGGCCTTCCCGAAACATTCACGCACGGTCGGCAGGGAAATTTCGCTGGCATGCCACTTACAAGCCTAAGTGCTCCTTTATGATTGCGTAACCGTCGAAATTGAGAATTTTTTTGTACTGACAAGTTGTAGTAATGTCTGATTTATAAAATGAAAGTACATCAATTTCCACGTAATTCTCAACGTTTGCCGTTAGAATTTTAAATTATCGCCCCTTCATAAACAATGGTTATGAGTATTCGACCGCTACATGTGTTCCTTTTTTAAATCTGTGAATGTTCACTATTCAGGCCCAAGGTCTTTCACTGCAAACCCAGCATTCTCCAGTCTTTCCTATTTTCTGCCTTCCTCTTTGTCTTTCAGAAAGCCATAAACACTCATTTTTGTATTGTATTGTATATTTGTTTATTATTCATATTGATACATAAGTGTTCTACCCATGGGAAGGTCTTTCACTCCAAATCCAGCATTCTCCAGTCTTTCATATTTTCTGTCTTCCTCTTAGTCTGCGCAGATGAACCACATGTCTTTATGTCGTCTATAATTTCGTCGCCTGAAAGCAAGAACTAGGTGACTTGATTTTTCATATTTTGTGACATTGCCTATTTACTTCTTTATTGCACTAAGGAAAATGTCTTAACAGTCTAGTATATACAGTCATGAAGCTCAATACGTAGTAAATATGCAAACATTAGATAGTTGCTCACCATTAGGATCGCTAATATCGCCTCATTACAGGCAATGCAAAATAGTACCGTCACAGTCTATTGTTTCTAGCACCCTCAAAACTCAAGTATCGTGACTGTATATAGTAGACTGTGATGTCTTATTTTCTTGTACCTATTTGTTATATTGGAAAATAGATGTCGCTGGTATCGTTCGATCAGTTACCTAGTTCTTGCATTACATTTTGTGCGATTTTTGCTATGCTATAAAAGACGTAACTAAAAAACGCAAATGTAGAGTTACCTAGTTCTTGCATTCACGTGACGACTTGATATCTTCTTCTGCCCTCAACTATTCTCTCACTCACCATTCCTTCCAGTGCATCATTCAGTAGGCAGTTTCTTCTCAACCAGTCATCCAACCAATTTCTTTTCCTCTTCCTGATCATTTTCAGCATTATTCTTTCTTACCCACTCTTTCCAACACAGCTTCATTCCTTATTCTGTCTGTCCACATCACACGCTCCATTCTTCTCCATATTCACATTTCAAATGCTTCTGTTCGTTTCTCTTCACTTCGTCGTAATGTCCATGCTTCTTCTCCATGCAATGCCACACTCCACACAAAGCACTTGACTAGTAGTCTCTTCCTTAGTTCTTTTTCCAGAGGTGCGCAGAAGATGCTCCTTTTTCTATTAAAAGATTCCTTTGCCATTCCTATCCTCCTTTTGACTTCCTGACAGCAGCTCATGTTACTGCTTATAGTACTACACCCCAATTATTTGAAGCTGTTCACTTGCTCTACTGTCTCATTTAGAATTCACAAGTTTACCTTCTTCATTTTCTTGCGACAACCATGGTCTTCGTCTTGTTTGCATTTATCTTCTTCACAAATCAAATATTAAATTAATTATAATTCATTGAATTAAATTAGCTCATAAATTAAGTTACTACTTTACCTTATAGATTTATCGAAATTTAAATAAATGTGTAGTGAAGAATATTGCTGGAGAACCTTTTAAGTGTAGTGTAAATATTTGTAATTTAAATTTATGTATTTTATTGATTAGGCTGGTTGAGTGGAAGAGAAAGCCTTATAGCCTTAACTCTGCCAGCAAAAATAAAACATTATTATTATTATTATTATTATTATTATTATTATTATTATTATTATTATTATTATTATTATACTATTCACAGCTGTCATTCAGCTCTAAACAGTAACATATCCCTTAGTATCATCTCCTCTTCTGCTAACATTGCCATATCATCAGGAAATCTTAAACACTTTAATATCGATATATATATATATATATATATATATATATACTTCTCATTGACAAATCGAGATCTACATTATATTAATACTGTACCAATATGGTGTCGATACATCGGTAAGTTTACCTCTACTCAAGCGGTAACATATTTTGTGACACGATAAAAGAGCTGAACTTCAACAAATCACGTAGAACGTATGAGAAAATATTTGTCATGTTAGTGATACCGATATTTTAAGGTTCCTCGGTGACACTAAGTACTTGAGTGTGATAATATGCGTACAGGCTTAAAAGTCATTCACTTTTTAGTGGATCCTAGAGTTTCCTGCGAAAATATATTATTTCTGTATATTTGACATTTGTTCAACTTCCCTATACCACTGTTTTAGCTCATTCAGTGAGTTATTCTCTTCACCCTTTTTAAATTGGCTCATGTAACAAGTTCGCCTCTAAGAAATAAGAATAATTGTCAGTCATTATTTTAGCGTGATATGTTGCATATTGTAGCATGACTTGTAATTCCTAACCATGAAGTCGTTTCTGGAGTTGCGATATCAATTTCATTTTTATTTTACTTATTAGAGTCGTGTTATTCCTTCTCCACAGAGACTACTAGAATAATTTTGCAGCGATTATATTTGTCTAAAGGGGAAAAAAGAATCGCAGTATGAAACTGTATAACACGCTTTGTACTTATTTTTAATCTCTCCTAACCGTTCACTTCATAAAAAATCCTTATCTCTGTGTTATTAATTTACAATGAAACTAACGAGATGTGGCATAAGTGAACAAATAGGAGCAGCTTCTAAAAGAATTTCGTAATATGTTTTTATGTTTCGAAAAATAACCTCAGCTGTTACATGCTTAAATTCTGAATTTTGAATTCCACATAACTTCCTGCTCTAATTGCTTTTTTGATGCGTTGTTTTATTACCCTGAAGACTCGAGATCACTTGTATAAAACTATTGGCTTCAAGATACCTTCATACAAAGTTGGCCTAATGGATGGTTTTCATAAAAACTGTTCACTTCAGATACCTTTATAAAATGTAATTTTATTGGTGTTTTTAATATAAACTACTGGCTTCAGATACCTTCATAAAAAGTAATCGATGGTGTTGATGTTGCCTTCAGGTAGCTACATTTAATAAGGTAATTGGTTGTTTTCATATAAACTATTTACCTCAGATACGTTGATAAAAGTAATCGATAGTTTTGACATAAAATATTGGTTTGAGATACTTTCATAAAAGTAATTGACGGTTTTTATGTAAATTGTTGAGTTTAAATACCTTCATAAAATGCAGTTGATGGTTCTGACATAAACCATTGGCTTCAGATATCTTCATAAATATAATCGAAGGATTTGATGTTGGCTTCAGATACCTTCATAAAATGTAATAGGTGGTTTTGATATAAACTGTTGATCTCAGATAGGTTCATAAAAACTAATCGATTATTTTTATATGGACTATTGGCTTCAGATATCTTCATGAAAAGTAATCGATGGTTTCGATGTTGGCTTCAGATACCTTCATAAAATGTAATTGTTGGTTTCGATATAAAATGTTGACCTCGGATACGTCCATAAATAGTAATCGATTGTTTTGGTATAAACTGTTGGCTTCAGATACCTTCGTAAAAAGTAATCGACAGTTTTTATGTAAATTGTTGGGTTTAGCCTGCCTTTATAAAATTTAATTGATGGTTTTGATATAAATCATTGGTTTCAGATACCTTCATAAAAAGTAATCGATGGTTTTGTTGTTGGCTTCAGATAACTTCATAAAATGTAATTGGTGGTTTTGATATAAACTGTTGACCTCAAACACGTTCATAAAGAGTAGCCGATTATTTTGATATAAAATACTGGCTTCAGACCCTTCACAAAAAGTAATCGATGGTTTTGATATTGGCTTCAGATACCTTCATAAATTGTAATTTGTGGTTTTTATATAAGCTGTTGACCTCAGATACGTTCATAAAAAGTAACCGATTGTTTTTATATAAAATACTGAATTCAGATATCTTCATAAAAAGTAATCGATCATTTTGATGTTGGCTTTAGATACCTTCATAAAAAGCAATCGATGGTTTTCATGTTGGCTTTAGATACCTTCATAAAAAGCAATCGATGGTTTTCATTTTGGCTTCAGACACCTTCATAAAATGTGATTTATGGTTATGATATAAATAAAAGAAAGCACTCGCTAGAAAATTAGGAGATGTTAATGTAAATACAGTATCCATTGGACTTGTATACAGTTACGAGTAATGAAGTGTGTGACAATTCTTTCCTTACTTTCTTTCAAAATTAAGGGTCAGAATCTTCTGATTGCCATTTAGACTTAAAACGTACGAGTTTCGTGAACACAAGCTTTTTCATGTGTTTTATTGTTGTGTTGCTTTTCTTCTGTTTCTGTTGTGAGGAACGTTATTAGTGAACGCCACTTACTTACCAATCTCACATTAAAATACATATTACAAATTGTTGTATAAATAAAATTAAGCCTATGACTGGGTCACACTGAAGTTAAGTTGTTCTTCCAAACAACGTCCAATTAATAGGGATGTGAAAAGACTCGCAAAAAATGATATTTAAAACATTATTTGAGAGGCGAATCTTCCTGACTGAAACCTGGAAGAGTTGACTTGAAAAACCATAGGGACCGTAGTGCGAACTTATTTAAAACCTGTATCATCACAGGAAATCCGTACCATTTTATCCTAACTTTATTTTAACTGTTGGAGATGATAGATAAAATGAGGGGGAAGTAAGAAGTATTAGTGGAATGAAAGAAGAAAACTGGAGTACCCCGAGAAAAATTCTCCAGTGTCTGATTTGGCCACCACAGATTCTATGACGAACATATCGGGGTTCAAAACCGTGCAACATGGATGGAAAACCAGCGTGTTAGCGCTAAGGCACATACGATGAGAAATAAATGCTTTCGCTACTAAATTTTGTTTCTAGATTGACTTCCGTTGCAGATAGATAATCATGAGCTGTACCAGCATTTTTAAACAACCTGTTTACTTTTTGTGCATCCGATATAAAGCAAATGGCCGTTTGAATTGAGTTATAAATCATAATTCTTAGAACTTCAGATCTACATTGCTTTTTTACGCCATCTATTCTTGTTGCAAACGGAAGTACACGACTATATTGATATGGAGGCTGTCTCTATTCAGCTGGCCTTCTCGTTTCAGGACACGCCCACCTGTGAATAGAGCTTTTGTATGCGCTGTGGTATATGAGTTTCCAGACACTTTTATTCCAAATAGGGGCCTGCAGTGTTACATAGCTGGGTGGTAAGGGCCACTCGGTGGACATCATGCTTAATGAATGTAGATTTGTATGCGACTCTGACCGAATCCTTTACGTCTCAACTACCCTTTTATTAGGCTGGTTTCCGAGGAGACAAAGCCTGGGGAAGTGGGCATCTTGCGTGTGCGTTTGCTTTCCCCTAAAGGACTTTTTTGTGACCAAACTGATTTTAACAAAAATAGATACGCACAGAGAGACATCTGAACAACATGCATCCGGTTTCTAAAAGAGAGCGCTTCTGTCCGGTATAATTGTTTAAAATCTGATTGCATTATTGTTATTATCATCTCGTCTTCTTCCGAACAAACATTTGTCGGTTGTGTAATGAAGATCCTCAGGCGCAGATGCTGAAAGTACGATCTGATATTATAAAATAGGATTATTATGTCATATTTATTTATTTATTTATTTGTGTACTCTTCCAATATGTCGATATTCCTTCTTTATCTGGTCGTGTACCTATAACATTTCTTTTATCTACTCATGTACCTACAGTACAACGTCCTGTACGACGTAAAAATTTTATTTCGCTAGCCACAGTTCTGGACCTATCACAATTACGTATAGTCCAGGATGCGTTGCCATAGGTCAAAATAGGTCTACCTAGGATCTTATATCCTTTATTTATCATATTATTATATCATTATTAATATTATATTGATATGATATGAATATGATAAATGATATGATATATATGATATGATATATGATATGATATGATATGATATGATATGATATATGATATATGATATGATATGATATGATATGATATGATATGATATGATATGATATATGATATGATATGATATGATATGATATGATATGATAATGATAATAATAATAATAATAATAATAATAGTTTTATTTTCCCTGGCAGAGTTAAGGCCATCAGGCCTTTTCTTCAGCTCAACCAGGATCAAATCACATACAGAAAAAATACATACCGGTATACAAATATGAACTTAAAAATAATAATATGATATGATATGATATGATATGATATGATATGATATGATATGATATGATATGATATGATATGATATGATATGATATGATATGATATGATATGATATGATATGATATGATATGATATATGATATGATATATGATATGATATATGATATGATATGATATGATATGATATGATATGATATGATATGATATGATATGATATGATATGATATGATATGATATGATATGATATATGATATGATATATGATATGATATGATATGATATGATATGATATGATATGATATGATATGATATGATATGATATTTTATTTTAATTTACTTAACTAGCTAGCTAGCGAGTACAAATTAAAATTATAAAACAAAAATGTTTCTAGCCACTACCATAAGAGCCAGGCTCGTGTACAGTGTGGTCTTAGCCAATAATATAACAAAATTTAAAAGAAGAGTTTACTAAATACAGTACTTAAGTAACTTAATTCAAGCCAATAAATAACACACAAGAGCAACTATGATATGATATGACTTATGATACGTAATGATATATAATATGATATGACATGATATATGATATGATATGATATATGATATGAAAAGATATGATATGATATGATATGATATGATATGATATGATATGATATGATATGATATGATATGATATGATATGATATGATATGATATGATATGATATGATATGATATATATGAAAAAAATTATAACATGTTCGTTATCATTTCATTAAATATTCTCCGTGTATTTAAGAACAAATTTGAAGAAATAAAACCAACTTGCAATAATGCACTAATTATTAGAAAATTTCAAAATACTGTAGTATAAATTGTTTCACTAATTATTTTTTATGACTGTCTGATTATGATCATGTTTTGTAATTGTAAATCGCAGATGTTTAGTCATTAAACTTTTGAAAATATTAGCTAATATTTGTAGATTTGTTATCAAACGTATATAAATACTTAACCATGTTACAAGCTTTTCTTTCCTTATAAAAAAACTCATAATATCCTAAATTACATTTTAAAAGCCCATAAAATCCGAAGAGACACTTCGAAGAAACATAATCGGAACTATTTTATACCTTTAACACCTTGGGTTTCCCCATGACGTAAATAAGAAAGTTTTATTATCCGGCACGACCAAATAGATATTTAATTGAGATCATTGTGTAAAGTGATATTAGAAACTACAATCCGATTTTCTTTAATCTACGTCTCGGGAGCAAAGCCATCGAGGTGCTGTTACTTATTACTTTCAAATTCTTTCCTATTTGCTAGCAAGCCACATGGCATAGTTTTGTGTGGCTGGTAAAATTGTTAAAAACGAAGAAACAAAGCACCGAGAGAACTAGGAACGGATATGGGTCACAGGTTGTTTTCATTTAAGAGTCATAAATGTTTATGGACTGAACACCTTTTTACCTGCTAATTATGTAGAAGTATTCTGATAGTCCATTTGGAGCGGGATCTTTGTAGCAGAGTACAACCCTCGGTGTCTGAGGCAGGTGTCGTCACTTTTAGGGAGGGACATCGGTGCCGCATCTCACCGTTTTATAGCTGTTAAACGTGTACAAATTTGACAGAATGCGTTATAAAATGCGGTATTTGAAGATGCCGAAATCTGAATGCTTTCCCAAAGCTGGAAGTACTGTGAGACTTTTGACTAGTTTAATTGGTTGTCGAAATTTGGACGCATTAACACAGGAGTAATAACCATTTATCTACATTTTAATGAAGTAAATTTCATGGAAATTACTATCTGGAAGGAAACACTCTTTACGATTGTCGTGAAAGTACACTGTAACGTGTTAAAGTTTTATTCTGCCTTCATTTTTTGATTTACCTACTTAAGTCCTCATTTTTACTCTGTGTAAATAGACTCAAAATTGATGATGGTGATTTTATTTTATTTATTTATTTACTTACATTTAATGTGCTGTACAACAGCCAGTGGCCAATTATAGTTCAGAACAAAGAATGTAAAAAAACATTAGGAATAATATAAATTATAATAAAAATACAATGGAATAATTGAAATAATAGCAATTAAATAAAATGATAATGACAAATTAATTAATGGAATCATATAAATGAAGAATGAAATCATATAAATAATACTACAAAGAACAAAAGGCATACATTAATAATAACTGACGTAAAACTCAAAAAGTATAGGCACTACACATTAAATGGATCCAAGTTCAATCCATGCAAATTAGCATATTTTATACATCTGCAGACCGGAGAGAGAGATTTAGAATTTCTATTGTAAAAAAAATTATGAAATCTTAAACCCTTAGCAGGAATACGAAGACTGATATTGCTTATGAATGATTCAGAATCAATATCACCTTTAATGACTTTATAAAAAATAAATAATCAAGATCCTGACGTCTGGTAAATAAACTACAGCAATTAAAATAGTTGCAATTAATGTCATATTTATAATCGGAATTAGATAAAAATCTATAAGAACACAAGGAAATAATTTTTTCTGAATATTCTCCAGTTCAGCCGAGTCAGTGGAAGTAATGGAGTTCCATACAACAGATGCATATTCAAGCTTGGATCTAACCAATGTATAGTATAAAATTAATAGACACATAGGAGTAGAAAAAGAATAAGTTATAGATCTAATTAATTAGACCAAGAATTCTTAATGAATGGGCATAAATATATGTGCAGAAATTTGATCCGAAGATACGTAATATTGAAACATTTATTTGCATACCAAAAGTTATGTAATAATAATAATAATAATAATAATAATAATAATAATAATAATAATAATAATAAATGTTATTATAAAAATAAGAGTGCATCATTGAGAGGACAATTAAAGAATTGTTTTTGAGCCACATACAATTAAAAATTAACTTGTGTATTGGATCTAAGCACACGAGAATATCCCGTAAATATTGTTATGATTATTTCATCTGTATGTGAGTTAGGCCTATCTTGTATTAACTTTATATATTTACGCATATATCGAGCATACGTCTGTTTTGCGTCCATGTTAAACCACAACCATCAATATAATATATTGTAACCCCGCCATCTTAGATTATAATAAACTCTTCCAAGTAGATTATGTATACGAGTATATATATACTTACTACGCTTGAGTAGAAGAACTGACTCGTTGACATTGTTGAGTTTATCTAATATGATGTAAGCATTTCCATGGCAACCGAAGTCAAATGGCTTCAGGATAATGTCCATTCCACCAATTCTTTATTTAGATCGAAGACATTTCACATAGAAATAATGTATGGTACAGATGTAAAAAGTGATTTTTGTTTTGTTTGTAGATTTGCTACAATATAAATTTTTCTACTAACTGCAATATTGGTATTAATGTTTCTTAAAGGCCTATTAATAAAATCAGTATAAATTGGGAATAATTGATTTAAGTGTAAACCCCGCATCGTTCATAAATTCTTTGAAGAGTTGAAAGTTATTTACTTTTAACACATTAACACTAATATTAATAGTACTTACTTACTTACTTACAAATGGTTTTTAAGGAACCCGCAGGTTCATTGCCGCCTTCACATAAGCCCGCAATCGGTCCCTGTCCTGTGCAAGATTAATCCATTCTCTATCATCATATCCCACCTCTCTCAAATCCATTTTTATATTATCTTTCCATCTACGTCTCGGCCTCCCCAAAGGTCTTTTTCCCTCCGGCGTCCCAACTAACACTCTATATGCATTTCTGGATTTGCCCATACGTGCTACATACCCTGCCCATCTCAAACGTCTGGATTTAATGTTCCTAATTATGTCAGGTGAAGAATACAATGCATGGTGTTCTGTATTGTGTAACTTTCTTCATTCTCCTGTAACTTCATCCCTCTTAGCCCCAAATATTTTCCTAAGAACCTTATTCTCAAACACCCTTAATCTTTGTTCCTCTCTCAAAGTGAGATTCCAAGTTTCACAACCATACAGAACAACCGGTAATATACTGTTTTATAAATTCTAACTCTAAGATTTTTCGACAGCAGACTAGATGACAAAAGCTTCTCACCCGAATAATAACACGCTTTTACCATATTTATTCTGCTTTTAATTTCCTCCTGAGTGTCATTTATATTTGTTACTGTTGGTCCAAGATATTTGAATTTTTCCACCTCTTCGAAAGATAAATCTCCAATTTTTATACTTCCATTTCGTACAATAATCTGGACAAGAGACATAATCATATACTTAGTCTTAGTTTTAATAGTATAGTTACTTTTAATACGCCACATAATAATCTATTTTAATACGATCATTTCTACGCTAGAGCAGCTCACAGTTGATACGGCATCGTTAAACTTTACTTCCATTTATAGTCGGTAAATTATTAGTTTTAGTACATAATTTCTTGGTGTGGATGTCTGTTCCTATATTTCATAGCAAACTGATAAATATTTTTATTGTGAAAAGCTTAACCGGTTGCCATATTTTATAAACAGCTACGCATATATTATGATGAATTGAATTCGTTTATATAATAAAACACACAGTGCTAAATTATACTGGATATCCTTCAGAATTGTGTTGCTGCCTTCATCTTGATGAATAGGTGCAAGGACACAGTAAAGACAATGGATGCTCTAACACTGATGTCTGTAAAACATGCAATGTGACATGTACTCCATCTTGAAATACCGTACGTACGGTACTGACATGTGTTCACACTATTTGACCACACACCTTTTGAAGAAAATAACTTAATTTCAGCTGACACACTAATTGATAGAAGTTTCAAAATAATACCGAGCGTTTTACATCAAGTGACACAGAAAATCTCGGAGACTATTATTATAAGATCTATATCTACTTAAGAGTGTTTGGAAAGCTCTAGCACTGTAAAGTTAAATTTGCCTCATTTCATAACCAATTTTCTCAGAACCTTAGAACAAGTTAGGGAATATTGTTATTTATGTTCAAAAATACAGTGTGTCCCAACTTGATGTAGCCTATACACATTTTGAAACACTATTTCTCAGGAACGACATGAGAAAGAAATACGATTTTTTCTTAAGCATGTACATGTTCAAAATAGCCCCCTTCTGACACAGTACACTCCCAACAACGACGTACAAAAGAGCGACATACCAACTGGATTGTTGCTAATGCAATACCATTACAGGCATGTTCAATATAAACTCTCAGTTCCTTCAGTGTTTGTGGTTTTGTGTACACTGTGTCCTTTAGAGCTCCCCATATGTAGAAGTCTGGAGAGGTTAAATCCGGAGATCGAGGCGGTAACTCCGCAGCACTTTCTCTTCGTCCTATCCATCTCTGGGTCGTCTTCATTTAGCCTCTGAATGTAAGGCTTGCATTTTTGAGCTCGCAAAATTCCATGAACATTGGCTTTGTTGATACCAATCTCGTGAGAACATTGCCTCATTGACTTCTTTGGGGATTGTGCAAAAGCCTGCATGACTGCATCAACACTCACGTTATCGGTGGAATTTCTCTTTCTTCCGCACCGCCCTTTCAACATATCTTGCACCGTTCCGTCGACTTCAAACTTGTCTCGGATTCTTGTAATAGTTAACCTTGTTGGTGGTTGTGTTACAAATTCAACTCTCGAACTTCGTTGAACCTTCAACTTTCCACTTTGCAGTAACATTTCACTAGCCACTGAAGTTCATCGAAAGATAATTGCACCGTCGTATTTGTTTATAAACAGATGAACATGTTTCCATGCTTTCCACTGCCTTCTGAATCATAAACTGCAAAAATCGTATTTCTATCCCATTTCTTTGCTGTGAAATAGGATTTCAAAGAGTGTATACATCAATTTGGGACACTCTGTATATTATAGACCCAGCAATGTGAGAAATAAACTCGCCAGATTTAAAAAACTGGTAAACTAAAAAACTTAATCTGGAAAAACAAGAAAAATACAGCAGTACAATTCTGTAAGATAATGACATTACAAACATTGTGTAGTCAACTGTACCGAAAACCCCAGAAACATTCCGTATCATATATCGTCGGTTTACAAGCAACAGATTGAGTCAAAAATACAACTTCTGAGAAAAAGACGTATATTATTTAGAATTCAAAAATAAAATTCATATAAAAGAAAACAACTTGCTAAAAATTATATTTTCATAATTCAGTTTTGTCAAGAATATTCACACGCCATTTTCTCAGAAGTAATATTTTTGACTTGCTGTGGTTTACTTGTAAACCGACGATAATATATTCTTTCTGATTCAGGTTCATGTAAAAATTGCACGTAGACATATTATTGTATCAAAGAAGCAACGCTTCCGTAACCGTAACCCCTATTCCCTCTTACTTATCTGTCCGATTCCACAGTCTTTCTCGGTATCATAACTTAAATACTCGGTCACAATATGATAACACGCTAGAAATACCACTCCACAGATCATCTCTTTATTTTTCATCTTTCACTGTTGCTACTTATCGTCACTGGAATTCTCTGCCGCCTGAAGTCAAGGGCTGCCGAACTTTAATTTCCTTTAAATGTAAATTAGAAAAATATCTTATGATGAGTTGCCAGATCTAACGCGTTGCAAATATTTAATGGAATGTGTTCTACTGTATTTATTTTTATTTTTTTGTTTCTTATTTTTATTGTGCAATCATGTAAATCGTGTTTATTTATCACTTAACGCCAATATGTATCCCACTGTGTTGTTTTTTATTATTATTAATCTATTTTTGTGTACATTTTATTTAATTGTCGGTTTCTGGTTTAATTATGTGAATCCTACTTAATTGTAATCTAATACTAATATGTATACTAATGTCTTTATTTTTATTTTTACTGTGTACTTTTTTATTGAATTATCGGCTTCTGTGTTTATGTCATTAGTATTTGATTCTAACAACATTAATATGTATTCCACTATGTGTATTTTTATTTTATGAGGTAAATTTTTATGTAACTACCTCTTTTGATCTCATTATGTACCTAAATTGTATCAGTATGTAATTACTTAATTCCGATTCAGTTGTATGTTCAATTGTGTAAGGAAGTTTTAATCCTGATTGAGTGTAAGAGAAGGCCTTACGGCCTTAACTCTGCCAGGTTAAATAAATCCATTATTATTATTATTATTATTATTATTATTATTATTATTATTATTATTATTTACTTACTGTGCATTTTGAAACACTATTGACATCGCCTATAGTTAGTTAAAAAAGCCATTCGCTTAAAATCTTAAGAGTTAATAGGACCTGGCGAATTGGAGTAAGTGGCCTATTTGAATCGTGAATTGCAGAAACCCTACATGTCCATTTCAATACAATTTTAGGGGGCATAAAGAAACTGATTATCTTCGAAAGCGTTTGGTATAATGAACTCACTTTTTTTTGTTAAAGCATAACAAATTCTAGTGTTTGAAACACTTGAACTTCAATTTCTTTCTTTAGTATTTCCTGGAAGAAAAGCTGAATTGCCTGGACGATCAACGACTAGTATCTGTGTATTTTAAACTGGCAGCTCAAAGTCAAGTAATGGACTGCATTTTTCACGTGTGCTTACGCCAATCCTGGACCATTCTCCTCAACTAAAGTCAGTTGGGACAGCCAGAATTATCAATGCTTCAGTTCACAGTTTTCAGTTCAGTGACCCATGCGTGGTTTGTACTTTTGTACGTGACCTTGTGCCGCCAGTTCGAAATTCACAGATAGTAGAAAGATCATTTTACTTCTTTAAACCAATTTTATACGAGGAAGACGGAGAAGGTTATTTTTTTTAATCTTATAAAGAACTTCAACTGTAGGGGAGAGTTGGGTAGTATCGGACATCGGGTAATATCGGACAATGCGTTTCTTTCATCTACCACCAGATGATAGTACCAGAATAACATGGTTACGTTTCTGTATGCGACATCACAGAAACGTAACCATGTCATTCAGGTACTATCATCTGGTGGTAGATGAAAAAAACTCACTGTCCGATATTACCCGATGTCCGATACTACCCAACTCTCCCCTATACATAAAAGGAAAAAGAAAAATGATGAGGTATATTTTGAGAGTAACGGGATAACAACGAACTTAAAAACCCGAAGCTTGGCAATTATTGTTTCCAAATACATAATTATGAATATATTTGAATGTCTTATTTATATCTTACATGGGCCTATTGTCTTACCTCGTCTTGGAATAATTTTGTGTTCTCTTTGAATTTACACTGTAAATCCAAATTAGTCGAATTCATTGCCTTTCTTTGAAGAATTATTATTATCATTATTATTATTGTATTATTATTTTTAAGTTAATACTCGTATATCGGTATGTATTTTTCTGTATGTGATTTGATCCTGGTTGAGTGGAAGAGAAGGCCTGATGGCCTTAACTCTGCCAGGGAAAATAAAACTATTATATTATATAACCGCTGAGAGAACGCTAGGAAAGCCAGTTTTCTAAGGAAGTATGAAATAATACCACATAGGTGAAGTCTGGACAGCCTATAATGATTTAACCTGTTTAAAATTGGATGAGATATAAATTTGAGACATTTTAATCACCTACTCAATATACATTTAGGCGTCTTTTCAACAGCTAAATAGCCCCTATGGAAGACTATTAAATAAGCCCGTACACCTGCATCAATTCCTTGTTCTCAAGTCGATGCTAATTTAAACCAGTACCTCGGGCAGTGTCCAAATTGTATTTGTATGGTGACGAATTTACTATTAATAGCATCGTTAAGGTTGTCTGTAAGCGTACAGTGTAACTTTATAGCATTTGAATTAACGGTATATCGAAGAAGAACAGCTGTCATTTACAGACGAGATAAATTTAAGGAGACTTGTACGTGAACGCATGGAAAAAAAGGTTATGCAGTTGCTAACATTTAAACTGAAAATACAGAAAAAGTTGCATCCATAATTGTACAGGGACATCATTTTATTTTCACTAACATTTTAGTATTAACTTGTCTATACCTCTGGATCAACGCCGTTTGCTACCCCCTTCCACGACTGGAGTTCGATGATATTGGCGTAATATACAAAAAAAAAATCACTTTACTAGGTATAGGAGGGAAGAAAAGTAGTTCATCCATTTACGTAAACTAAGAAATATTGAGCTTTTGAGTTTGATCATTTTCATTAGGTTTTTGTTTAATCAAAATACAGCACAGTATTAACAATGAGTGTTTTTTACTCACGAACTGAGCTGTCCTTGTGGACATATTCATTATGCAGTGTATATTATACTGTCTACAGCACATTAGCGTACAATATAGGGAATGAAGTTAAATTGAAAAATAATCGTAATATGGATATCTAAACACATTTTTTAAAATGGTGGCCCTTCATTTCCATACAGGCTTCGGTTCTAATGTGCATATTATCGCACTATAGACTATTGTACCTAATCCCAATTACCAGTTTCGTCCTTCGTACTAGTAACTCATGTGGAAATAATTCTATCCTACTATTTAAAAGAGTACCTTACGTACTGTAAATTTAATCTTCACTTCTGCCCAACCCGCACAGATAAAATTACTCAGACATAGGCTACTATCTACTGTCCGTCCAAGTGGTTATGTCGTAGGGTCGTAGAAAGGGAGGAAATCACGTGACAGTTAATTACTTAACGAGGCCCTTTTATTTAAGTTATTTTAAACAGTTGTATAATATTACGTAGGCGTCCAATTCCTAACAGAAATTAATGTTCTCAGAAAACAGCTAAGACAACCCAGCCACTAGCTGGCGAATAAAAGCTGGTGAGGGAAACCGGGATACGACGTAGGCAAATGGACGACAGTACCTGTGCGAAAATGATTCAATATTGAAAGCTCTTTCGTCACTAGAAAACGCGAACATATTTTTGGAACGTACTGTTTACTATGACCGTAAGACTACTATGACTGTATATGCGGTCTTGGATCTGTGTGGAGGATGGTTGAACTTCATTAGTAGAAGGGTGGGAATGAAGTACATTCAAAAACTCAGGTACAATAAAAATTGAAGTAAAAATAAAATGATGTCCCTGTATATACATTGTAGTGTTGTAATGGATAATTTAATATTATTCTGTGGTATTAGACATAATTTCTAAATGCAGTTTTTTCTTTACTCTCCATTACGTACTATGTGAAAAAAAATATATTTTGGACAGCCATTCCTACTGTAGATCTTTTAAAGCTACACTTGCATGTTAAAATTGACATTTATAAGGTACGTGCTAACGTACTTTTAACAGTAGTGCGAAAAGTATTTTTTTATTTACACTAGCATTATAAACAGTCTTTATCTATAACTGTTATCTAAACTGATCTTTATTTCATCGCCCTTAGCAACCTAAACAATAGCTTTATTCACAACACTGAATTAAAAGTTTTTAATTCACTACTGTGAATTAAATTTTTTTTCCATGGACCAATACATCAGCAACTATAAAAGCCACACATTCATTCATTTATAACTTCTTCATAAACAATACACCACACTTTCAGTAAAATAGTGTCGTAACTCTAAAATCGTGATTTGTAAACATATGCTATTTCCTACTGTTATAAAAAATATTTTAATAACTAGGTACTAAACCTTCGATAACCTACTAGTATTCTATTATTTCAATTTCATATCTCCAACTAGTAAAACAGTGTTGGAAAGAAAATACCAAAGTAGTATGTGATTTTCGACATTTGACAGTATTTTACTGTGTGTATGTGTGTGCGGCATTACGAACAAAAGGCGTACAATTTAAAATTAAATTTAGACACCAGTAATCGATAAAATATTGTATAGCACACGAAAGTAAACAGATTTTATGAGATCGTGGAAATTATCTTCCTCGGCTTCTCTTCGGGCGCTAAACTTTCTACTCAGTCATTAAATCTAATTTTACTCTCTTATATTATAAATTACTATTATCTCTAGAGTATGTCATTAGGAAAGTCCAGGATAACAGAGACGGTTTGGAATTGAACGGGTTACATCAGCTTCTTGTCTATGTGAATGACGTGAATATGTTAGGAGAAAATCCACTAACGATTAGGGAAAACACGGGAATTTTACTTAAAGCAAGTAAAGAGATAAGTTTGGAAGTAAATCCCGAAAAGACGAAGTATATGATTATGTCTCGTGGCGATAATATTGTACGAAATGGAAATATAAAAATTGGAAATTTATCTTTTGAAGAGATGGAAAAATTCAAATCCCTGGGAGCAACAGTAACAAATACAAATGATACTCGGAAGGAAATTAAACACAGAATAAATATGGGAAATGCCTCTTATTATTCGGTTGAAAATATTTTATCATCCAGTCTGCTGTCAAAAAATCTGAAAGTTAGAATTTATAAAACAGTTATATTACCGGTTGTTCTTTATGGTTGTGAAACTTGAGTTCTCACTTTGAGAGAGGAACATAGGTTAAGGATGTTTGAGAATATGGTGCTTAGGAAAATATTTGGGGCTAAGAGGGATGAAGTTACAGGAGAATGGAGAAAGTTACACAACACAGAACTGCACGCATTGTATTCTTCACGTGACATAATTAGGAACATTAAATCCAGACGTTTGAGATGGGCAGGGCATGTAGCACGTATGGGCGAATCCAGAAATGCATATAGAATATTAGTTGGGAGGCTGGAGGAAGAAAGACCTTTGGGGAGGCCGAGACTTAGATGGGAGGATAATATTAAAATGGATTTGAGGGAGGTGGGATATGATGGAGACTGGATTAATCTTACTCAGGATAGGGACCAATGGCGATCTTATGTGAGGGCGGCAATGAACCTCCGGGTTCCTTAAAAGCCAGTAAGTAAGTAAATAAGTAAGTAAGTATTATCTACTATTGTTACTAAAGTAACGATTTAGTTCAGTGTTCACAGTAGCAGTATCAAATCTATATATTCATTTAAAATATGAAACACGCGTCAAATGTAAAACACGCTCTTTTTTAACGTGAAACACTCCATTTTTGAAACGTAAAACACACCTTTTTTCAAACGTAAAACACACCTTATGCTTTTAATAAAATAAGGATTATCTTCTGCAGACCTCTGTAAATAGAACTAAGGAAGAGACTAGTAGAATGCTTTGTGTGAAATGTGTCATTCTATGGGGTAAAAACATGGACATTACGACGCGAAGGAGCGAACAGAAGCGACTAGAAACATTTGAAATGTGAAAATTTTAAATTACGGTCTATTTAACGACGCTCGCAACTGCGGAGGTTACAGTATATCAGCGTCGCAGATGTGTCGGAAATTTTGTTCCGCAGGAGTTCTTTTACATGCCAGTAAATGTACTGACATGATCCTGTCGCATTTAATCACACTTAAATGCCATCGACCTGGGTCGGGATCGATACGCAACCTTGAGCGTAGAAGGCCAGCGCTATACAGACTACGCTACGAGGCCGACTTGAAATGTGGATATGTAGAAGAACGAAGCGTTTGAAATGGACAGAAAGAATAAGAAACGAACCTGTATTTGAAAGAGTGAGTGAAAGAGGAATGATGCTGAAACTGATCAGGAAGAGAAAAAGATTTTGGTTGGGTCACTGACTGAGAAGAAACTGCATATTGAAGGACGCACTGAAACAAAATGTTATACGAGAAAAGTGTTCGGGGAGGAAGAAATCATAATATGATAGGCGATATTAAGATACATGGATCATATGCGGAGAGGGAGGCAGAAAATAGGAAAGATTGGGGAATGATGGATTTGCAGTGAAGGACCTGCCTTTGGGCAGAAAACTATGAATGAAAATCAATATCTCACATATGAGCAACTTTTTTTAATATGTATAATATTTATCAACAGATTCCGTGCCGTGGCGTCGTGGTCTAAGGCATCCTGGCTAGGACTCGCGTTAAGGAATGCACACTGGTTCGATTCCTCATGAGGGAAGAAATTTTCGCTTGAAATTTCGGCCAGTGTATGGGACCGGTGCCCACCCAGCATCGTGATGCACTTGGGGTGCTACGATAGGTAGCGAAATCCGGTTGAGAAAGCCATCTATAACGACTTGGGGGGATCATCGTGCTAACCACACGATGATTGTCCACCTTTGATTCGGCATGTGAACGTGAGGCCAGCAGCCGGCTGGTCGTTCTGGGCCTTTCAAGGGCTGTGGCGCCACGGGTTATTATTATATTATTTATCAACAGGCGCATTTTTTTACGAATTGTGTGATCTGATTTCGTTTAAATACTTTTGCCTTTTTTGCTTCGTAATCAACGAACTGTCTCTTTAAAAATTCCCTCAGCTGTCCATATCTAGGCCTACTAATAAAGTTATTGTTAATCAGAAGAGTTGATTTGATCATAGAGTATTCAAAACAAAAACTCGATGGTTTTATGCTCTTCGAATTTTCATAAAAATAAGCTAATTCCTTGTACAAACTAGTGAGGAGTGCAAGGAAATGATGTTCGAGTTAGGGACATTAAGAACCTAACTTCTAGCATCGTTGAAACTTGTATACAAGGTTGGTAAAACTTCAGGAAGAGGAAAGAACTGGTTTAAGAGTAAGGCATCTGATTTCAAAGTCCCTTTCCGGTTAAGGCTTTCAAAACTAATGTAACTACAGTTCTCAATAGCTATACAATGTGATTATCAAATGCTACTTGAAAATACCGGAACATAATAGTCACGTGACAAGAGCATGAACTATTATTTATTTTGCAATTTTTTCAAAAAGTAAAATGGGGCAACTTTTACTTCCTTGGATGGAAATGCTATCTACGCGGCTTGAACTCAGAGTCCACGCATATTTTTGTTGACTATCCCAACCTCTTACATTATTCTCTCGTCTCTCCGACCACTGTGTTCGGTTGCAGAGCTTGTCTGGAGGGTTGTTTTGAATGTCTCAGATAACTGACCATACAGCATCTCGTTCTTTGTTAGCAGAACCACCTGTGCTGCCTGCTATTTTCCCTATACGTGTTGTGAAGACAAGAATTCCTGCTTGTCTCAGGGTCGAGTAAATATGGTAGCATATATTACCGTTGGAAGCACTATTGAGGATGACACTTGTGGCGGACAAGGTCGCAGTTGGGGTTTTTGTCGGGCTTCTCGCGTTCCCCCATATTAATCATCTATACATAATTCCGTCAACATTTCTCCATTTCGTTGTCATTTCATAGCATTTTCGAACGCTGGCCTACGGACGAGTGGGGTTGCCAGCACGAAACCAGGGAACGCAGTGAACCTTAGTATAGTTAGCCGGTGTTGGTTTGGGAATGCGCCTAGTTTGAGGTTTAGTGCAGTAAATCATGAAAGGTCGCAGTGTTGAGTAGTCGTGCCCCCTTCAGAAATTCCATTCCATTCCAAACACTATTGAGGACCCACTCTTGGAGCTTTAACTGGAATAATTGTACCGTGATTTAGATAAAACAGTATTTTTACAGAATTTGACTGTTAGGTATTCACCTCAGTATCTCCGTAACTATTGATATTAAAAGTCCAGTGTTTGGTCACATTTCACACAAGTTAGGTAAGCAGTGACTATATGCTCAAGACTGTAGACAGGCTGTGGACGTGTGCATGGGTGGGCAACTCGTGCTCTCAAAGTGTCAACACAACCTCAGTGCAGGTAGAACGGATTCTGTATTAGCTGTACCGGTAGTTTCTGTATGTGTTTCTTGCAAGACACAAGTTCGCTCGCGTCTGCAGAAGTGGCGGCTCGTTTTAAGTGAAAAACAATATAATCCCCAGAACATTTCCCTTTAATGATGAGTCAAAAGAGAAAGAAACATTATTAAGAATGAAGGTAAAGCTTGTATTATGTTCTTCTACACTTTCTTACGCATGACATTTTATGTTACAAATAAACACAGTGAAGGTTTTAGTAAAGAAATGCTGTATAGAATAGCTAAAGGTAAAAATGGGATATCAACAAGGTGACACTGATATCAACTATTGTTAGCACGTTGTGCGTGCGAGTTACAGAATTGCACGACATGTCATCGACTCGCTCAGAACATTTATGGATAAATTTGAAATATAGCAGTATCATGTAGAAAATAGACAACTGCACTTTCTTTGACTATAAACTATCTTGAACAGTGATAAGAAAATCTTATCAAATATAAGACCCTACTTCAAGACCTACAGCAGAATTCACTGGTAAGTTTGGAGAAACAGTGACAATTGACAAGGAATCAAGATTTTTCTGAAATCCTTTTGGCTTACAGCCGGTAGAAAATCCTAAAGGTTGAATTGATAAATCTACGTACAGAACAGCACGCCACTCAGATTCCAGCGAAATCAGATTTTCCAAATATGCTCTTTGCTTCTATATATACTGTATGTGCTTGAGGCGAAGTTTAATACAAGAAAGAAGTGTAAAAGCTCTAAATGCACAGAAAGAGCTCAGAAGTAAGTTTATTTCATCTGCCGTGATATGTAAAAAAATACTTCCATGAATTTGTGATTGTTTGCGAATACAGACTGTTTCCTTTCTGAGAACAGAAGAATACTCTTAATGTATAAATAGTTGTAAATTCTCGCGTTCTATGTTTCAAATGAGATATATAATAACAAATATTAACAAATAGTGTAATAATAAATAAGTGTTGCAGCTATATTCGTTGTATCTTGAAAAGGTTGTATTCAGTTTGTGTTTCCAATACTAAATTAACTTACAAAGCTAGGAAATAATATAATTTTGTTAAGTGTGCTTAGGTACAGACGGTCTAAAATTACTGTAATTATTGTACTATGCCTCAATCTGAAATTTAAATCATGGAGTAGATATCACGACCACCTGCATGAGCCGCCAGAGCGCACCGTGGCAGTGAACTGCTTTTGCAGCGAAATTACAAACAACTTGTAACTGCTGCGGCTGTCTATCTTTCTCTCTTTCAAGGTTTTTTAGTACTTTGTGAGCACGAGTTGCTCATCCAAGTTCTTGTGTATCATATTTGCGGGTACAGTCGGTTGATATAATAAATTGTTTACAAAAGTAAACAATCATCGCATTCTTTATATACTGTATATAATACTTATGTAGAATAGATTAAAGTTTATAATGAATAAGAAGCTATAATGTATAAAAATCTGTAAGAAAATTATAGGCCTAGCCTATATAAAAATCCGAAACTTAAAATTAAATAAAAAATCAGGTAAATATAGGCCTATGGAAATGGAAATGGAAATTAGCCTACTTAAAAACAAAGTTGTGCATAAACATTTATACATACATTTAGATAAGAATTTTACACATATGGTTGTATATCATCGTTTGAAATGTATGGTTATGAAAGCAATTTTATTGTAGATGATTTCCAACCTCCATTCCTCTTAAGTGCCAAAACATCCACACCTGTGATAATCAAGAACGTAGCGGAAGTTCTTCTAAATGAATTATCTGTATACAGTTTAGGATTTTACAAATTTAAAAAAGTCGCTATCTTACTAGGAATTGTAGAAAAAATCTCCCAACTGGTTGATTATAACATTGTCCTTTGTCATATCGCATAAACAACCGCGAATTTTTATTCCCAATCTTTGACCTAATCATAATGTACTCCGTAACAATTTGTAAACAACAAACACAACTTTTACTACAAGTAATTGTGAATCTACGGGAAACATATTCACTGAATCTCACTGTCCATGAAACAACCTTAAAACGCCTTTCTTTTGTGCCACCAGCAGTACAAAGATTTTTGTAGCATTTAGCATTATCCGTAATTGTATAGAATCGCGTTTCCTCTATGTAATTGTTGTACTCAGAATAGGTCACGTCTTTCCCTTGCCTTGGAAGCCTCACGACCCTCTATTCTGTCTTAGGTACAACTCTTATGTCAAGGAAGGTCTTGCATCCTCAATATTCACTCTTCTCCTTTTTATTTAGACTTGAATGGGATGGACGGAAACATATTCTGCCTGAGAACAGCAAATTAATTTTATGGCCTGTGTATTGCCAACGCTGTATAATGAAGGTGAATTATAACAGTTAAATTTGCATATAAAGTATTTTCAATCTTTAACACTTTGAGCCTATTGGCAATATTCTACACCTACGAAATTCTTCTATCATCGGGTCCGTTCTGTTATGAATCCGGTAAGTTCATTAATAATAGTAATAATAATAATAATAATAATAATAATAATAATAATAGTAATAATAGTAATAATAATAGTAATAATAATTTATTTATTTAATCTGGCAAAGCTAAGGCCAGTAGGTCTTCTCTTCCGCCCAGCCAGACTCTAATTCTAATTGAATACAATTACTTACATAGTTATTACATTAATATTTAGACCATAAAACAACATGAAAGTAAATAATGAAAGTTGGATAAGTAATGTTAGTGTGACAATAATAAACATTGGTAAGAAATAGTTATAATAATAATAATAATAATAATAATAATAATAATAATAATAATGAAATATTTTAGATCTTTATCTGTGATATATATATATAACCATTAAACATTGAGAAACCTGAAACAGCTATTATTGTTAACAAGAATTGTTAGAAAAATATTTCGTTAGTCTATTCTTAAATTGGTTTGATGTCTGACAGTCCCTGACATTACTCGGTAGGGAATTCCAAAGCCGAGGAACAGCCACAGTGAAAGAAGATGAATATGAGGATGTTCGGTGGGAGGGAATGGATAATACTGAGGAGTGTTGTGATCATGTGTCTAGGTTATGATGGGTGGATAAATTTTGAAAACGAGACGCAAGATAGACAGAAGTGGAGAAATGCAATATGTGAAAGAGAAGGGAAAGACAGTGGATTTTCCTACGATCTTCTAGACGGAGCCAGGACAACATTTGGAGGGATGGTGTTACGTGATCAGCCCGGCGAATATTGCAGACGAAACGGATGCACATATTATGAACACGTTGTAGTCTCTGCGCCGAAATAACGCTTAGGTCAGTAAGCAGAATATCACAATAATCGAAGTGGGGCATCACGAGTGTTTGCACTAACATTTTTTTCATGGAAAAGGATAGAAAATTCTTCAATCGCCTAAACGAGTGGATTAGTGAGAATACTTTTTTGCAGGTTTCTGCAACTTGAATGTTCTAATTTAAACTTTTATCCATATAAATACCTAGATTACTGCAATATAAAAAAACCTACAAACTTAATACGGAAAATAAGGATCGGTTGACAATTAAACAGAAACAAAATTATAAAAGAATAATTAAATATTGATTTGTAATATACTGAGTGGATTTCAAAATATAGTGCGTAGGTATTTGACGTTAATATTAGAAACGTTTGTACAAACAATTGAAACTCGTATCTTACGTCATTGGCTATGTGTATTAAATTAGTAGGTCTTGTAGAAGAAAGTAGCCTATCTACTCGTATTGATTATTGTCAACCAGAATTAAGTTTCGTGGCATTAAAATTTGGTGTATGATATTGATGACGCAATAATAACGACACGATGATAAGAAAATAATGACAATGATAATGATGACATAGTAATTGCGACATGATAATGACGAATATTAATTAGTAATGACAACGGCATGATACTGATAAAATGATAATTGTATGATAATCATGAATTATAATCACAGTTTAGCTGAAATATACAGAAGAGTTTTACAATATAGTCTACTAGTACAACACAATACAAGACAGAAATATTCATAAATTCAGCTACAGAATACTGTAGAATGCGTGAGAAATTATGTACTTCTTTAATTTGGCCCTAAATAATCTTATGTTTAGAGTATGATTTTTTATATTCATAGAGAGACTACATAAAAATTTTTACTGCCATATAACGCACTCCTTTTTGAAAGCACTATAGACATGCTACTGGAGTATGAAAGTCATTTTTATGCGTAATTGTGCTATGAATTGTTGAATTAGTTACAAGATTTTGACGATTACATACAAGGAAGTTTATTAATGAAAAAATATACTAACAAGCCATGAGAATTATTGTAGTTTTTTTTTAAGTGTCGTACACGATTCCCTAGATTTGTCACCAACTATTATTAACTATTATTCTAATTACTCTTTTTTGTAGTAGGAATTAACGTCGTGCATTACAGGCGCTATATTCGATTCAAGTTTGTCGAGTATGGTGAAGTTTTATATTCGCTCATGTTCACTCTGCAGGAAGAGGCATGTCGTGTTTGTTCCACCTTGTTATGAAAATATTTGCTATCCTCCACTCGCATCCCTTCATATTTTAACATCTTAAGGATTTTAGCACATATCTTGCGGTTAGTTCTTCATATGGAATAACACGAATTTTGTAATATCTTTTTTGCCTCTGTCATGTTCGAACATTGCATAGTAGGAATATACTGTTATTATCTGTAGAATTTCTCCCGAATAGTATTCCAAAACTCATTACCGAGTGGAAGTATGCAAAGTATATTGCTTTTAAGGTATTGATATTTACTAAATCTTGCATAGATCTAATAGTAAAACATGTTGCATTTAATAATTTCATTTTATATGGTTTTTCCGATAAGCAAGTTGTAATACTATATTAAATTAACATGAGCCGTCTATGCTTATCTAATTTTATATAAATTGATTATAACATGAAAGTTTTCGGCACTAATGTGCCATTTGCAAATGTATGAAAGTTTGCCTAATGAATAAGACAGGTTAACATCAAGTATTTTAACATTTTAACATTTTATATCACAGTGTAATTTAGCAATTTTAGTGACTGGATAACTGTATTTGACAAAACATTAACGTCAAGCTAACTACATTGTTCTACACAAATGGACAACATAGCAGAACAAAAAATTAGTTGATAGGTTTTAATTGTTAGTATTGAGTGTTTTAATTATACACATAAAAGTGTTTTACATGTTATGTTAAAATCATCAAGGGTACACATCATATGTTTCACTTACACAGTTCATGTGCATCTATTTGAAAATGTAATTAGGCAAACTTTCATACATTTGAAAATGGCACATTAGTGCCGAAAACGTTCATGTTATAATCAATTTATATAAAATTAGATAAGCATAGACGGCTCATGTTAATTTAATATAATATGTTGCATTTAGTTTGGGGGTAATTTCTTTAATATGATTTTTTCAATAATAATCTCACTAGAGGTTTTGATTTATCTAGAGAAAATCAAAACTCGAGTGGGATTTAATTGACTATTACACAATTAGAAGAAAGTATATAAAGATTACAAGTAACGAAGTATTCCAATATAATAAAATATTAATTGACTTACAAAAATGCAACTGTCTTCAAATGTATTATTGTACCATCTCAACATTACAAATATTAACTTACGCTAGATGGCAGTAGTGTGTTATGATTAGCTGTTTTCTTGTTATCAGTTGTGCCAACTATGGAATCTTCATTGAACTCTGCCAAGAAGGCTTTGTTGATTCAGTTTCATTTTTATTAAAACAGTTGCATTCCGCTTCAATTATCCGGATCCCAGTAATCAACGTCACTTGACAGATGATTTTCAATAAATCTTAGTATATTAAACAATCTCTGATACGTGACTATTCATAATATCATATAGCAGAAGCTATAACGTAACCTAAATAATATAAATGTTAGAAAAGTTTTAATAAGGGATGATGAAATAAACAAGAAAAGTTTTAATTAACGATGATGAAATAAAAAATAAACATGAATAATTTTAAAAGGAATAATTTATTGAATGTACAATTTGAAATTTGATTGTTTTAGTGATTGGTGGTTCAGTTGATGTTATATTAGACGTGTGCGTAAAAGAAGTGGAACTCGTTGATGTACATGGTGTATTCCTCAACTTATTCAGGATTTCCGAATGGTGCTCTTCATTTATTTGTAAATAGGGTTTCAGGGAAGATGCATAGCTATAACCAGTGATCTTTATGAATTCTTGTTCTTGAATGCCAATGCGAGTCATATTTGAACAGGACAGGAGTGGTTTGTAATGTTCTGTTTTTTTTTTTTTCGACGTCCAGACCAGTTCAGTTTGAAATGTTGGCAAACAAAGAAACAAATGCTAGGGTAGTGATAAAAATAAACAAATGCTAGGGAAGCGATAAAATTAAACAAATGCTAGGGACGCGATAAAATTGTACGATAAGCAGCCGTGATTGGTTGAAAGACGTCCTTTTGTACCGTTTTATTGGTCAAAAGTAGTATGACGTAGTAAAAGTGTAATAGTCAGTTTAACACATTACCGAATTGTAAGCCAAAAAATTTGGTGGTTGTTGTTGTTTCTATCAGGGACCTGTTGTTAATTATTGCGCTTGAAATTTGCTAAGTTGAATTTGGGCAAGATTTAAATTGCATTATGTTAGTTTTGTTACAATTTAATGTTCATTTATTGGCTGAGAACCAATGACATATTTTGATGAGTATCTTATCATCTGACTTACAATTCAGTACTAGAAGAAAATGTTTCTGCATTATACCAAAGAAATAAGCAGTTTCTTTAATAATATTTAATTTAAAGTACTTTATCATTTACTGGCTCTAACTCACTTTCAACCTTTGTCTACAGACAGATCATCAAGCTTATAGAAAGTAAATATAAACAACGAGAGGATGCAACTACTTTAATGTTAGCTTTAAGGAGCATTATAACGAAAAAGGTTACATTAGCATATGCATTAATCTAATGATTAAGAACGTGAAAATGCAGCCGATTTTCCAAGTAGAAAATTGATAGTTAGGTGTCCTAGTAACGTGTTACTGATAAGATTTTGATTAAAATAGATACCATCTTTATATGGTAATCAAATTTGACTGATGTTTCTACTCTTGAACTAAACATTAAAAGGAAATTGAGAGCAATAAGCTCTTCCTGTGAATTCTTCGCCGAAGTCTTGTCTCCCTGCTGCTTTATTTAAGCTGAATAAAATTAAGACCAATTTGAAACTAGGAATCAATTTTCGGAGAACGAAATAATTGTGATTTCTCTTTACTAATTAGATTCGACACATGTTGATTCCAAGACGAGACTTGAAGGGCTAATAATCGGGTCGTCATCGTAATTCGAATGGTTATTGGTTGCCGATGTTCATATTGTTATGAAAAGTGACGTTGCAGAGTTGCTGAAGGAACCGTTTAATTCACGAGCCCCTGGGTACTGGTGATTACGGCAACAACATTCTTCATTTCAGATGTTATTGCAATAAAGAGATAGAAGTTGTTCAGGAAAATAACATACGTATTGCAGAACATCACGTTCTTATTTGACCATTATACTTTGTTGATAAAAATAATAAAACCAATAGTTAGTATAGCTAATTTCATCAATTGTGATCAGTGGTTAACCAATCATGACTGGATAAACAAAAAGTCCCACCACCGCTGATAAGTTTACGGATTTACTGCTACTACAGTCACCAGTAGCATTACTGGTACCACTACTACTAGTTTCAATGCTAATATAAATATTACTAGTACAACTGCATCACCATTGCCATCACCACCATATATTTACACCATCTGCATCATTACAATTAATAGCTACAAGTTAATGATTTTAATTATTCGGGGTGCAACATCTCATACCAGAATTCAGGTTATATGGAAATTAAAGTAAACAATTTCTCACTGCTTATTGGTACAATTCAACTTACCAAATTGAAGAAAGTGTGAAAAGAAACCATTCTAAAACTCTCTGAATAATTGGTCCTACCAACATTTCTCAATGAGACTGAATACTGGCGGTTAAAAACTGAATAAAGAAGACGAAGTGACGCAAGAGTAAGTTTAATGGCTTACTGCTGCTACTATTACCAGTAGCATTACTAGTACCACTACTGCAAGTTAAATTACTAATATAAATATTATTGTACAACTGCATCACCATTAACATTAGCTACCGTTAAAATTACATCAGCCTCATCATCAAAACTACCGTAAGAATTGTCATTATTACACTACCATCATTACCATGACTATGGTAAGAATTGCAATTATTACATCAGCATCACCATTAGTACCCTAAGAACTACCATTATTACATATGAGCAAATGCTGGGTAACTTTCGGTGCTGGACCCCGGACTCATTTCACCGGCATTATCACCTTCATCTCATTCAGACGCTAAATAACCAAAGATGTTGATAAAGCGTCGTAAAATAACCTACTGAAAAAAAACATTATTACGCCTCCAAAATTACCAGACCTACTGTAAGAATTACCGTTATTACATCCTCTTCATTAATATCGTAGGAATTGTCATTATTACACCATCATCATTACCATGACTATCTCATCATTAGGTATAATTACACTAACACACTACTGCCGTCAGAATTACCATTACTACACCACCATCAACATTAATACCATAAGAATTTTATTACCATTATTACAAAATCACCACCACTACTACCGTCAGAATTACCATTAGTACACCACCATCATTACCAGAACTGCGGCAAGATTTACCATTATTACTTCCTCTTCCCTAATATCGTAAGAATTACCATTATACCATAATCATTATGATGACTACCTCATCATTAGGCATAATTGCACTAACATTACTACCATCAGAATTACCGTTATTACACCACCATCACCATTACTACAGTAAGAATTATCATTAATTCAAAACTATCACCATTACTACCGTCATAGTTACCATTATTACACCACTATTACCATTACTACTATAAGAATTACCATTATTACAAAACCATCACCATTACTACAGACAGAATTACCATTATTACACCACCATCAACATTATTACCGTCAGAATTACCATTATTACACCACCATCACAATTACTACCGTAAGTAATACCATTATTACATCACCATCATCATTACTACCGTCAGAATTACCATAATTACACAACTATCACAGTTAAACTGTAAGAATTATCATTATTATACCATCATCACAATTACACTGTCATGACTACTATAAGAATTACCATTATTACACAACCATCACAGTTACACTGTCATGACTACTATAAGAATTACCATTATTACACTACCATCACAATTACAACCGTAAGAATTGCCATTATTACACCACCATCACAATTACACTGTCATGACTACTATAAGAATTACCATTATTACACTACCATCACAATTACAACCGTAAGAATTGCCATTATTACACCACCATCACAATTACACTGTCATGACTAATATAAGAATTACCATTATTACACTACCATCACAATTATAACCATAATAATTACCATTATTACACCACCATCACAATTACACTGTCATGACTACTATAAGAATTACCATTATTACACTACCATCACAATTACAACCGTAAGAATTATTATTATTACACCACCATCACAAATACACTGTCATGACTACTATAAGAATTACCATTATTACACAATCATCACAATTACAACCGTAAGAATTACTACTATTACACCACTATCACAATTACACTGTCATCACTACTATCAGAATTACCATTATTACACTACCATTACAATTACAACCGTAAGAATTATTATTATTACACCACCATCACAATTACACTGTCATGACTACTATAAGAATTACCATTATTACACAACCATCACAATTACAACCGTAAGAATTATTATTACTACACCACCATCACAATTACACTGTCATGGCTACTATAAGAATTACCATTCTTACACGACCATCACAATTACAACCGTAAGAATTATTATTATTACACCACCGTCACAAATACCCTGTCATGACTACTATAAGAATTACCAATATTACACAACCATCACAATTACAACCGTAAGAATTATTATTATTACACCACCGTCACAAATACCCTGTCATGACTACTATAAGAATTACCAATATTACACAACCATCACAATTACAACCGTAAGAATTATTATTATTACACCACCATCACAATTACACTGTCATGACTACTATAAGAATTACCATATTACACAACCATCACAATTACAACCGTAAGAATTATTATTATTACACCACCATCACAATTACACTGTCATGACTACTATAAGAATTACCATATTACACAACCATCACAATTACAACCGTAAGAATTATTATTATTACACCACCATCACAAATACACTGTCATGACTACTGTAAGAATTACCATTATTACACAACCATCACAATTACAACCGTAAGAATTATCATTATTACACCACCATCACAATTACACTGTCATGACTACTATAAGAATTACCATATTACACAACCATCACAATTACAACCGTAAGAATTATTATTATTACACCACCATCACAATTACACTGTCATGACTACTATAAGAATTACCATTATTACACAAGCATCACAATTACAACCGTAAGAATTATTATTATTACACCACCATCACAATTACTCTGTCATGACTACTATAAGAATTACCATTATTACACAACCATCACAATTACAACCGCAAGAATTATTATTACACCACCATCACAATTACACTGTCATGACTACTATAAGAATTACCATTATTACACAACCATCACAATTACAACCGCAAGAATTATTATTATTACACCACCGTCACAAATACCCTGTCATGACTACTATAAGAATTACCATTATTACACTACCATCACAATTACAACCGTAAGAATTATTATTATTACACCACCATCACAATTATAACCATAATAATTACCATTATTACACCACCATCACAATTACACTGTCATGACTACTATAAGAATTACCATTATTACACTACCATCACAATTACAACCGTAAGAATTATTATTATTACACGACCATCACAATTACACAGTCATGACTACTATAAGAATTACCATTATTACACAACCATCATAATTACAACAGTAAGAATTATTATATTTACAGCACCATCACAATTACACTGTCATGACTACTATAAAATTACCATTATTACACAATCATCACAATTACAACCGTAAGAATTATTATTATTACACCACCATCACAATTACACTGTCATCACTACTATAAGAATTACCATTATTACACAACCATCACAATTACAACCACAAGCATTATTATTATTACACCACCGTCACAAATACCCTGTCATGACTACTATAAGATTTACCATTATTACACAACCATCACAATTACAACCGTAAGAATTATTATTATTACACCACCATCACAATTACACTGTCATGACTACTATAAGAATTACCATTATTACACAACCATCACAATTACAACCGCAAGAATTATTATTATTACACCACCATCACAAATACACTGTCATGACTACTATAAGAATTACCATTATTACACCACCATCACAATTACATTGTCATGACTACTATAAGAATTACCATTATTACACTACCATCACAATTACAACCATAAGAATTACCACTATTACACCACCATCACAATTACACTGTCATGACTACTATAAGAATTACCATTATTACACTACCATCACAATCACAACCGTAAGAATTATTATTATTTCACCACCATCACAAATACACTGTCATGACTACTATAAAATTACCATTATTACATCGCCATAATTACCATTACTAGACTAAGAACTATCATTATTACACCGCCATTATCAACACTACCACAGTAAGAATTACCTCTTCCACCAGCACTATCTGCATAACTATCACTGTCATCATAATGTCATCAATATCACAGCTAATTCTGAGCTAAGTCTGTGATCTTATTTACATCTTAGTTGTTTAACTCGAGTACAAATCCCGCAATCTTGAAACAATGCTGGAATTGGAAAATGTTGTTCTGGTAATAAAATTAAAATATTCAGCATTATGTGCCTGCTTTAAGACATTGGCTTCTTATTCCATATCAGAGTAGCATTTTAAAATGTAAATTGAAGTCTTTAAATTCTGTCTGAATTGATGGATGTACTAAAATATCAAGTTTGAGTAAATTACTCGTAATTTAAAATATATCGATTTCTTTGGATGACACGTTTAATGTGGTGTTTAGAAATGGTGAAATAATTTCTCCGGCTCTAGACAATTTTATGAAATTGGGAATGATATATGGTCGCAGTAAACAGGTTCCACTTCTTCTGGAAAAAGCCTTTGGCTGTGGAATGATCAAGGTTATCGCTGGAATGGCATTCCGCCTTCTGTAGTGCAGTCTACTCCAACGGAGACCCATTTAGTCACTTACGACACGGAGAAAATATACAAAAGACTGCGCAGATATTTTTATGAATGTATATGTCTATATGTACAGCATTTCAAAAGAAAATAACATGCAGTAGTACTTCATAATCACTGAATAGTATTCTCTCAGTAGAGTTAACAAATTCCGTTAACATTTAAAAATAAAGTTGTAACAGTGCATTTAAATAGGATATTTGAAAATATCGACTGTTTCTAATTTGTGCAGTGATGTTCAAATTGATACCAATATCAGTTCAGTGAATCAGTAAAGAATCTAGTTATTTATACGGATAAATTTTAAATTGAAACATTCAAGTTACAGAAACCTTCAAAAAAGTATTCTCATTAATCCACTCGTGTAGGCGATTGAAGAATTTTCTACCCCTTTCCATGAAAAAAAAAATGTTAGTTCAAACACTCGTGATGCCCCACTTCGATTATTGTGATATTCTGCTTACTGATCTAAGCGTTACTTCGGCGCAGAGACTACAACGTGTTCATAATATGTGCGTCCGTTTCGTCTGCAATATTCGCCGGGCTGATCACGTAACACCATCCCTCGAAATGTTGTCCTGGCTCCGTCTAGAAGATCGTAGGAAAATCCACTGTCTTTCCCTTCTCTTTCACGTATTGCATTTCTCCACTCCTGTCTATCTTGCGTCTCGTTTTCAAAATTTATCCACCCATCATAACCTAGACACACGATCACAACACTCCTCAATATGATCCATCCCTCCCACCGAACATTCTCATATTCATCTTCTTTCACTGTGGCTGTTCCTCGGCTTTGGAATTCCCTACCGAGTAATGTCAGGGACTGTCAGACATCAAACCAATTTAAGAATAGACTAACGAAATATTTTTCTAACAATTCTTGTTAACATTTAGAGCTGTTTCAGGTTTCTCAATGTTTAATGGTTATATATCATAGAATAATTATTTAAATTATATCATTAATATTATTATTATTATTATTATTATTATTATTATCACTATTTCTTACCAATGTTTATTATTGTCACACTAACATTACTTATCCAACTTTCATTATTTACTTTCATGTTGCTTTATGGTCTAGATATTAATGTAATAACTATGTATCCAATTGTATTCAATTAGAAATAGAGTCTGGCTGGGCGGTAGAGAAGGCCTACTTGCCTTAGCTCTGTCAGATTAAATAAATAAATTATTATTATTATTATTATTATTATTATTATTATTATTATTATTGTTATTGTAATATATTGTGGTGAAATTAGTAAATCTGTTTTTTTTTTCGTAATCTTATTAAAAATTCAGATATAAACTTATATAAAAACTAAATATTTATGTATTGGCGAGGAGATAGAACCATTGCAACTAGACAATGGAGAAATTATAGAACCAAGTACGGAATGTATATATTTAGGGATGAAAATAGATCAATTTGGGAAAAATAATACAGAAATTGAACATAGAATTTCCGAAACAAAGAAAGCCATTAATGCTCTAAATTCTCTTTGGTGGAACAAACATATAACATATATCTGAACACACGCTCTCGCCATGAAACAATACTAACAATACCATCCCATCGCACCTCCTTATACTCATCCTCTTTCACAATAGCCCTGCCAAGACTCTGGAATTCGTTACCTGCTAGCATCAGGGACTGTCGAAATAAAATTGAATTCAAACGCAAACTTACTAGGCACTTGGTCAGTAATTGAGACTCGTTCAGACATGGTTTCTTGTAAATAGTTCCCTTAATCTATCACAAAATATTTCAATATCCGGTAATTTCATCACTATAGAATTTTGTTATTGTAGGTTTAATTTGTAATTCAGTAAATACAAAAAATATTCTTTGTTCTTAACTTCTATGATAAAATGTCTAGCTTTCATTAATCAGATAATCTTGTCGTACTTAATTTTTATTGTAATTGTAATTGTAAATTTAATACTAATTGTAATTTTATTGTTCATATTATAGTTGTAATCCCCTGGTAGAGGGGCAGAGAAGGCCTGACGGCCTTATCTCTACCAGGTTAAATAAATAAATACTAATACTAATATTATAACAAGCAACAGGAAGCCGGAAATTTATAAAACAGTAATCCAAAGTATTCATACCTATGGCGCAGAAGTATGGCAGATTTCTACAAGGAAACAAAATAAAATTTTGGCTACAGAAATTGATGTTTTAAGAAGATCAGCAGAGAAATCAAGAAAAGAAAGAGTAAAAAAATAGACAGATAAAATAAATTATGAAAGTAGAGGAAGAAGCAGACATTATTGACATTATAGAGAAGAAAAGACTACAATGGTATGGACATGTAAAGAGAATGATGTAGGAACGACTAACACGACAAATTATGCAATGGATACCGACAGAAATAAGGAAAAGAGGTCGTCCAGCAAAGACGTGGATAGAAAGCGTACAGACTGCCATGACTTCAAGGAATTTTACACCAGAGCAATGGATGGGTAGGGAGGATTGGCGTTTGGTTTCCGGAAGACGGCGTCAGCAGTCATGAAACCGGAAGAAGAAGAAGAAGAAGAAGAAGAAGAAGAAGAAGAAGAAGAAGAAATTATAATAAAATGGCTTTGGTATTTTTATTTCAGTTTTCTTACCAAAGCCATTTTCTGCTCAATGTTCTTGTAGCATGGCCTGCTTATTTGTGCAAGGGCAGAGTACAAATATCGTTAATTCTCTCTCTTCTAGGATTAGAAGTAGGCCTAATGATGTACGTTGTTCGGTAGGCTTATCGGCATAATATCTCAAGGTTTCATTTCCTAAGAGAAAACAGTTGCGAGCAACTATAAATGTAAGATATGATAATTTGTAAATATAGACGGAGGTCAGTTCTTGTTGTATAATATGTCACGTATAAATATGGTTTCTTGTGTGACCTCTACATGAATGTTTCTTCCTGGGAAAAAATTTAATTATAATAATATAATCGCTGTCTTCAAGGTTTTAGAATTTTGTATCCATAATGGAAAGACTTGATGTGTAGATACCTCTACGAAATAAAATATGTTTTTATTGACCTGCAAATCTTACCTTGCACTGGCTTGCACATTTTGTAAACATGCGAATGGCTACATACAATGTAATGTAATGTAATGTACAGGATGTGTGCATGCATTCGTTGTGTATGTATGTATGTATGTATGTATGTATGTATGTATGTATGTATGTATGTATGTATGTATGTATTATCGCCACGCTCTCATGGTTAACATGTCGGCATCATACAATAACGTGCGGTGTGCTTTTAAAACATAATTTTGCCGACCGATTGTTGCTCTGTAGGTTTCACTCTAAGCGTCACGTTGTCACGTCTACTTCCTCGATAAGAATAAGCACTAGTTTGTTATATTGTTAAATGGCTATTATTATTATTATTATTATTATTATTATTATTATTATTATTATTTCTCGTTGCCAAACTTTCAGAACGACCCCGAGGTTCACTCAGCCTCCTATAAAATTGAGTACCGGGTCTTTCCCGGGGGTAAAAGGCGGTCAGAGCGTGGTGCCGACCACACCACCTCATTCTAGTGCCGAGGTCATGGAAAGCATGGGGCTCTACCTCCATGCCCCCCAAGTGCCTTCATGGCATGCTATGGGGATACCTTTTACCTTTTTCTTTTACCTTATTTCATATTCGAGTACGTTGACATTCTTAACTCTTAATAATAATTTTTAATTACATATCTTAATGTTCGTCCTCAACACAAGACATTGCAACCTCGGTTTTAGTCCACGTGGATTAGACAAGTAGGTGTCATTTAATTGTCATTTAATAATGGAAGCAGCTTATTGGTTGTAATATTGAAATTGAGGCGAGTGATTGGAGCGGCAACATAAGAAATTGAAAACAATAATGCAATTAAATTTCAAAGACCTGCCGAACGTTATGCACGAGGCCGCTCAAAGACCTGCCGAATGTTAACCATGTGAGCGCGGTGATAGGCCTAATATGTATGTATGTATGTATGTATGTATGTATGTATGTATGTATGGTAAAGGTTGATAATATTGTGATATGAATAATATTGTGATATTTCTTTTTGAGAATTCATTACAAATTTACTAAGCGAGAAGAAGATCGCTTTGTGCGTCAACGTATTAAGGGAATGTTTGTGGACAAGTTTCTGCACGAAACCGGTTCTTCTCTCGCTAGTAAAATTGTAATGAATTCTCAAAAAGAAATATCACAATATTACCAACCTTTACTCTATGCATGTAAGTGTAGTAAACAGAATTGAAACACCCTTCTTTCGGTCACTGTCGTTGTTTTTTATTTTGCAATTTCCACACTGCGTGTTTTTATATAAATTCATGCGATTGAAATCGCTGTCATGCGAAGTGATTTTATTTCTAATTTTGTGTTTATTGTGTAGAGGAGATATATAAACTTCGCATATCGATGGCTAAGAAGTGATAACTCGTATCTACAAAAATGATCATTTAGTTTAATTATATTATTATTTAGTTAACTGTAATACAATTTAAAACAACTACGTTATTTATGTGCACGAAATTAGAAAGTCAACTAATATTTTGTCCTCGAGTAGAAGATCTTGCAAAAACAGAAACATAATATAAAAGGTTTGTCTATTTTGGGAGAGATTAATTTTTTTAAACACTTGCCTGATTTACCTGCAAATTCACAGATACGAGTCACTTCTTGGTCATTCATATATTGACTCACTGCTTGTATACAGTAGTGGCTAAAAAAAACCGGACCGAGCCTTGTAGCTGATTTCAGAGCCTTGTTAACTCCAGAGCACGATAGACTGGTAAGTAAGACTTTCGCGATTCGAATCCTGCCTGAGAAGGAAACTTTTTTTGTTCCTTATTCAAACTTATTCCCAATACTTTTCGATTGCAGGCTAAAAAAAAAAACCGGACCGAGCCTTGTAGCTGATTTCAGAGCCTTGTTCACTCCAGAGCACGATAGACTGGTAAGTAAGACTTTCGCGGTTCGAATCCTGCCTGAGAAGGAAACTTTTTTTGTTCCTTATTCAAACTTATTCCCAATACTTTTCGATTGCAGCGATATTTTACTACTTAATTAACTTATTATTCCCAGAACATGAATTTTACCAGCAATCGAAAAGTATTGGGAATAAATTTGAATAAGGAACAAAAAAAGTTTCCTTCCCAGGCAGGATTCGAACCACGAAAGTCTTACTTACCAGTCTATCGTGCTCTGGAGTGAACAAGGCTCTGAAATCAGCTACAAGGGTCGGTCCGGTTTTTTTTTTTGCCACTACTGTACTTTGTGACCTGGTAGAGTATAAGAGAAGGCCTTATGGCCTTAACTCTGCCAGTATAAATAATTAAATATTATTATTATTATTATTATTATTATTATTATTATTATTATTATTATTATTATTATTTAGGACAATTGTAAGCAAGTGATACGTAACAAGTTAATTTATATTGTAAAAATAATATTTTCAGTTCTTTATTCTACTGTCAAGATTATTAGTCTGACCGAACATTTTGTGTTTGCCTTGCTACATACAATAGTTTACAAGAAAATTTAAAATGAAAAATTAAATAAACAGGTTTCAAACAAAAAAAATTAACACGTATAGCAAAAAAGAGGCCCAGTACAATTTAAATTGAATATATAACATAAAGCGGTAGGTTTGGAAGTAAATCCCGAAAAGACGAAGTATATGATTATATCTCGTGACCAGAATGTTGTACGAAATGGAAATATAAAAATTGGAACTTTATCCTTTGAAGAGGTGGAAAAATTTGAATATCTTGGAGCAACAGTAACAAATATAAATGACACTCGGGAGGAAATTAAACACAGAATAAATATGGGAAATGCCTGTTATTATTCTGTTGAGAAGCTTCTGTCATCTAGTCTGCTGTCAAAAAATTTGAAAGTTAGAATTTATAAAACAATTATATTACCGGTTGTTCCGCATGGTTGTGAAACTTTGACTCTCACTTTGAGGGAGGAACAGAGATTAAGGGTGTTTGAGAATAAGGTTCTTAGGAAAATATTTGGGGCTAAGAGGAGTGAAGTTACAGGAGAATGGAGAAAGTTACACAACGTAGAACTGCACGCATTGTATTCTTCACCTGACATAATTAGGAACATTAAATCCAGACGTTTGAGATGGGCAGGGCATGTAGCACGTATGGGCGAATCCAGAAATGCATATAGAGTGTTAGTTGGAAGACCGGAGGGGAAAAGATTTGGGAAGGCCGAGACGTAGATGGAAAGAAATATTAAAATGGACTTGAGGGAGGTGGGATATGATGATAGAGACTGGATTATTCTTGCACAGGATAGAGACCGATGGTGGGCTTATGTGAGGGCGGCAATGAACCTGCGGGTTCCTTAAAAGCCATTTCTAATTAAGTAAGTTGTAAGTATACAACATAAAGATGCTGTCGAAATATCGCTACTGAAAATTGTATTATTTTGGTGATGATATATCTTGAAGTTCTCTCTTTAGCGTGTAAAGCTTCATAAAGGTTTTCTAAATGGTGTCTCTCGCTGCGAAGAAGAGACCGGTGACTATGATTTTTTCAGTGTTGTATTTGACTGATCGGAACTGAATTTTCTTAATCTCTTCATTCACTACAGATTGTTAGGTGACTGAGTTTTCAAATCTCATCGTAGTATCCATTATTTCTATTTGTAGCTATGATATCAATCCTTCGATTACTCTCACCATCAGCAATACAATGAACTTTCTCGTGGGCTTCTAAATTTTTTGGATCGAGGTGCATCTGCTATTATAGATCGTTGTTATCTAAATATAATTATAGCCTATTGATATAATACTGCTCGATACTGGAGAAATAACTTCTTACTTCAAAGGTCGAAGTGTAAGAGGTAATGTTAGTATATTTTACTAATAACATCTTATGTTATAGTCTAAGATTGGCGACAAGAATGCTTTAGTATCTTTGTTGTAAATTACCAATAAGATTTTTCTGTAACTTATTTAGCTACAATTCGTTTTAAAACTGGTTTAATTAATTGAAAATACGTTTTTCAATGTGTATAACAAAAGAAAACCTGTCTCTCTTCATACCGTTACAACATTTACATCTAAAAACTTGGTCCTTTACAATGAAACCTGCTACTCTTTTGTTATAATTGCTGCAACTTTGTTTGAATGTTGCTTAAGCTAACTTGCAGCATTACATTTAAACTACAAAACTCGGCCTATAGCATTACACTGCAATACTTTGGCTATAGACGTAATAGGCCTATTAATTGTATTTAGACGACATACCAAAAACGTGCATTAAAACCGACTCCAAGAATTAATAGAAACTTAAACTTAACGACAGCCAGTGATTTACACAAACAATAATCCTGTAATTACACGGCCCAGGTTGCAAATGACAGCAATAGCGGTTTGTGAAAACTTCGCTTCATACCATAACTTCGAAATGTCGTACATAATTGCCAATTATGTGTATTCTTATTATTAAAAGTGATTTAAAATTAAATTTTGTTTTTGTCAAGTTCCCGAGTTGTGTTTGCAATAACTGCTAATTTTCTCAAATTATAAATCAATTTATTACTTCGGAATATGTATAACAACTTTCTTGTGTTAAATTTTAACGTACCTTGTTAACATGTTTCGACCTATTTTCGGTCATCTTCGGAATTGGTCGTTGTTGGTCTTGGCGCCTCTTGTGGGCGCGTTCGTAGTGTAGAGTCAAAGAGTGTATGTGTTTTGAAATTGAGTTGTGTGTTGAGAATTTCGTTGGGGTGTGTTTTCGTGTGTCTGCATATTTCATATTGTTCTAGTGTCTTGAGTTTCTGGCTTTTTGGTTGGATGTGCAGTATTTCCATGTCTGTGTTGATGTTTCTTTGGGTGTGGTTAGCATTTGTGATGTGTTCTGCATATGTGGAGGTGTCCTTCGCAAGTCTCTCGTGGCTCCGACTTAAAGAACGTAGAACTTTACACTCTTTGTCTTTACTCTTTCGAATTCTGCACACTTCAACACCAAATTACCTTTCGTCTCGTTTCTCTTATCTATACTCTAACCACGACGTAAATACCAGATCACTTATCTGTGGCACGCTAAGTATACCTCTTCATAGAACATCTTGTTATTCATCATCTTTTACAATATCCACCTCGCGTCAATGGAATTCCTTGTCACAAAGTATTAGGGGCTGCAAGACAATAAACACCTTTAAGAACAGCTTAAAAGATAACCTTATTAGCATTTCACTCCAATCATACTGATTTAAACTATCACTGACTACATTGTTACTTTTTTCTTTAGACATCATCCTGATTGTGCTGTATTTTAATTGTCTCGTAATAATCTCTTTCTATTATCTAATATTATTTGAAATATATTAACATTCTATGTATTGTAGTTTAATTCTGCTACACAGTTTATTTCAGTGTTTAATTAATAGTTCATAGTATTTTGTTGTTTAATTTGTAAATAACTTTTGTATACATGTAACTCTCATCTAAATCAAATTGTTGGATTCTTTGTAAGTTCATGCATATGTATATACACTTTTTGCTGGTTGAGTGGAAGAGAAGGTCTTACGGCCTTAACTCTGCCAGCTAAAATAAATCATTATTATTATTATTATTATTATTATTATTATTATGTAATTTTGTTATGGCTGTGATGTGTTCTTTGTAACGTGTTTGAAATGATCTGCCTGTCTGTCCTATGTAGAAGTTGTTGCAGGTGTTACATTTGAGTTTGTATACGCCTGTGTAGTTGTATTTGTTTGTTTGTGTTGTTTGTGTGTTGAGATGTTTTTGTAGAGTGTTATTTGTTCTGTATGCGATGTTGTAGTTTAATTTCTTGAATGAGGTTGCAATTTTATATGTGTTTTTGTTTTCGTATGTTAGTGTGATGTATTTTTTGTGCTCTTGTGTTTGTGTTGTATTCTTCTGATGTATAATCAATTTATTAATCTTAAAATTGATAATCACTTGATTTTGAAGGAATATTATGGGAATATATTACCGCCAAACTTGGTTTCTCCTGGTATTCTACTAGATCAGTTAAAAATATTTTTCCAACATTAATAAACCGACATTTATATTGTCGGTTTTCTGATTGTTGCTGTTACATTATGAAATATTGTTTAATATTCTAATGTAACTTCTCGGGCGGTGAAAAACATTTTTATTTTGCAATGGAAAATTATTCGTTAATTGCATTGCATATAAAATAGGTTCTTGTAAGCTTTTATTTTAACATTACCAAATATTGACCCTTCCTTGTAAATATATACTTTCCCTAACTCTATGTAGATACTCAAGGTAAATTTCCAAGAGAAATTTATAACATCAATAGAAAAATCTTCATAAGCTACTAGCTTCCCTAACGTGTTTCTAGAAGGGTATACACTATACTTACATATTTATAGCTTTTAAGGAATATGGAGGTTCATTGCCGCCCTCACATAAGCCCGCCATCGGTCCCTATCCAGACCAAGATTAATCCAGTCTTTACAATCACATCCCACGTCTCTCAAATCCATTTTAATATTATCCTCCCATCTACGTCTTGGCCTTCTCAAAGGTCTTTTTCCCTCCGGTTTCCTACTAACTTTCTATATGCATTTCTGGATTCACCCATATGTACTACCTGCCCTGTACATCTGAAATTTCTGAATTTAATGTTCCTAATTATGTCACGTGAAGAATACAATGCGTGCAGTTCTGCGTTGTGTAACTTTCTCCATTCTCCTGTAACTTCATCCCTCTTAGCCACAAATATTATCCTAAGCATTATTCTCGAACATCCTTAACCTCCGTTCCTCTCTCAAAGTGAGAGACCAAGTTTAACAACCATACAGAACAACCGGTAATATAACTTTTTTATAAATTATAACTTTAAGCTTATTTTTTAGAGCAGGCTGTATGGAAAAAGCTTCTGAACTGAATAATAGCAAGATTTCCCATATTTATTCTCCATTTAATTTCCTCCCGAGTACCATTATATTTGCTACTGTTGCTCCAAGATATTTATATTTTTCCACCTCTTCAAAGATTAGATTTCCAATTTTTATATTTCCAAGGATATACATCAGAATTGAATAAAACTTTAATTTTCTTTTCTTAGAAAAGCAATTATTAATGGACATTGAAAATGAAATTAGAACCTAAATATTCTCTCTAAAAGTATCTGTACTCACATACTTATAATATAAAAATGGATATTTGTTATTTAGAGAGTAGATTTTTTTATGAATAGTGTAATTCGTAGGCTATAAACTAGCATGTATTAACCGCATTGCAAGACGTGAGTTTTTATTTGTGATTCTGACGTGTTCTGTATTAAGTTGTCCTTGAACACACGGTACCTAAATTCATAGAACGTAATAAATAGTTTGATGTAATATAACGTAATGACATAATGTCTTCTTTATTTACTATTTTATAGGCAATACTAAGATATTTTATAAAACCTTATTATCATTCATTTGTTACAAAGTGAATAATTTGGTTGTTTGTGATATTTCTGGCAATTTTGGAATTTAATTTTTATAAGCCACTTTTATTTTACGTCATATTTATGTTTATCATTTTTGCATATTAACCCTTTCCTCTCGAATGAGTCCATTTGTAATCACCAAAATTTCTGTAATATCTGACTCATGATTTACCTGAAGATTACAATTCTTATCCTCAGAAGTAATTCGATATCGCAATGATGCCAATTGGAATCGTTTCAGAAAACCTAATCTAAGCGATCGACGAGCCCTGCATTCTCTTGTTCTCTTATTTCAAATTCTGCGCACCGCTACCCCAATCTATTTGGCTTCTCGTTTTCAAAATTTATCCGCATATCATCAGCTAAGTACAAGATCTCATCAGAACAATTTATTCATTACACTCTACCACAAGACATCTTTATATTCTTCATCTTATACAGTTTCAGTTGCTAGAAATTGGAATTCGCTACCGAGTGATGTAAGGGGTTGTTGGACAATAACTTCATTTAGGTCAAAATTACATAAATTCTTACTTAACAAATTAATTGCTGATTAATATTTATTACATATTATAATGAAACTAACATCTGTCCATTCTTATTATTATCATTAATTTCTCTAAATAGATTTACAAAACTACAATTGACAATGGCAATTACGTTAATATTCTCATTATAGAAATATATTTTAGATTTATATATATATTTTTTTGCTCCCTGTAACATAGTTCTAGTAAGCTTATATTAAATTAATTTTCATCATTTTACTAGCTATTTCAAACCTCAAATTAATTATAATTCATTGAATTAAACTAGCTCATAAATTAAGTTACTACTTTACCTTATAGGTTTATCAAAATTTAAATAAATATGTAGTCTACTAGTCGTTAACTTAACTGAAGAATATTGTTGGAGAATCTTTTAAGTGTAGTGTAAATATTCGTAATTTAAATATGTATTGTATTGATTAAGGCTCGTTGAGTGGAAGAGAAGGCCTTATGGCCTTAACTCTGCCAGCGAAAATAAAACATTATTATCATCATCATATCCCTCACGTATTAGACCCTACAGGATCTGTTACGGTCTCAAGCCAGCGCTTTCGTGGTCTTCCCAATTTCCTCTTTCCTCCTGGTACATAAGTAAGAATCTGTTTAGGCCATCTAGTGCGATCCATCCTTTCGACATGTTTTTTCCACTGAAGTCGATATTGTTGAACAAAATTAACTATAGGATTCATTTTGAGTTCCTGCAATATGTCCACATTATTATTATTATTATTATTATTATTATTATTATTATTATTATTATTAGTAGTAGTAGTAGTAGTAGTAGTAGTAGTAGTATTATTATTATTATTATTATTATTATTATTATTATTATTATTATTATTATTATTATTATTATTATTAATCTGAAATATATTTTTTAGAGAATAGTCTATTCAATATTCTTCTTTTCTTAGGTCAAAATATAAGATAGATTGAAAGAAAAATGTTTTCACCCACAAAAAGAATTCTGGTCAAAAAGGGTTAATTTGGCGTTTTTTTAACTTACTCCTTCGTTTATACTTTCTCTGCATTTCTCGACGTATCTTGTCAGAAGAGAGTTGTAAAAATATGTAGCTTTTCACTTCATCTGTTATCCGAATACCTTATTGGAGCTAAGCGAAAACGTTTTAATACCATTACATACAAAGTAATGATAAAGTAAAATGACAGTATAACGAAATTCTAAGGATCTCTGAAATTAATTCGTTACGGTGAAATTCCGTTATATCGAAATACATTATTTTTTTCTTTAAAAAAATACGCTTATTCATTTATCACTATTTACGCCGTAAATTCCGCATGCTTAAATAAAATAACTGAACTTGTATTGCATTTCAAAACAAAAAGTTTCAAGAAAGTCATAGGAGAAGTACAAAATTTAAGTTTTATGAAACGCTTTGTAAGACAAGATGTGCCATGTTTGGAAAGTCACGTTACGAGATAAGTGAGCTGTGATTGGTAGAAGGAGACTATAAATGCAGATCTTTGTTTCGTGGTTGTCTTGATGTTTCTATCTTGCGTTGTTCTCAACAATTGAACCCGCTTTTTTGAAAACCAAATAAGTTAAAATTTCAAGGTTTGTAGTAGGAAGAAAAAATATTTATTTCGATTGATACTAACGACATGGAAATGATTATGTTTATACATACTTTAAAGCATTCCTACTTCAGTTACCATTGTATATAAATTGACTTTTAACTCTAGATTTCGATTTTAAAAGTATTTTCTAAAATTGACTTATTCTGTTTTAACAAAAAAATCCGAAAAGTACGTACATTCGTTTCAAGTATTTATTTTACTGAAGGTTTTACTGAAGTTTCTTTCGAAATTATGCTCATTGATTAGATTTTTGGTAATCTGCAGAAACTAGAATATTTGTATTATCACTTAAGCGAATGTAATATACTTAGATTTTTTGGTAATCTACAGAAGCTAGAATATTTGTATTGTTACTTAAGCAAATGTAATATACTTAGATTTTTGGTAATCTACAGAAACTATAATATTTGTATTGTCACTTAAGCGAATGTAATATACTTAGATTTTTGGTAATCTACAGAAGCTAGAATATTTGTTTGTCACTTAAGAAAATGTAATATACTTAAGATTTTTGGTAATCTACAGAAACTAGAATATTTGTATTGTCACTTAAGCGAATGTAATATACTTAGATTTTTGGTAATCTACAGAAGCTAGAATATTTGTATTGTCACTTAAGCAAATGTAATATACTTAGATATTGGTAATCTACAGAAACTAGAATATTTGTATTGTCACTTAAGCGAATGTAATATACTTAGATTTTTGCTAATCTACAGAAGCTAGAATATTTGTATTGTCATTTAAGAAAATGTAATATACTTAGATTTTTGGTAATCTACAGAAACTAGAATATTTGTATTGTCACTTAAGCGAATGTAATATACTTAGATTTTTGGTAATCTACAGAAACTAGAATATTTGTATTGTCACTTAAGCAAATGTAATATACTGAATTATTGCAAGGGAAAATGAATATGTATTAGATTAAAAATAACAGAATTGTAATATTATTAAATTCAATATACATTTTATGTATGATGATGTAGCTTAAATATAACACACTTCTCTGAAAATAACTACATACAATAATATTATAGACAAGTTTACAGAAATCACATAAAATATCCTGTTTAACAAGTACAATGAAAATTTACTATTTTCTCTCTCTCCAGTGGCAGTCCATAAGATTATTTCATCATAGAATTCTTTGGATTCTGAGGACATCATATTTCACTTCTTTTTCCACATCTTTCACTTTTTTATTTCCAGTAAGTCTTTTGCCTGTTGGATATGCTGATTCTAATGTATTAAATATATCTACAGTATGTCATCGTTCTCTGATGTTTTTCTCAGGTTAATTATTTATTTTATTATTTATTTATTTCAAATTTCAAATGCATCGGAAGATGCTATAACATGGTCAAGTACAAATTTATATAACAATACAGAACAGAACATGTAATACCGAATATAATTACAACAATAGAAATAGAAATAAAATAATACAATCAATATAAAAAGAGGATACAATAATACTAACAAAATTTGAGGGCCGAATGAGCAGCGCTCATATCCGGTCGCAGCTCAGATATATTATTAATATAAGAGGAATATAGAAAATAAATTAAAATAGGAACTAAAATTAAAATTACAGCTACAATGAAATTAACTTATATAATATAATAATAACATAGAGAAGAAGAATATCGTACGTGAATAAAGTAGGATAATTTATGAAAAATATATATTCTGAAATTATAGAAAACAAATATAATATAGGCTGATTAATTCACACACACAGGCTATAAATTTATTTAATCAAAAGTTCTATAATACAACCAATGAAGGGAAGCACAAGCAATTTCAGCTCAATAACGAAGAGAAATCTAATATTAACAATAATTGCGCTTGGCGGAATGACAATAAAAGTTTACCAACATTGAAAGATAGAGCGCATTCTCCCGGCCCGTTTTGTATTATTAACGAAAAAGACAATGACTTATTCTCTTTTAATACAAATCAGAATATAAGAAGAGATCAGATACAGCATAACGGATACCATGACATTTTCAGAGTTGCTAGTCGATAGGCCTTGACTTTAAGTACACGAATTGGTTTAAAAAAAAAAAACGAAAATAGCCAAAAACTGACTTATTCGATTTTAACAAAATCCGATTCTTGTATAACCTATTTATGTCTTTGGCTAAGTTTTGACATGGCATTTAGTTATAATTTACGGAATAAATAATCCCTTTTTATGCCTACTCTTGGCCACTGTATTCTGTGTGGGTTCAAGTATTAGGCCTATCCTTAATACCACTGGTCGAAATATCTTAAATTAATAGAGAAAAAAATCTGTAAATCGAAAAATATGTCATATAGGAGTTATTGCAGGAACAACGACGATATAGTACTAGGCCTATATAATAGCTTACAGTTTTATCTGTAATATTTTCATAGATATGTGTAGCGACGGAAATTGTTATAAGGCAGGACTTTTTCATCTCGATATCCAAAGAAATCAATGGTAGTATGTTGCAAACATTTTGTAAGAGCAAAAATATGCATCAACAATAAAGTTGTAGAACAAGTTTATGTAGGAAACCGTATCGCATTATTCAATTATCAAATAGACGCCCACAAAAATTTGATCAAATATAACAGACTAAATGGGATATTACGAAGGAATTTTGGAAAACAAATGAGAAAGGACATCCAACTGAGATTCTATAACATAATAGCGAAGTCACCTCTATTATATGGTAGCAAGTGTTGGACACTGCGCGAAAATGATAAAAGCAGAATTCGACGTGAAGATCTGAGGAAAACGATGGCATAATAGAAGTATTTATTTATTTAACCTGGTAGAGATATCTCTGCCCCTCTACCAGGGGATTACAACTATAATATGAACAATAAAATTACAATTAATATTAAATTTACAATTACAATTACAATAAAAATTGAAGTACGACAAGATTACCTGATTAATGAAAGCTAGACATTTTATCATAGAAGTTAAGAACAAAGAATATTTTTGTATTTACTGAATTGCAAATTAAATCTACAATAACAAAATTCTATAGTGATGAAATTACCGGATATTGAAATATTTTGTGATATATTAAGAGAACTATTTACATGAAACCATGTCTGAACGAGTCTCATTTACTGACCAAGTGCCTAGTAAGTTTTCGTTTGAATTCAATTTTATTTCGACAGTCCCTGATGCTAGCAGGTAACGAATTCCAGAGTCTTGGCAGGGCTATTGTGAAAGAGGATGAGTATGAGGAGGTGCGATGGGATGATATTGTTAGTATTGTTTCATGGCGAGAGCGTGTGTTCAGATTGTGGTGGGAAGAAAGGTAAGTGAAGCGAGACGACAGGTACGAAGGACTAGAAGAGTTCAAGATTTCGAAGAGAAGGAGAAGTGAATGTAAATTTATTTTCTTATCTAGTTTAAGCCAACCTATTGTTTCCAGGGATGGGGTAATATGATCATATTTACGAACATTGCTTACAAAACGTACACACAAATTATGAGCACGTTGATGTTTCGTTTTGTTGTCGCTGGAGAGGTCAGTCAGTAAAATGTCAGCATAGTCAAAATAAGGAAATATAAGCGTCTGCACAAGGGACTTTTTTAAGCAAGAGGGAAGATGAACATTTATCCTTTTTAGCACATGGATAATAGAATATACTTTTCTGCAGGTTTCTGTGATTTGCATGTCCCAGTTGAGATTATTATCCATGTGAATGCCAGGATTTTTTTACCGAAGAACTGAAAGGGATATGCACTGTACTTACTTTAACGGGGGAAATGTCGAGGTGCTTTACAGAGTCGGTTTGCCTTTTGTGTCCTAATATAATTGCTTGTCTATAGAAGAAATGACAGATGAAGTCTGTAAGTATCAAGAAAAATGGACACAGCATATTTTTAGGATGCCAGCATACCGTTTGCACTTCAAGATTCTTCACGACAATCCCCGTGTTCACAGAGATACAGAACGACCACATCGGAGATGGACTGACCAGTTTCTAATGTAGTAGCAGAACGGAAAATATACCCAAAGTGCAGTTCGGAAGAAGAAGAAGAAGAAGAAGAAGAAGAAGAACAACAACAACAACAAGAAGAAGAAGAAGAAGAAGACTTTTTATTCTGAAATTTTTGTCACGTTTCTGTAGGTATAATAAAATTCCTGATGTTGTGAATCAGAATTAAATTAAGACAATAACAATAGGCCTAATATAATAAGAATGCAGGTGACAGTAATCGGAAATTAATCAATGAAAATATATAGACCTATGCTTGTAACAGTAGCATTCATAGTGGTATGGAAATAAGAAACAATTTGTGTTTATTTTGTGCTATGTGTTGCATTTCCATCAGAAAAAGGACATTACAAGAAAAGAAACCCAAGAATATAACGAAATACAAAATTTCGATGATTGAAATGAAGTTCATATAAATCGTCAAAAAAAAACAATCACTGATTACTGGTTGAACTGAAGTGTACATGTTAACTTCAGAATTATTTTCTCCTGAAAACTCTGTAGGCCTAAATGCGTAGAAAATGAGTAATATGAAATGTGGTTTGTATTATTTACTTAGGATAGGCCTATGCTTTTTATATAGGCTAAATTTAGTACTAAAACTCAGAACCTGTATATTCAGAAACTTAAATTATGATTTATTTAACGACGCCGCAACTGCAGAGGTTATATCAGCGTCGCCGGTGTGCCGGAATTTTGTCCCGCAGGAGTTCTTTTACATGCCAGTACATCTACTGACATGAGCCTGTCGCATTTAAGTACACTTAAATGCCATCCACCTGGGCCGGGATCGAACCCGCAGCAATATATTCAGAAACATTAACAATAGAAAAATGTCTTCTATGCGTTTGAAAATAGCAGTCCCTTTGCTTTGCTGGCTGAATTTCATTATTATTAATTTAGAATCTTTATCGTTATTGTTATATTATTATTATTATTATTATTATTATTATTATTATTATTATTATTATTATTCCCATTCCTAGAACTGTTTTCTTCAAGAACTCTCCATTGTTTGTTATGTGTAATACTTACAACTCTCTATCTTTAAACTGTGATTCACAATTAGATTTCAGTTTAACAGTTGAAAAATTTCATACAATATTAAAAAGAATTGTATTTCCTTAGATATTTAAATTATGAAGAAGTGTATTATAATGTTTTTACTCTAGTTTTTAAATAATTTTGCATCATTATATTGACATTTGGCACTATATTAACTGCAGTATTATATTCTAGCATCTATTACCGTTATGTATTTTCTTTCTTTCGTTTGTGTTGTTTGTTTTGTTTTTTTTCTTATTATGTATTTTGTGTATGTATCTGTGTAAGCCACCTGTAATTGGAAGCCTGCTTCTGTTGGTGGTGGATTTAAATAAATAAATAAATTATTATTATTATTATTATTATTATTATTATTATTATTATTATTATTAAGCTTTATAAATTATGAAAATTGCTGCTAAATACAAAATGTTATAAACGTTGATTAGAACAAATGTTTTTCTAGTTACTAAAATGTAAGAAGGCAATGTTTTTTCCTAATTAGCCTAACTATAAACAGCATACTAGGACGTCCCAGAATTTCTTTTCCAGGCAATTATTCAAAATATTGTCCAATTTTTTCCTAATTTTTGTGCTTTGATGAGGTGGCAAGTTAATTTAGGCTACAATAACAAACTGTACAATCACAACAGTTTTTACATTTGTTAATATTCTTAATTTTTACATTAAAAAAATCTTTCATTCCTTCAGAAATCTTCTTTAATATTTTCCTTTGAAATATTTTAACCTTTTGTTTATCATTTTTAGTTTAAATCCATGTCTCAGAAGAGTAACAGATGTAAGTTGATATACGCTAATTATATATAAATATATTAAATGAGTTAATTTGCTTTTCTTAAGTAGGTCCATAACAATTAGTGTACTTGATCAATTTAAAAGAACAAAATAACATCTATCACCATTTTAAAATAGTGTATTGTCTTCTTTCGCCTTGTTAATGGTAGTTACAAGTGTACCCTTGATATCTTAAAAAAAAATAGATCGTGTTGACTTGCAGGCAGTTAGGTAGCCTATATCGTCTTTGCGATAGCCTATGTCTTAAATGCTTAGTTTCTTAACACGATAATTAAAATAATATTGAAATACAAGAATACGATGAAATGTAACGCATGTGGGCATGAAACAAAAATAATATCACTAGGCCTAATTATTATTATTAGCTAAACTGGGAATTTACCAAATTCACTTAAAAATTACAGCCTGAAAGATGGCCCCATGGATCACAACATGAGTATAGGGATTGTGTAATGTTAGACATGATTTATACCATGTATTTAAAATTATCTATAAATATGTTTTGTCTGGAAGTTCTGCAACTCAGAACCTGTATTCTCAGGAACCTCGGGCAAAATATCTTTTAGCTCCATGGAAGTCCAGTTTCCTTTGCTGAGGATGGAATATTTCATGTATGAATATATTCATTCTTTCATTTTATAAACTTTCTAACAACATCATGCCAATAATATGCTCATACAGTATTTTACACATGACATTAACTACTTCAGGAATAATTAACGATGATTCTGTTTTTAAAATACTCGTTGCGGACGAACAATAATTATTTTCATTATTAAAATGTAGCCTACAGTTAAGGAGGCTTAATACTTCTGGAGTAAAAACAATGAACACGACTTCGCAAGCCTTTCGTACGGACACCAGTTCAACAAAATTGATTCGTAATTTATATTTCCATTAAAAATTTACAGAGTAAGACAACAGGTGCGTATTTTCATCAGGAATGCAAAATCAGACACTTCAAATCATCAAGAATTTTTTCATACATTAGGCCTATTTGTGCATGAACCTGCACAAATATAACGATATGAATTTGCGTTGTGTATTTCATAATTTACAGAATCAATTTTTGTAATGGAATTAAATCTACTTAAGAATATTCCAGTTTCGATCTCATTTGTGCAAAATAGATTTTGTTAAAAAGTGAAACAATTTAAGGGAAAGAATAAGTTCTAGAAATTATTAAGTCGAAAATATTGTAGTACTAATAATAATGAAAATAACAATATATGGAATTTAATGAGCTCTATAAATAGTTTCCACAATAGGTGACTATTTACTAAGAACGTTTACGAAATCTTTCAAAAATGGATTAGCAATATTATTATTTGCATAGCCTATAATTATCGTTCTATGTTCTGGTCATGTCATACATGAACTTAGTTCGAAGCGCTCTCTTAATATTTGAACTAAAACCTTTAAAAATTTAAAGGACATCTGTCACTGTTATTCGTAATGTTACAGACTTTATGATTATGCTAAATATTGAATAAATTTTACAACAGTTGTATTGTAAGACAGGCCCAAAATCACACGGAACATATTCAGACTTTGATTTACAATAGGCCTACTTCTCTTGTGTTATTTAATAGCCATGTGAACTACTTAGATAAATCATGAGGTGATAGTGATAAAAATGAAGCTAAAGTAAAGTGAAATTCAGAGTGGAAATCTAAATATTTCAAGAACGTCAGTCTTACAACGGTTTTATCCACTTAGTGATACAGAATCTTTGTCGGAAAATTTTAGGCATAAAAAAATTGTTATTAATATTCTACAGCATTTGTACTTTGAAAGAGTTAAAATTCCCCGCTTATCTTAGTACAAAAACAAAATAACTGTCATTAAGTTAGATTAAATGTGTTATACTAAATATTACACGCATTTAATAATTCGTGAATAATCGTATATTTTAGCTTCAGCAAGTTGCAGAATGGTTATATTTTCCTAATCGTAAAGTACTTTTTATAGTTACAGATTTTAAAGGTAGAAGAATTTTAAAGAATAATATTCCTCATATACTATTTTCCGAAAATCTAGCGTTTATTTATATAGCCTATAGTCCTCTTTGATTACACTTATGTCTTACTTTCATAGATTATACGTCACAAGTTTTATAATTTTGAATTAGTCAGTTCATTAATAAAATATTTCAGCTAGATATTTCATTGTATGACACACAATTTTGTTGTTAATTTAATAAATAGGCCTAACTCTAATTCTAAGTGATATTCACTACAAAATATTTACGCGCAATTGATGTAGTCTTAGATTGCTAGTTATAGGCCTAATCTGTTTGAAGTTGTGCTTACTTATTATCTTCTGTAGTAATATTTTGTAGCTGTAAGAAAACAAGTGGGATAATTGACTGCACTGTATGAAATATAGACTAGCCTTTTGTTGTGTTATATTGCCTCTCATAGGCCTAAATCGAAAAAGTTATTTATATTTTGCTTGTAATTATTACAAATTTTAATTTTGTCAAGGCATGTTATTATATTTTATTATTACAATGTACATACATATTACAAGTTCTTTCGTCAAGCAAATTATTTAAAACATTGACATTTTACTATAGTGTACTTAACCGTTCGAGAAGTTTAGACGTTTTCAAGCATACTGCATAAATTCCGCGTCCTCAGTTTCAAGGTTTTCGAGGTCTACGCAATCCTGTTACTTATCACCATTCTTACATGTAAACTGTAGCTATATTATACTGCAATATTATGTTGAAGTACAGCACGTAACAAAGACTCTAAGATCAGTTTTGTATGAAGTGTTTCCAAAATATACAACCTATGTTTCAGTTAGCTTGTAATGTATGCAGACGTAGGCCTAATATCGCTATTAGTAATACTAAATTGTAGATCTACCAACAGATAATAGAATGTCACTCTCTGCATCTGCATATCACGCAAGTTTAGAATTATAAATTCTAGTAAAATAAAGACCTTAATATGTTAAAAAATGAAGGTAGATATTAAAGCCTAAATTTTTCACAAACGGTCACTAATTCCACAATTTTCACTCGCATTGAATCCCTAAGGATACCGGTATTATTTTACAGCTAATGGACGTAGAGTCACGGTTTTATTTTTAAGCACCCTGCCATGGTGAAACTAATCGTGGTTCCCATTTTAATCGCCTGTGGGATTTTTGTGGTCGCTGCTGACGTAGTACCAGCGTTGTAGAGTCTGCTATCTGGTGACGGCTTTTGTAACTCCGTGCGAACAACTGGTGTCGAATTGTAGAACTAACAAATACAGCGCTCTGTGGATTTATTACGCCAGCGTTGCTTGGTTTTTTGTGTGTTTATGCAGCAAAACGAAAAATTAAAACTTTCCGCTGGGCGTTGGATTGTATATAGCTCTCATAACATATTGTGCACGTCTGTGCCTTTATTATAAAAGTCTGTATTAAATCCAGTGTCTTTGTAATGAACCTCAAACGTTTAGGCCTAATAGTAACAGAACAAATAGCGTGGAATAAACTGTAGAAGGATTTAAAATTAAGTCAGTCATTCCTAATAGGTAGACTTGCCAACCGTCTCGCATTTATCGGGACAGTTCCGATTTTGACCATTGCGTCCCGCGTCCCGAAATAAATTGCACATGCATCAAAATGTCCCGATTTCAAGGCATATTAGACATTTACAGCTGACTTTCGTTCCTATCATATTGTTGGATTTAGTTTGGATCGCACAGTCTCGTACAGGCATGCTTCCAATATGTGACGAAATGGAGAAATGACTCTAGTAGAAATGTTGAAGGCAGAAATTTAATTCTCGATGTGTCTGCAGAGTGACAAGTACAATGATCATAATACATAAGTTAGGGCAAGTTTGATTACAGCCTATAGGGTACTTACTGAATCATCTATCCTCTGAGCTCATCTTATGCACTTTGACTTTAATTTACGCCATTCAGTATTATGTCCACTTTGATGCGTCATTTATTGGTTCGGCGGAAAAATGAAAAAAAGAAAAAAAATTACGACCATTTCTATTATAGATATAGCCTAGATATCAATGACGACAACTGTAGCCCTTCAAATGTGATAAGATCTGATAGCTTGGTGATAAATCATGTAAACGTCTCTGTGTTTTCCGAGAAAAGTGGCTGGAATCTTTTGTGTAGGCAGATTACGTTAGTTCGGGTTAGTTCTGCTTACGTTAAGTTAGGTTATTAATTACATCAAAATGGTGGGTTCCTAGTGTCCAACAAGTTAACATTTCTTTTATCACAAATTTATACTATTTTAAACATGTTTTGTTGTCATTTTGGTAAGTTTTTATATTTTTTTTACATATGAAATGATGTACGTATAGGGTAAAGATTGGTACTATTGTGATACTAATAATATTATGATAGTTCTTTTTGAGAATTTTTTACAATTTTACTGAGCGAGAGAAGGACCGGTTTTGTGCAGAAACTTTCCACGAACATTCCCTTAATACGTTGAAGCAAAAAAAAAAAAAAAAAAAAGATCTTCCTCTCTCTCAGAAAAATTGTAAAAAAAATTCTCAGAAAGAACTATTTACTGTAATATATGGATGGATAGTTGGAAATAATTAGTGCAATAAAATTGTTAGTAATGTTTGTGTCCCTAAGTTTTACTTATGAAAGTTGGCAAGCCTACTAATAGGTTATCATGGACTGAATATAACTAAATATAAAACGGTAGTGTGTCTCAGTTACTTGATATAGCGAACCATCTGTTATTAAAAAAAATTTGGTCTTAAAATTTATAGCCACAAGAATTTGAAAGAACATGTTGAATACGGTAGGCTACATCATTCGACCTCTTACGATGTTTAGGTTAAATAAAAGTTTTGCTGACATTATTACACCAAAGTTAATGTACTTACTTCTGTTATTTTTTATCATATTACGGAATATGATGTAGAAATGTACTGTGTAGTTTAATAGTTTGTAGGTACATATGAGGGAGGTTTTTGTAAACCTTTATTTAAAAGTATCAAATACTTACACTTCCTTGAGAATATATGGGGGGGGGGGGGTCAGAAGCAAAAGGGTACAAATCACATTTATAAAAAAAAACGTGAATAAGTGCGTCCAGGGCAAGCAGAAACATTTACAATTTTAGTGGCAAAGAGATACATCGTTTAACACATCACACACTAAAACTGAAATAAAACGTTTCACGGAATTTACGAAATCTTGAGTAATTTAACCACATTTTCTCACAACTTAAATGTACTTATATCTCTTTGCTCCTGAACCCCTCGTATATCTATACCTCAGAGCGAAATGGATGGAAGTCACAAAAACATAACTTTTCAAGAAAGCAATAAAAGTCCAATGAAAAGCAGTGGTCCTTCCATCCTTTGATATCTGAATTTAAAGAGAATACGGATTTGAGCGCTTCCATCTTTTCCAGCTGATATCGGAAGAAATTCTGATCAAAATGATATGCTTATCTCAAAATCAATAAATATGGACTTCCACCTTTTCGCTCTGAGGTACAGATATATCTCCATAATGATATTATGAGTAGAATATATAAAGATTCTGAAGAATTAAAGAAATTCATACCATTACTTCAACACATGGAAATGATCTCTATAAGACATCAGCAACCTTGACTTGTTACTTGAAGGGTATAGGTACATAGCACTATGATTAAAAAAAATCTTACTTTATCTAATTTCATGACACTACAAAACTTTCCAGTCGATTCAATGTCATTAATAACGAGTACAAAAAATATACATTAGAAGCTAAACTTGCGAATTCTAAATGAGGAAGCAGAGCAAGTGGACGGTTTCAAATACTTTGGGGTGTACTACAGGGACATCACTTTATTTTTACTTCAATTTTTATTGTACCTGCGTTTCTGAATGTACTTAACTCCCACCCCTTTCACTAATGTCCTTGCTAACGTCAGTCACACAAACTTACGGCCGCTGTTGCTAGCAGTGAAGTAAACAGTACAGAGTACAGTGCGCTTCAGAAATATGTTGCGTTTTCTATAGAAGAAAGAGCTTATATTATTGAAGTTTATTTTCACACAGGTATGGTGTGTAGCATGACTGAATTTATTATCTGTGTGAACGTAGCACAAGTGAAGATTAGAGTTACCGAAAGTACGGTACCCTATAATATGGTGCGGTACTTAACAGCGTTATTTAAACAAGAGTTTTGTTTTACTATTTGTAGGTATGAAGGACGATGATGGAAACTGGAATTACAATGTAACCCAATGTGAACAACAGTTCTTTTTTCTTTTCCCCTGATTATATCATTACGGAATATTTTCGTAGAAATGTCATTAATCTGATAGATAAATTTAGAGCAACAGAGTGTACAGAAAGGAAGAAAAGGTAAGATGGCCAACAAAGGTGACAGAAGATGCTGTAGAAGATGCTAGAGAAAGGATGCAGCGAGGTCATAATAAGTCGGTTAAGAAGTTAGCTGTAGAAATTGGGATTTCTTACGGAAGTGCTCACAAAATTCTCAGGAATAAATTAGGTTAGTAATATGCTCAATAAAGTAGACATTACATAATGTATATAACCGCCTGAAGACTTGAGTTCGTGAAAAGAAATTGTTACTATTCTACTGTTTTTTGATAAAATACTGTAAAGTAATGGCCAAACTGAAATTCGTAATACTATATTTCCATGTAACATAAATGGATACACTACTTTTCTCTCCTCCTATAGCTAGTAAAATGATTTGTTTACATATTGCACTAGTAACACCAAACTCCTGTAATGGAAGGGGGGTAACAGTGTTTCCGAGTATAGCCAGGTTAATGTTAAAAATGTTGGTAAAAATAAAGTGATGTCCCTGTATAAGCAGTAACATGAGCTGCTGCCAGGAAGTCAAAAGGAGGATAGCAAAGCCCAAGGAAGCTTTTAATATAAAAAGGAACATCTTCTGCAGACCTCTGGAGAAAGAACTAAGGAAGAGTCTAATGAAGTGCTTTGTATGGACTGTGGCATTGTATGGGGTAGAAACATGGACATTACGACGAAGTAAAGAAAAGCGAATATAAGCATTTGAAGTGTGGATATGGAGAAGAATGGAACGTATGAAATGGACAGACAGAATAAGAAACGAAGCTATGCTGGAAAGAGTGGGTGAAGAAAGAATGCTGCTGAAACTGATCAGGAAGAGGAAAAGGAATTGGTTTGGTCACTGGCTGAGAAAAAACTGCTTACTGAAGGATGCACTGGAAGGAATGGTGAACGAAAGAATAAATCGGGGCGGAAGAAGATAGACGACATTATGATATATGGATCATATTAGGAGACAATAAAGGAAGGCATAAAATAGAAAAGTTTGGGGAAAGCTGGGTTTGCAGTGAAAGACCTGCCCTTGGGCAGAACACTGAGTGAATGGATCATATGAATAATTTTTTTTATATTTTTAGTAGGTTATTTTACGACGCTTTATCAACATCTTTGGTTATTTAGCGTCTGAATGAGATGAAGGTGATAATGCCGGTGAAATGAGTCCGGGGTCCAGCACCGAAAGTTACCCAGCATTTGCTCATATTGGGTTGAGGGAAAACCCCGGAAAAACCTCAACCAGGTAACTTGCCCCGACCGGGAATCGAACCCGGGCCACCTGGTTTCGCGGCCAGACGCGCTGACCGTTACTCCACAGGTGTGGACATGAATAATAGAATATGATAATTGAAACAATGAATTTTGTGGAAATACTTTTACCCTCAAGAGTTTGTGTCATCTCAGTTGATAATAACAAAAATAATAATAATAATAATAATAATAATAATAATAATAATAATAATAATCATCATCATCATAATCATAAAACAGTAATTATATATTTGTTCAATAATAATAATAATAATAATAATAATAATAATAATAATAATAGCAATAATAATAATAGCAATGATCAAGGAAGTTTTTAATAGAAAAAGGAGCACCTTCTGTGGACCTCTGGAGAAAGAACTAAGGAAGAGACTAGTGAAGTGCTTTGTGTGGAGTGTGGCATTGTACGGGGTAGAAACATGCATATTACGACGAAGTAAAGAGAAGCGAATAGAAGCATTTGAAATGTGGATATGGAGAATAATAATAATAATAATTATAATAATAATAATAATATGAAAGTAGGCCTATTATTTTTTATTTCTGACACAAAAGCTAGTTTTCAAATTGCATTCTCTACTATGGTCCCTTTATTAATGTCACATTAAATAACGTTGGAATGAATGAACGGTTAACTATTCTGTTTCATGAATCAGTGTGCTTTGAGCGAGATCAGTGAAATATTGACGCTGCGAGATGTTAAGCGACATGTGTTTGCAATAAAAACATCTGTTTCGATGCAACGTAACTCTTTAATTTTTTTAACACAAAAATAAAGCCCACACTGCCATGGGCAGCTTCATTTCAGTCTGCATGACAGCTGCTCGTGTTGTTTGGACAGATATATGTCAGGCAACAGTCGAAGATTGATTTTTTTTTATTTCAATTGTATATCTTTCACAGGTTGTACGTAGCTTTCGATGCTCTCGGATTACAAGCGAAACAATTGTTTTAAACGTTGAGAGGCATGTATTACACAGGGTCTTTCAAAAGTAACGCATAATTGAAATTAAAATTGTATCAGGGAAATTTTGCTAAAAGTTCGGACACTTCAAACCTTGTACAAAATAAGTTTCGAGTTTTCATTTCATTTAAACCTTCATCATCAGGCAGTACATCTCTCTTGACGATACGTATCAGAGGAAGAACAATTGGATACTTTAAAGTAGAAAGGTGCAAAGTGCCAAAATCATAGAAAACGAAATTATTATGCAGAAAAGTGCAATGTGCCTAGGAGGATGATGTATGAAAGAGGTTACACCCACTTGTGTTTCTTAAGCGAGATATTTAGATGATACGTTGCCAGCACCATGCAGTTTCAGACGGTAAGCGCCCTCTTGAGCCGCATCATAGAATGCAATGGATCTTCAACAGGTCATATTTGTGCCCAAACTTACACACAGCGAAATGTTTTACAGATGTCAGCTTTCACGTTATAACTTTGGAGTTTGTGTATGTGATACAATGCAGTCTTACATGTGTATGTGGGATGAAAGCATCGCGAGTAGAGGTGCCAATGAGATTGCCTCGTGTGTACTAAAACTGATGAATATGGACATAACAAACAAGAAGAATCTGATAACTGTGCAGCTGAAAACAAAAATCGTGTAATGGTTTTCATGTGTCTCTTTTTAGTTGTCATTGGTTTATTTGAGCACATAGAACAACGTTTCCTTCTCAGCGGCCACAGTTTCTTGCAAAGCGATTCTTATTTCACCTTTGATTGAAAAACGACAGAAAGTGATAAAAGCCTTCATTCCTAGTGACCTCCTTAAAATCGTACAGGACTCTAAAGTTGTAAAACCATTTCAAACCGTTTCAATGCTACAGTCATATTTCCTTAATATGCAAGATGTTGCTGATCAACTAATTTCCATCAAGAACTTGAATATTTCTAAGGCATGTTGCATTCAGTATGATGTTAGTAAAGCAGGTAGTGTTTCTGTGAAATAGTCCCATGATAATGAAGCAGTGCATACCATTAAAGTGCTTAAAGAGGAAAAAAAAAAAAAACATGAAAGATATGCAGTCAGCATTGCTTCAAGTTAAAGCATAAAATAGGGAAATTACTGAAAAAAAGAAGGGGGATCTACTAGCAATGACTCCCTATCTTCCAAATGAGGAGCATAGGCAGTTCTACAGGCAGATCTGTGAGTAAAAATTGCTCCAGAATAGGAAAAAATAGGTATTGGACTTTGCACCATTCTACTGCAACTGTACCCATTACTTAACCCTTTTCACAATCTGTGTTATGTAATTAAATATGGAGAAATAATGTCTTTACATACCACTATTATTAATGAGTAAACACTGTACTATTGCTGTTTTCTATCAGTAAAAAAAAACGTGACACAAATATGTGTACAATTCTTATAGCTACATTTTTTTATCTTATCTCCAATGTTTCATTTTGGCACTTTGCACCCTTATACTTTAAAGTATCCAATTGTTTGTATACATCTGAAGTCTGATTAGTGTAATATGTAGCTAAACGGCGATGTATGGAATGGAGGAGGAAAGGAACTGGCCACCCTACCCCATTATCTCCTAACCTAGTTGCTCATAGTAGTGCCTTTTTGGTATCGCTTGTGAGGTTCAGACCTGTCTTCGGACAGTTGACTAAGCAAAAACATTGCTGCTATTGTAGGCTTTGCAATCGATATATTGTCATGAGTGTCTTTATTTCGATCTTGATCCGTACGGATTTCTCTGGTCTGAATTTTGTACGGAATCCGGTCATGCAGGCAGAGACGATACGGGCAAGTGGGCGATGCTCAATTTGAGATAAGGTATTGCAAAAAGTAAAAACCAGAACGCGCCGAAAGAAATCTGTTTCGGTCAGTAACTGCGTACCTTTAGGAACCTACTTGAGTCACTTCTACGATATTTCCGGGGCTGAAAATTCACTCATAACAAGGGGGCGGATGTTGATGAAACGTCATCTTCTTATTGTTCACATTAGGACGATGCCTATTAATATAGAAATCCTTTTTATGTTAACATCAACGTAAAAAAGTAATTTCTTTTAGGCCTACTGCATTTTTTGCATTTTTTAATGTTATTGAACTAATAGGTCATTTTTGTATTTTTTCGGAATTTTTTGGCAAGTTTTAATACTTTGAAGAACTTTTATATCATTTGGAATGCATTTTACTTTCTTCTTTGCCGATAGGTCTGTTAAAATCATTTTCTAACCAAATAGGTCAGTAAGCTTAGTAATTACCTTCTGAATGAGTGAATAACGTTGAAGTTTGAGTTCTGTACGGTTAAACCTGTTCAAATCGGAACCTGAATAATCCGGAATCCTGTCTATTTCGGAACAGTTTATTGGTCCTGACGAAATGTGTATGTATTATGTATAATTTGCCCTGAATAAAACGGAAACTTTCGAACGCGGAAACAAACTATCTCATACTGTTCAAAACGGAAATAATATTTTGGACACACTATTTTAATGTAAAGTATATTTTGAAAGTGTGTGTAATTTCAAGAAAGGTACGAAATATGAAGGTCACTAAGATAAAAACAAGTTTTCTTTGCAAAATTTTAGAAAGTGCGAGGGTGGAATTTCAGTTGTGGAAAATTCAGGTGTAACACTTTGAAAAATAAAGACCATCTCATGAGTCAGTGAAAAATAAAGACTGTCTCATGAGTGAGTGGCTTGCGGACATTAATGGTGCCATAAAAAGAAAACAGAAAACCGCTGGTTATGTGGAAATAAATGAACTGTTGTGAAAGTGAGTTTTCCATGCATTTTCAAAGACCGTGCCAATTTCTGGACCTGTTCTGCAAAACAAACCCTTGAACTGCCAAAAAAAAATAGATATCAGAATTCAAGGCTTCTAATGGATGGATCCTAGACCAATTAAATAATTTGCAGTGGTATACAGTAAACTATTACAGTATAGCGTTAGATATTAAATTTAGTGTGATTTAATAGCGTTTAATGAGTGAGTTACGATAACATTAAACAAAAAGTGAGATTTTTCTTCAATATGATTCACCACTGGAATAAGCGACAGAAAGCTGATTTAATGTCAGTAGTGTTAAAAGAAATGTTTTGTACTTCTTGCAGTTTGCGGCATGACATTTTGTTTTTAAGTTATACAAATGATAAACTATTGCATTTTAACTTTACACCTGAATAATACGCAAACCTGTCCATAACGGAAAAAAAAATCGGGACCATGTCACTTCCGCTTTCAACAGGTTTTACTGTAGTTTGGAACAGACTCTAAAGTCCATCCTTCATTCCACTGAAGGCTTCACTTCACACAACGGAAGTAATATAAATTTCTTGACACCAGGTTGGTTTAAGTGATGACTTTGACCGCTACTGTTCTTTTGTCGGTACGAGGGTGACTTTAGAAGTTGTTTGGAAGGGAGGGAACTTTCATCATGTCCTGAACAGGACGTTTTGTCCTCAACATGGTTCGGAAGAGATGTCTACTGTAGTAGACAGTATTTTTAACACAAAGACTTCAAGAATGCACGCTGCATCCACAATTTATTTTGTCATTCACACTCATCTGGAAGATCTGGTAACAATAGTGAAGCGCGGAAGGAGGACATGGAGAATGAAGGCACTGACATGAACCACTTTTGATTCAAATACATTGTATACATTGTAAACCTTCATTAAAATGTGTAGTATTCCCTTAAAAACCTTAATTTTGTTGCATGCTCTTTTGCTTTATCTTAGCCAAATTCCAGGAAGTTGCCTCCTTTCTCCGAGTTTTGCAGGGCAGTCATTGAAACAAGGTGACTAATTTTTAAGAAGTTTATTTTATTTATTTATTTATTTATTTATTTATTTAACCTGGTAGAGATAAGGCCATCAGGCCTTCTCTTCCCCTCTACCAGGGGATTACAACTACAATATTAAGAATACAATTACAATTATAATTACAATTAATATTAAATTTACAAATACAATAAAATCAAAGTACTAAAAAATTAACTGATTAATAAAAGCTAGACAGTTTATTGTAAAAGTCAAAAACAGAGAAGCATTTCTTTTATTGATTACGCAGTAAGAAAATGCTTAATAAGTTTGCTTTTGAACGCTACTAAATTCCGACAGTCTCTGATGTCACTGGGTAGGGTATTCCACAAGCGCGAAAGCGAGATTGTGTATGATGATGAATACGATGATGTCTTATGTGTTGGTATGGCTAGTATGCGGCTACTTTGCGTGCGTGTGAAGAGATTATGATATGATGACAGGTAACTGAAACGGGAGGCAAGGTAGGTAGGTGTAGAAGTTGTGGTGCGAGTACGGTGAATAGTATTTAAACATCATTTTCTTTTAATTTTATGTCATTTTTTAATTAATTTAAGTGCATTTTAATGATAATTTCAAGTAGATTTTTAGGTCATCAACATCCGCCCCCTACTCATAAGGTTATTAATTCATGCCCCAATGGTTTGCATGAAGAATTTTAGTCCGTCTTCTCAGTAGACACACATAGTCCTACACGTAATATGCAAGAAGAATGAATGAATCCGTAGTGTGAATAAATAAAACACTAATGTCAGTAAAGCTCACACATGTAGGTCCAAATCCAGGGTTGCAGTCTGCGTCTTACGAGTTAATTACAGACAACGTTTAATTTGTGAGTAAGGAATGTAGAGGCAGAAATGAGCGGAGCAACATGTGTTACGTACATCATGAGCATGTGTGACCTTGATGGATTATTACTACTGGGCTTGTCGTTCCTACACATGAAGAAAACGCCCCCGTACTCACAGATACACAGATACGTCAGCAAGAGGAAACGAATAGGTAACACATTATCGAATTACCGAACCATAGTTAATGATAATTATTTATACACCTAGGTTACACACTTTTACCAACCATAACCAATTCACACAATACCTCCATATATGTACAACACATCACAAACACCAACCACACCTACAGCAACATAGAAACAGATATGGAAATCCTATATATTCAACCGAAAGACCAGAAATTAAATGCACTAGATCAGTAGGAAATATATAGAAAAAAAAAAACAAACACAACACATCCTCAGTACACAATTAAATTTGAGAACACATTCTTTTTGAGTCCACACTACTAAATACAAACGCACCCTCCAGCAAAACAACTGAAGAAAACAGAAGAAGCAAGGACCTCAGTAGTTCTGGGGATAAGTAACAAGAAATCGTCACTATAACTAAATGCTTAACTGAAAATTATTTATCTCCTGTAAAGAGAAAAATGTGGAACAAAACTGAAAGTTTCAGTCCTTGCAATGTGAACTGGTTGAAAAATGTGGAACAAAACTGAAAGTTTCAGTCCTTGCAATGTGAACTGGTTGAAAAATGTGGAACAAAACTGAAAGTTTCAGTCCTTGCAATGTGAACTGGTTGAAAAATGTGGAACAAAACTGAAAGTTTCAGTCCTTGCAATGTGAACTGGTTGAAAAATGTGGAACAAAACTGAAAGTTTCAGTCCTTGCAATGTGAACTGGTAGGTCAATTCAAGATTTAGTAACAGGGATAATATATCAGTTATAAGATAATTGAATAGCAAAATATTCAGTTCATCTTCGAATCAAATACAAAGCCCGTATTACTTATACAATATGATCATAAGCCAAGATACGTCGCTTCAGAACTATTACCATTTTTTTTTTTTTTTGAGGAGGTCGTAATGAGTTATGTCCATGAAAATATCGTATCTGCACAAAGTCACTTTTATCTCAACTTGTACTGAAGTTCTATAATATTTTTGCTTTGCAATATATTTGTTGTTTACTCAACTGTCCGAACACAGATTTGAAACTCTAAAATGACACCAGTAAGGCATCACTCATGAGACAACTAAACCAGGAGATAAATGGATAGGGTGGCAATTTCTTTAAGGAATAAAAATTTTAACAATTTTAAAGTACCCTAGTGATCAATATACGAGGACTATTGATAAAGTAAATTCCGTTTCATTGTAAAAAATTCAAATAAATTCAAATTCAAATTTAATTATTTAATACATTAGACCGGTGGTCATCAGCACTCGCTGAAATAGGTAACGGGTAAGCAGTGCATCGAAATATGCAACCCCGTGAAGAAGGGAGAGGTATATACCATAGCCGTCAGCAGCCACTGATGCACGCCAGTGCAATGTCTTATCCGCGGGTAAGAGATGCTAGCCCGAGGATGGACTGTGCTGATGACCGCTGCATTAGATTATGTTCGGTAAAACTACAAGTAAAGAAATAATTTCTATTTTAATTCTACCCTTTAACAATTTCAAGTAATAAATATAATTTCATCTACCAAAATTCAACATTCAAGCAATTGCTATTAATAAACAAACATCCCTAATCCGATTAGATAATACAGTAATTATACCTGCATTATAAGTCTTAATACTTTGATAATAAATAACTAAACATGTATAATAAGAGGATTATTATCACAAAGATTTTGATTTTCATACATTTTATTCCTTATCCTCCTAGGGGGAATACTAGTATTATTTGTTTAGGTTACAAGACTGACATCAAATGAAATATTTCTTAAATCAAGTTTGTCGAGTACGACGAAGTTCGATATTCGCTTATGTTTGCTCTTCATAAGGACGCCTGTCGTGTTTGTTCCACCTTGTTATAAAACTATTCGCTGTCCTTCACTCCCATCTTTCCATATTTTAACCGCTTAAGGATTTTATCACAGTCTTTGCAGTTAGTTTTTAATATGAAGTAAAAACGAAGTTTTTAATTTCTTGGTAGCCTCTCTCATATTCGAACATTGCAAGACACTAATCCACATATTCAATTACTAGAACCATTAGTAGAATTAAAAAAAAAAATTCCATATTTTAAATTTTTGACATTTTGACGATTTATTTTACAATCAAATACCGCTTCCCTCCTAGCTCCCAAATTTTAAAAATGTTTTAAATAGGTTTTGTACTGCCAATTCCAGAAGCTTGTGTCAACAACGTGAATCAATATCATTGAAGAATTATTTGGAGTGTAAATAGTAATTTTATTATTATTTTTTTAATTTTCCTGAAAATTTTAACTCAAAAATATTTTTTGTATTAATAATAGGACAAATATATTTATTCGTATTGCATACTATGACATATACAATTACCACAAAGTGTAATGCCTTTAGCATCAACACTTTTGAGTTATAAGGGAAATGGTGTGAAAATTTTAAGTTTCGGAGAATGTCTAGTACTCTCCTGGTGCATATTTTTGGTCATAACTCGGAAAGTAATAAAGATGGTTAGAAAATTCTTTCACAGACAAAAAGGAGAAATTCTGTACTTCAGATTTCAGACAAAACAAAAATCATTTTTTGGATCAGTTGAGCTGGATGTATCCCTGTAATGCTTTGTTTAAAGTGATGCATTGTGGGAATTTCAGACAGTTATACTATTAACAAGGAAAAACTGAAACTATTTCTGATAAAATATTATAGATATATTAATTTGTCCTACAGAATTTATCTGTAATATTGACACTTAATTTTTCTCCTAAAATATTATGTGTCAATATTAAAGAAATTATGTAGGACAAATTAATATATCCATAATATTCTCTTAGCTAGCAGTGCATATAACTGCGGAATCCCGGCCAGCAAGTCACTCAGCTGAGTGCGCTCCTAGTATAATGGCAGTTGACATTGGATACACGTCAACATATACAGTATATGCCTAACTTGGAGTCAGGCCACAAAGGGAAACATCGAAGGAGGAAAGTTCGATCCGGTGCTGTGGATTGAATTCGGCGTAGCTCAGTGGTCAGAGCGCTTGGTACGTAGAACCAAAGACCCGGGTTCTATCCCCGGCGCCGGAGCGAATTTTTCTCCTAAAATATTATTTCCGATAAAGCTTTGTTATTTTTCTGTAAAATCTTTAATTTTCTGCACTTTTATAACCTATATTTCTTCTCATTACAAAAAATTCTGAACAAATATTATGGCAAATAAATATGGAAAAAAGTTAAATACTCGGTGAAAATTTACTGCCTCATTTTCTCATCTCCTGTTAGGGATGAGAGTCTGACTTTGTTTAATGACTGTCACATCTGAATTATCCTAACAAAAAAGAAAAACAGCAGTACGTTATATTATACAATGTCCTCAGATTCAGCACATCTAGAGCATTGTATTCTATTCTTGAATCCATTTAGTTTACAACAAACGCATTAATTCTTTAAATCTTTACGTCTCAATTAATCCACAAATAAGAGTCTTCTACGATCTGCAAGTAGCTAAAGGAAATAGAATTACAACTCGGGTGCAGACTGCACTGGATAACTACTGATTTCAGACGTACTCAAATGGCTTCAAGCTGCTATCTTTTTCAGCTTGTAACGTTCATACATGACTACTGCCATGTCTTAAGGATACGTTTTGGAATTCATTGAATGGCAAGAGTGAAATATACAGCAGTTCATAAACAAACTGTAAACCTAATATTTATTGCCATAACAAATGACAGCATCTTTATCGAGTCAGTTTTATATAGTCTTAGCACGTATATTGTACAATTTTCAAAGCTGTAAAATTACAAAATTACCTACAGGACACAACATAAAAATAGCAATCAAATTTTTACGACAAATACTTAGTTTATAACAAAATACTATAAAATACACTATGAAGTGAAATCTACAAGTTTTATTATAATAAGTGAATTCATGAATGGAAAATAATTGACCGTTGAAAATGGATGAAGATTTTCATCTGAACTTGACCATTAAATATTTTATTGCATTATTATTTTGCAATGCGAGTACCGGTATCTATCGACTATCTTGTCAGTAATTGGAAATATCACCGATGCTACTTGCATTTCTTATGGAACACATTATCTTGAAGCAGTTTCGAAGTATCAAATTTAAATTTGTTTCTTAAGTGTAAATTAATTAAAATCTAGTGCTTCAATTAAGGGTATATGTACGTGAACGACCACAAATATTATCAGAAAATGCAGACTTTAAATTTCTAAAATTTTATAAGGAAATAGCTCGCAATTGGACAAAAATTGCAAGGTACCACAACAAGACTTATTAGAACTTAAGTATCTGATAAAAGTATTAAAAAGGTTACTAATAATGTTTTTTTTAGAATTCACTTTTTACTTTAAAGTAAATTTTTCAAATTTTGAAAATGTTCATACATATTATGCCATAACTCCACAACTATTAGAGATAGAATTCTGAAATTTTGTACACTAATTTAACATGCATTTATGCAAAAGGTAGACTACAATAATGTCCATTTCTTTGAAAATAGAAAAATTAGATCACAAAACATTATGTAAATTTTAATATATTTTATATAGGACAAATAAAAATTTAATTGTATTAAACTCAACAACTCTACATGTCTGAGAGTAGTCTACTTTTCAGGAATAAGTGTTTATTATATGCAGGACAAATATTAAAGATGTCAGGGAGACCATAACAATGTTATGGTTACCAAATGATGTAACTGCAGATTTTTTTTTCATTCTTTGATAAAACTGGTTTGCAAAATATTATCAGTAACCTTTTTTATACTTTTATTCAGATATTTCAGTTCTAATAAGTATTGTTGTGGTACCTAGTAATTTTTGTCCACTTGCGATATCATTTTCTTATAAAATTTTAGAAATTTAAAGCCTACATTTTCTGATAATATTTGTTGTCATTCAGGTATATGTACCCTTAATATTTTCATGAATATAAAAACCCGAAATACCTGCCTGCAGGCCGATATGGTATTTTTTTTCTTGAATATTTGCAACACTGCTTAATATTATGTCTTATCTTTTGAGGTGTTGTTTCTTTAGTCCTTCTTTAGGTGAGCTGTAGTGTGGTTGTCATCTAAATCTGTTCAATGCATTGTTGTCGCTGTTTCTTATTACAGAATGTAATTATTGTCTGCTATATTTGCCGGTCTTACAGACCGTATATCGTATTGCATAGTAGTTCATCAATTTCAGTTTTGTTCTTAGTAGCCTATGTTTTGTGTTTAATTTATTTTCGGTAATTAGTTTTTATTATGTCCCAAAGTTATTGCAAACATATCCCAGCATGTCAGTTATGCCCACTGATCCTAATTTTCTGAAAATAGTGCAGCAATGGATAGAAGATGAAGATGAAGTTGGTGATTAAAATAAAGTAGTTTAATGTTCACATTTCGATGATTTTGCCCAAACCCTGATTTTATCATCCCTACTGCTAATCAGACTGAAATATCAGATTCAGAGTCAGAAAGAGACACAGAAATCCCTAATGAAGTGTCCAATTGAGAATAGAGATGAAACAGCTTCGTTTCGTTCTCCTAACACTTCTTCAACAAATTATGTAGGCCTATATCTTGGAGAAGACAAGTTTGTATGGTAGAGCCAACCCCAACGAAAAACCAGAAAAACGCGTTCACAAAATATTATTCGAGGTCTACCTGGTATTACCACAACCGCTAAAGACTTCGGTAGTGCAGCTGCTCCTGTAGACATCTGTAACCTGCTAATTGATAAAAAATAAATTATCTTGAATTAAATATTTTAAATTATATTTATTGTAAAATATGTGTTTATTAATAAAAATATATAAAAGTGTATAAATTACTCAAGGGAACAATAATGAATATGCCGGTCTCCTAGACCGATCTTTCTGTAAGTTTGATTTCAGTGTATCTTTCGGGTTAAGGGTTAAGAACACCTTCCAAATTAATTCTTATTCGCATATTTACTCTCTCATTTCACTAATCAGAAGAGGAAGAAGAAATATTTCAATATAAATTAAGAACAATACCAGTAACGTTGTGGAAAAAAATAAGGCACCAGAAGATAAAATAGATATAAATGATACATATTCTCAGAAATCTGGAGGAAAGTATCAAAAATGAATATATGAATTAACATAACAAAAAAGGCCACCGGCGTGTCTCAGTCGGTTAAGGCGCTTGCCTGCCGGTCGGAAGTTGCGTTCGGGAGCGGGTTCGATCCCTGCTTGGGCTGATTACCTGGTTGGGTTTTTTCCGCGGTTTTCCCCAACCGTAAGGTGAATGCCAGGTAATCCATGGCGAATCCTCGGCCTCATCTCGCCAAATACCATCTCGCTATCACCAATCTCATCGACGCTAAATATCCTCGTAGTTGATACGGCGTCGTTAAATAACCAACTAAAAAAAAACAAACTAAACGTAAGCAATGAAACAACGGACTAGGAATAAAACAACGGATTATGGAATAAAACAAGGAACTAGGGAATAAAACAACGGACTGGGAAATAAAACAACGGACTAGGAATAAAACAACGGACTATGGAATAAAACAACGGACTAGGAATTAATACAACGGACTAGGGATTAAAACAACGGAATGGGAAATAAAACAACGGACTAGGAATAAAACAACAGATTATGGAATAAAACAACGGACTAGGGAATAAAACAACGGACTAGGAATTAATACAACGGACCAGGGAATAAAACAAGGGACTAGGAATTAATACAACGGGCTAGGGATTAAAACAACGGACTGGAAAATAAAACAACGGACTAGGAATAAAACAACGGATTATGGAATAAAACGGACTAGGGAATAAAACAACGAACTAGGAATTAATACAACGGACTAGGGATTAACGAACTAGGAATTAATACAACAGACTAGGGATTAAAACAACGGACTGGGAAATAAAACAACGGACTAGGAATAAAACAACGGATTATGGAATAAAACAACGGACTAGGGAATAAAACAACGGACTAGGAATTAATACAACGGACTAGGGAATAAAACAACGGACTATAAATTAATACAACGGACTAGGGCTTAAAACAACGGACTGGGAAATTTTAACAACGGACTAGGGAATAAAACAACGGACTAGGAATTAATACAACGGACTAGGGATTAAAACAACGGACTGGGAAATAAAACAACGGACTGGGAAATAAAACAACGGACTAGGGAATAAAACAACGGACTAGGAATAAAACAACGGATTATGGAATAAAACGGACTAGGGAATAAAACAACGAACTAGGAATTAATACAACGGACTAGGGATTAACGAACTAGGAATTAATACAACGGACTAGGGATTAAAACAACGGACTGGGAAATAAAACAACGGACTAGGAATAGAACAACGGATTATGGAATAAAACAACGGATTATGGAATAAAACAACGGATTATGGAATAAAACAACGGACTAGGGAATAAAACAACGGACTAGGAATTAATACAACGGACTAGGGAATAAAACAACGGACTAGGAATTAATACAACGGACTAGGGAATAAAACAACGGACTAGGAATTAATACAACGGACTAGGGATTAAAACAACGGACTGGGAATTAAACAACGGACTAGGAATAAAACAACGGATTATGGAATAAAACAACGGACTAGGGAATAAAACAACGGACTAGGAATTAATACAAAGGACTAGGGAATAAAACAACGGACTAGGAATTAATACAACGGACTAGGGAATAAAACAACGGACTAGGAATTAATACAACGGACTAGGGAATAAAGCAACGGACTAGGAATTAATACAACGGACTAGGGATTAAAACAACTGACTGGGAAATAAAACAACGGACTAGGAATAAAACAACGGATTATGGAATAAAACAAGGAACTATGGAATAAAACAACGGACTGGGAAATAAAACAACGGACTATGGAATAAAACAAGGGACTAGGAATTAATACAACGGACTAGGAATTAATACAACGGACTAGGGATTAAAACAACGGACTGGGAAATAAAACAACTGACTAGGAATAAAACAACGGATTATGGAATAAAACAAGGGACTATGGAATAAAACAACGGACTATGGAATAAAACAACGGACTGGGGAACAAAACAACTGACTAGGGAATAAAACAACGGACTAGGAATTAATACAACGGACTAGGGATTAAAACAACGGACTGGGAAATAAAACAACGGACAAGGAATAAAACAACGGATTATGGAACAAAACAAGGAACTATGGAATAAAACAATGGACTGGGGAATAAAACAACGGACTATGGAATAAAACAAGGGACTAGGAATTAATACAACGGACTGTGGAATAAAACAACGGACTAGGGATTAAAACAATGAACTAGGAAAGAAAACAACGGACTAGGAAATAAAACGGACTAAGAAATAAAACAATGGACCTAATTTTAGTTCATGTCATAGTGAGAGGAGTAAATTCACAAAATTATCTTGCAGTTACATTCAATAAAAATGGTACCAAAATTCAGAAATGAAGAAAAGAATAGATCTGGGAAAACAAGCAATAAGACAGCTACACTGTAATCTGGAATAAAAGTGTTAAAAAATAAACCAAAATAAGAAAATATAAAGAGTGTTAGAAAATAAATCAAAATAAGAATACATAAAACTACAATAGAAAGCATAGCAACTTATTGAGCAGGCATTTGAGAAACTGCTGAACAATTATAACAGAGATTAATGTGAAAATGGGATTTTGACATCGGTGTTTGGAATTACATTACGGAATTGCACAAATCTAGCTTTCAGGTATAGCTAGCTCCCTGTGAAGCTGGTTTGAATAATTTCAAGGAAAAATTTGTTTCGGTGCTGGGTATCGATTTCGGGACCTCTGGTGAAGCGCATCAACGCTCTACCAACTGAGCTACCCAGGAACTCTGCCAGACACCGACTTGAATTTATTCATTACGGAATTATACAAGAAATTAAACGAGACAGTTACAGCGTGAATGGGTAATTAAGCACTTCCATTTCAAAAGCAAAACAAACAAACAAATTTTAGATCGTAGAACGCTGTATATAAAATAAATTTACAACTAAAACCAATGTCTATTATTATTATTATTATTATTAATATTATTATTATTATTATTATTATTATTACTTATTTACTTACTTACTTACTTATTTACTGGCTTTTAAGGAACCCGGAGGTTCATTGCCGCCCTCACATAAGCCCGCCAGATATGGAGGGTAGCTGCGAATATATTGAATAAGCAGTCGTGGACAGCCGATAAGGGGTGGTCCTCCAGCTTGGGGGTTGGGCGAAGGGCAAACAACCCATTACCGTAAAAAACAACTTATTACGAAACCTAACACTAAGCCTCGGAATGGGACTGATTCTCCGGCACGACCACAGCAAAGGAATAAGGTTATTATTATTATTATTATTATTATTATTATTATTATTATTATTATTATTGCGATGTTTATGACCCATAAAATGAAGACAATATCAACATATGACTTTTTGAAAACGGAATGTTCTACTAGATGATGATGATGATGATTATTATTATTATTATTATTATTATTATTATTATTATTATTCAACAGGGAGTTATACCTGAAAGCTTGATTTGAATAATACACGTCACTGTTCGTTAACAGAAAACCACAATTTAAGTCACACAGAGATGTGTGCACTCCATGTTGGTTGCTTGACGGTTGTCAGCCCACTTTGAGGTCTGTGGATATAGAGGGAAAAATTGGATCGGTGTCTGGTAGAGTTCCCGGGTAGCTCAGTTGGGAGAGCGTTGGTACGTTTAACCAAAGGTCCCGGGTTCGATACCCGGCCCCCGAACAATTTTTCCCGCGAAATTATTCATTATTATTATTATTATTATTATTATTATTATTATTATTGTGCGTTTTGATAAAATCCCTTAAAAGACAGTAAATGCCATAGAGTAGGTAAAAGTTTTTTGTCTGAATCGAAGTCCGGCCTCTTCCATTGATTCGTAAACTGTGATCCAACTTATTGAGCTACGTCAGGTCAAGTTTATGATGAATGATCGCTTGTGGAATGAGTAGGAGGCTTCAACAGGCTGGCCTGTGTGGTTACACGTTCCATCGAATCATCATTTCAAATAAGACGGGTCTCTCTCAGCGGAAACTCACAAAAACTATATAACGGACTGTGTTGCTTCAGCGTCAAGTGGGCTGAGGGGCACAGAGTGTATAATCAGGGAGGGGGGGGAGGAAGACTGTGGCGCCAAGAAGTGGTCCACAAGATGGACATGAGGAGTGATGACCAAGGACACGGCCGAGAATAATGAATACGCAGACAAAGTTTAAATTGCTGTATTCCTTACAAAACTGTCTTTCCTACATCTTGCATGTACAGATACTGTCTTATAAGCAATGTCGGTTTTCGAGCATAATTTTCATGGGAGTGTGTTGTAACAAAAATTAATCTAATCTTCAAAGTATAGGCCATTTGATTCCAGGTATTGTGCCACCTTTCTGCGAGGTTTGTTATCCCGTGACGGTACCAGTTTCTGGTTTTTGATGCGAAGAATTCGGTGATACTAGGGTGACCAGATATACTATTTTTAAGAGTATTATACTCTTTTAGAGGTCCAAATATTCTATAGTATTTTCTATCTGAGTGGTAGAGATAGTGGTGGTGGTAATGGTAGTGGTGGTCGTAGTAGTGGTGATGGTGGTGGTTGAAATAGTTGTAGTGGTGTTGGTGTTAGTAGAGGGTGGGGCTACTTGAATCAATTTTACTTCAGTCTCAATTCACAGCTATAGAATTCCCATTTTCAAAATTGGAACATCCTTTTACATTGCAGTGATGTGTTTTCTATTAAGAAATAGCAAATTTAGTTTTCATACGCGAGTATATTCCAAGATAGATATTATAGAACATGTCAAAACATTGATTTTTCACAAAAGGTGGGGTAATTTTGATCTCTAGTGGGGCTATTTGGATTACATGTTTTGTTGAAACACTGTACTGAAATGCAAACCCACAATGTTATAAACTAATAAAATTATAATAATATAAAAAATATTATAAACTCAGAACATGAAACTACTTATAATATAGGCGAACTAAACACATTTTCCACAAGTCAATTGTTTTCGTACGGCTGCTCCTACGTACATTTCATGGTATCAGGTTTTTCATGACTGGCATCTTATCCAGTCACCTTTTGTGAACGAATTCTTATCAAAATAATTGACCCCGCAAAAAACCACATGGTTCACTGTCATCTTCAGTCGTTTCTTGTGATGATTCTTCATCTGAACTGCTGGTTTTTACTTTTTTCTTTTTGCAAACTATCTTCTTGCCTTTTGTGGATTAGTTTCTCGATTCCTTAACAGGTGTGCTCTTCTCTAATTGTAACTTTCTCTTCGCTCTGGTTTTCTCAATATTTTCAGAGGATGTCAGATGAGAATTAGCTTGCTTATGTCTGTTTACATTTTTCTTTATCATATTTTTCATATGATTCAAGTAGCCCCAGTAAAAATTATTCAACTAACCCCATCCTTTGGATTTACGTATAACTCACGTAGTTCCTACGTTTCGCAACAGAATGCGCTAGTTGTACCGTAAAAGAACGAATGGAGTAGTATGTTACTTGACAACAGATAGGTTATACGGAATAACTACATAATTTTAACACTAAGCCTAATTTACTAACGATTGAAGATTGTATGGCATTAAAAACAAAGTAAATGGTGCTTACCTATATGTCTTTGAAGTTCTCCTGAAGGTTGAAAAATGTATGTAATGACTTCAAACGCTTGAACAACACGGCCAACTGATCTGTACAAGTTCTCAATGGTAATGGCTGCCTGTATGTGCAACAGTTTGTGCGCAGTAGGCCAAATGCTTAAATTGATCCTACTAGCCCCTTGATTCAACTAACCCCACCCTACCCTAGTAGTAGTAGTGGTAGTGGTAGTGGTAGTGGTAGTGGTGGTGGTGGTGGTGGTAGTGGTAGTGGCAGCGGCAGTAGTAGTAGTAGTAGTAGCAGCAGCAGTAGCTGCCCGGAGATTGAAACTTTAGCACATGTCTTGGGATTCTGTGAACAAGGATTGCTCTTGAGGAACTCTAGACATCATCTTGTAAGATCCAAAATTGCTGCCGCATTAAGAAATAAGGGCTGGATAGTAGAAGAAGAAATCTCCTGACTAGCTTAAAATGGGTCAACGAGACGAGTAGATATTTTAGCGTATAATGCTGACACTAAACAGGGCATCATTGTGGACCTCACGATACGTTTTGAAGTAGAATGTCATCAGTCAGCCGAGGTCCACCTTGAGAAGAAGTCGATCTATGAGCCTACAGTCTACTATTTCAAGCTGAAATATACCTTAATTCACGTTGAGGTATTCGGCTTGCTCATAGGTGCTCGAGGGACTATACCAGCTTTTTTCGAAGTTTGCTCTGCCAACATCTCTGAGGGATGACATTGTGATAATTGTGTTAAAAAAAAATCCTGCCAAATCCTAATTAATCACATGGTGCCACATTAATAGCAATTGTAATTTTTCACACCCTTTTCTTTGTTTCCCTTCTTTAAAATTTAATATCGATGTTTACATATGTATAATAATTTTTTTGAGGATATACTGAGTCCGTAAGGTCTACCCTCAATGGGGGGCAGTTTACTATTATTATTATTAGTAGTAGTAGTGGTGGTGGTGTGAAACAAATGTTGTTACAAACCGAAGTACGCTTGCCCAACGCTGCCATGATATTCAACATATGATACTCAATTTTTTGTATCTTTGTATGTGTTAAAAGTTTGATATGCCATAGCTTTCCTTTCATTGCGAAGGAAATCATAATACAGACTTCAATACTCAGGCCTATGTAATATCTGATGCGGTAGGCTCAGTGCTGTTGAGGACGGTATAACGGAAAGGACTTATTCTACTCAGATATTTAAAAATAAGACCTTACTTGTTCTATGTTCGTCGATTAAAACCTAATTTTGCGGTGCTCTCTTGGGACACCGTATCATTTGCTACGCGCCGAGGAGTTCTGAAGCCAATAAGGTGAGTTTCGAGATGAGTAACAAATGAAGCTCCCTCGACAGGAAGCTCCGTGGAGCTCTGATTTACTTGATTTGAGTCTGGCAAGCTTCCCCTCCTGCGGCTATTCTAGGAGCTGACATACCTCGAGTCAACTCATATTAGCCAAGATTTAATGGAGTTACTACACTGAAATTTACATTAAGCACACAAATTGTAATACATTAAAAGACTACACTAAAATCAAGTTATGAATTTATTCGTTAAGGCAATTTGGATCAAAGCCACCGTAAAACAGGCTGGAGTATTACTCCTGGTGCTGTCGGTTCGTCTGCTGAGGCATCGTTTCATCTTTGAGTTTTTAATTCGTAGATAATTCAAAAGTAAGTTCCCATTTTGAAACGGTAGGCCTAATAAGTTTGTCAAATTTTTAGATCTCACAAAAATAAAAACTTCAGTTTGTTCGTAAAGAAATTCGACCCCCACCGTGTTGTTCAATAAGAAACAGTCTTTCTTCTATGATATAAACGGCATTATTAAGCACATTCCTAGGGATGTTTTCAATGGCATTCGATACTGACTGTCTCAGTTTCTCATGTAGGCCTAGTACGTCTACTAAGAAATATCTTTTCTTTTAGATAACCCCATAACCAGTAATCAGCTAGATTTATGTCTGGTGATCTAGAAGGCCAAGTGTTCGGAAAATGCCCACTAATCACACGATCATCAAATGTGTTGCGCAATAGTGTTTTTACATTATTATGTTGAGCGCCATCTTGCATGAAAACAATGTTTTCGATTTCATTATTCTGTAATGCTGGTATTGCAAAGTCCTGCAACATTTGAAAATATCGCAGCCCGGTTACCGTCGCTATTTTTCTTTGTTCATTTTCAATTTCTTCAGAGAAATACGGCCTATTATGAAATGTGACGTAAAACAACACCAGATAGTTACCTTTATATCATTTATTGAAGATATTAGTCAGAAATGTTTCGGAGAATGCTTCTCCATCTTCAGTGACAAATTACATCGACGAGGTGGTTCAGATGTTCGAACCACCTCTTCGATGTAATTTGTCACTGAAGATGGAGAAGCATTCTCCGAAACATGTCTGACTAATATCTTCAATAAATTTATAACTTTTCATATAACTGTAACATATCACCTTTAATGTATTTTATTGAATCAATGAACACTATATTATTGACCAAATATGTGTGTTTTATCATTAAACCTTAATATCATGTAATCGTTGCTGTATAATTATGTTAGGATTTTCTTCTGCCCATATCCTGCAATTATGAGTGTTAACACCTCCGTTCAATTCGAAATGTACCTCATCTGTCCATATCTCAATCCATGTAACATTTGATATCTTCTCAATGCATATGCATATTTTCTATTGAATTCATAATAGCACTGAAGAAGGCCAATTCGTAGCAATATCTTTGAATTGCATGGAATCCGCGATCGAAATTTCTAAATCCACCAAGGTTGTGATATTTATTCGTGCACAATATGAAGTTCTCTGTTATCTTAAAATGGGAACTCACCAATGGAATCTGCGAAATTGTAATGAAAATCGGGATCAACGGGAGAATGCAAGAATGCACGTGGTACAGCAACGCCGGCGATGCTCACTGCTAGTGACCGGGCCGTTCCGAGCCATGTGAAACAAAAGAGAAGCGATATACTCGTATTGCTAGTAAAATTCGTGACAATATTCTCTAAGAATTGACTGTATTATTTGTATTTTCCTCATTCTCCTTTTATTCCTCTTGTTCTCCTTGTATTCCCTTATTCTCTTGGTGTCCTTGTAGTTTCCTTGTTTGCGTTGTATTCTCCTTGTTCTCGTTGTATTCCTCTCGTTCTCGTATTCTCCTTGTTCTCCTTGTATTCCCCTTCTTCCCCATGTACAGTATTTTCCTTGTTTTTGTATTCTCCTTATATTGTCCTTTTTCTCTTTTTATTATTATTGTTTTCCTTGTATCCCCTTTGTTAACCTTACCTTCCTATTGTTCTCCTTTTATTCCCTATGTTCTGCTTATATTTCTCTTGTTCTCCTTGTACAGGGACATCATTTTATTTTTACTTCAATTTTTATTGTACCTGAGTTTTTTAATGTACTTCACTCCCACCCCTTCTATTAATGAAGTTCAACCGTCCTCCACACAGATCCAAGACCGCATATACAGTCATAGTAGCCTTACGGTCATAGTAAACAGTAGGCTACGTTCCAAAAATATGTTCGCGTTTTCCAGTGACGAAAGAGCTTTCAATATTGCATCATTTTCCATTTGCCTACGTCGCATCCCGGTTTCCTCCACCTCTCTGTAAATGCTAATGGCTGGGCTGTCTTAGCTCTTTTCTGAGAACATTAATAAATTTATGTTAGGAATTGGACGTCTACGTAATATTATACCCATACAATTGTTTAAAATAACTTAAATAAAAGGGCCTCGTTAAGTAATTAACTGTCACGTGATTTCCTGCGACGTAACCACTTGGACGGACAGTAGATAGCATGTCTGAGTAATTTTATCTTTTCGGATCGAGCAGAAGTGAAGATTGAATTTACAGTACGTAAGGTCTCTTTTATAGAATAGGTACACAATTATTTCAACATGAGTTACTGATACGAAGTACGAACCTGGTAAATGGAATTACGTACAATAGTCTATAGTGCGATAATGTGCACATTAGAACTGAAGCATGTATCGAAATGAACGGCCACCATTTTCAAAAATGTGTTTAAATATCCATATTATGATTATTATACAATTTAACTTCATTCTCTATATTGTACGCTAATGTGTTGTAGACAGTATAATATACACTGCTTAATGAATACGTCCGCAAGGAAAGCTCAGCTCTTGAGTAAAAACACTCATTGTTAATGCTGTACTGTATTTTGATTAAACAAAAACCTAATGAAAATTATCAAACTCAAAATCGCGATATTTCCTAGTTTACGTAAATGGATGAACTACTTTTCTTCCCTCCTATACCTAGTAAAGTGATTTGTTTGTATATTACGCTAGTATCATCGAACTCCAGTCGTGGAAGGGTGTTGCAAGAGGTGTTTCCGGTTCTTAATCGTTGATCCAAAGATACAGCTAGGTTAATATTAGAAATGCTAGTAAAAATACAAGTCTAGATATTATTATGTTAGTCAGTGTAACCAGCTAGAATCGAACCCAAGGCCATCCTTTTGAAGTTTAGTTGCAGACGATCTGTTCTTGCAAACGTTGGTGATTTCTCATAAACATGATATAAGCTAGTTGGCATCGTAAATGTTATTTTGGCTGATTAAACCTTGCAACTTGCTGATATGCATTTCATTTATGGAAGAACAAAAGGAATGTAAGGAAAGTCGCAAGGTTCAATGAGTCAAAATATAATTTACGATGTCAACTAGCTTATCCTATATTTATGAGAATTCACCAACGTTTGCAAGAACAGGTCTTCTGCAATGAAACTTCAAGAGAATGGCCTTGAGTTGGATTACAGCTGGTTACACAGACTAACATACCTAGGCTTGTAACTAACAAATAGAACGTTTTCGAACATACGTTCCTATATTAAAGTTATCCATAATTGTCTCCCCTATGATCCCTAAGGGCCCTATACATAGACATTCTTAGCGCGGGCTTCCGGTGGATGATCAGCGAACTAATGTTTTTCGTATTCATAAACCAGTGTTAGCGATATGATATATGATATGATATGATATGATATATGATATGATATGATATGATATATGATATGATATGATATATGATATGAGATATGATATTATATGATATATGATATGATATGATATGATATGATATGATATGATATGATATGATATGATATGATATGAATCCCGTACAAGTAATCAGTCGATAACCGGTTTAGCACGCTCGTACCGCGGGCTAGCGAAATGTCTATGAATAGCACCTTTACAGTTTGTAACATAGTCACTGAATCACCCTATATGTAGCATAGTAAAGCTGCGCACCTGTCGATTATTCTGCAATTTTGCAACGCGCAGAAAGTTAATGAGATATTATATGCCATCTTCCTGACACAGATTTTTCTGTTTGTTTTTCATTTCTTGTCGGTGAAGAAATAATTTCTTTAGTCAGTTGATTATAATGAGGGAGACGGCGATGATGTGCAGGTGTTGCATTGCCGACGTTGAGAGTCATAAGCAAGAAGAAAAATTCTTTATGCCATCAGTATCTAACGACTCAGTACAGGTTCAGTAGCTGACTTCACTCGCAATAGAGGCATGATATTTCTAGTGAGATTGATGTGTAGATATGTAGAAAGTACTAGTAGCAATCTTCAGAGATGTGGATATATTGGCGAGTTCAGTAAATAACGTTTTTAAGTAGCTTGTGGCATTTTATTATTTCATATATTAACATATAACATAACCGATCGTGACTTTGACCCACTCTGTACAGACCTAGATACTAGTACAAAAATAAGGTGTTCAACTTGATTGTTTATAGCAGGCATGTCAGAAATCAGACTCTGAATGTGCAGTTTTGTGCGCAGATCGCCGGTCTGTGCAGACTGCATCATTCGAGCTTTGCTCTTACCCTTTCTTAGCTGGAGGGGTGTACAATAATCTATTCTGTGCTTCTAGGGTTGGATTAAATAGGCATTTGGATATTATAAACAGACTTAGCAGAAGGAAAAAAAAAACACGGTTATTATCAGTGTCTATACTTGACAATTGCAATACAAGAAACTTTATGCTTACTCAGTTACAGCCTACTTCACAAAGTAGTGGTTTATAAAGCATAATTTATTAATATGATTTTTATATAATAATAATAATAATAATAATAATAATAATAATTTATTTTAGCTGGCAGAGTTAAGGCCGTAAGGCCTTCTCTTCCACTCAACCAGCAAAAAGTGTATATACATATGCATGAACTTACAGAGAATTCAACAATTTGATTTAGATAAGAGCTACAACGATATAGTATTTGAAGAGAAAAATATTGCAGTAATTTGAAACAATAAAAACGAACAAGTATTTCATTTTACATAGTAGGTACTAATTATTTTAAAGTAATAGACCCTACTCTTTCATTGTTCGTCGAGCATTATTATTTATTGGGACCATTGATAGAAATGTTGAAGTAAATATTATACTCCCAATTAATTACATGCAGTAGGACATTGTGAAGTTTTTACACTGAAGTAATTTTCCTGCTGTTTGTCAATATAAATTAATATTAATATTAATAAATAATGTAAATTGATCTTAGAATTTAAATTCACATATAGCTTATTTGGAAAACGTTGAGAGTAAGTATCGACAAATTGGAAGCGTTACTGAAAGAAATTAAAAGCGTAGTTCACAAGCTGTAAAGCGACGATATTCTATTTATGTCAGGTTAAAAAAGGTTTATTAATATAAGTATATTAGTATAATATAGTGACGTGAGATGGAAAATTTGCCATATATATTTTTCCAGAAAATTTTTCCGCCTTGCAAATAGTTGCTTTCTTCGCTCCTTACAACCTCAAGAGCCTCATATGTATTCCTCGCTATATTCTCATCACTTACCAGTTCGTGAAATGAAAGTCGTAAGTCGTCTAATCTTTGATGGCTGTGTTAGTACAGACTCCAAAACATTGCCATTGTCAAGTTCGTTTTGCCGTGAGAGTACTGATTAAATAAATAAGCGCTGGCAATATATTTTGAGAACTTTACTAATCTGATCTAAACTGTCACAAGACTATTACCTCGACATGGGCTTATGAAAGCCTTTCATTTTAAAATAATTATTGTTAGCTGAGGAAAACATTATAACAATTATGTTATATGATTCGTAATTTCTCTTCTCCGTTATCTGTGAACTCCTCACTTTATTTATCATAACTCATTCACAGACAGCCAAATCAGCACCCGCACTGAAACTGCGTTACTGAAAGAAAAGCTGATATGCTGTTGCAGATCTGAATAGCCCTGTCGCGTTCCCCTCCAAGGCGATTCACTCCTCCAGGTAGGGGAATAGAAAGTGCACATCGCACAGAGACAAGTGCACAATGTGAGCGACTGCACAATGTGCAGGGTTTTGGCATTCCTGGTTCATAGCAATATGTTTTGAAAGGAAGTATTTAAGCAATTTTATTTATGACTGAAATTTTCCTAATCTGATAAGACTACAACAAGAATATGTTTCGGTTAAAAATTTACTATCACCAGTTCACTTTAATCGGTTGAATTTAAATAAGAAATTTTGCATTAGGTATATCCAAATGTATTTTATTTACATATAAACTTATTGTATTCCTTTATATACCATTACATATGTAATACATTTAATCTGAATTTCTTGGTTAAGTTTCTGGACGGCCTTGTAATTGCGGTCGAGTGGCCAAAATTTGTATAAGAACTTATTTTGACATTATTAACATGGTGGAAGAAAAATTTTAACTTTTTTTATCTGCCCCATTCTGAATGTTTGCTTGATAGTCTCCGCATACGATTCATGTAATTACAATTATCTTATCTTAATGTTGTCTATTATCTGATATTTTCTTCTGCACCGAACTTTTCTTCCGTTCATAATTTTTTCCAGTGCACCCTTTAGTAGACAGTTTCTTCTTAGCCAGGGACCCAGTCAATTTCTTTCACTATTCCTGACCAATTTCAACATCATTCTTCCTTCAGCCACTCTTTTTAGCACAGCTTCATTTCCTATTCTGTCTGTTCATTTCACACGCTCTATTCTTCTCCATATCCACATTTCAAATGCTTCTGGTTGCTTCTCTTCAGTTCTTCCTACTGTCCATGTTTCTTCCCTCATACAATGCCACACTCCACACAAAGCACTTCACTAATCTCTTCCTTCGTTTTTTCCAGAGGTCGACACAAAATAATCCTTTTTCTATTAAAAGGTTCCTTTGTTATTGCTGTTCTCCTTTTGACTTCCTGGGGCCTGTTTCTCAAAACTCACGGACTAGTAATACTAGTCTGTACAGTAGTAATAATAGTTTGTTTTACAAGTCTGTGTTTCTAGAAACTACAAGGGTAAAGTAGTAGTTACCAGTTCACAGACTAGTAATATTGGTCGATTTCACCAGTTCCAAAGAGATTATGTTTCTCAAAATGCTAATCTAGTTGATTATACTAGTATTCCACAGGAATATTCCTACAAGACTCTAAAGACTGATAATTTCTATATTATCAGTTACCAGTGGCAATCTTTCTCAGATAATCAAAACAAAATATTGTAGTTATTTTTTTAATATGTGGTTTAGTGATTCCGATTGAAGTAGTAAAGAAGTTGTTGTGAGAAGAGCTAAAACTATATCGAGAAGGAACAATTATTATTCCTTTACGGGAGCATTGTTTAAATATAATGAATGGTTTAAATAAAGTGCTGAAAAGCTTGGAGAGTTGTTCAATATAGTGGGACCTGCCATAACAAGACAAACAAATAGAAGTCATGCATTATCAGCAAAGCTTCAAATACAAATTGCTCTACAAATCGGGATGTTGATTATTTTCCAATGCCATCTGGTTTTTCTGCCCTAGACCAGCAACACATGCAGAATTTTTTTCCTAATAATCTAATACCACTTCATCAACTGCAGTAATTTTTGCTGGCTTTCCTCCTCCACTGCCAGTTCTTCTGACATTGTCAACTTTAGCCTACAAATTAAATACAAAACGACACTAATTTACGAATAGATCAAACGTAAAACTGAAAAAAAAAAATTAGCGAATTTTTCAAGTCATAAGTAGCATTCATGTTGCCAGTAGACCCACTAGCTACATAATGTGTTCATATTATGATACTGTGAACTTGAATTGGTACTCGTCAAAGTTGCTTTCTTAATGTTGGGCCAGTAAGTGTCCCTAACGTATGCATAATCTTTGTTCTGAAGTATCAGTTCCATAGCCTCACATATTACAAATTTTTTTGTCCATTCGTTTACTTTATCATTTTTTGTTACTATGCTTGAAAAAGCACCAAATAATATATCTTTTGATTCATTAATCATATTGAGTATAGTTAATTTGCATTCAATTGATGGAATTTCAAGAAAAGAGAGAAGTAAGAACCAAAACACAAACAACTTAGCCTTCTAAACTCAAATAACAATACCTACCAATGATTATAAACAAATGAACTCGATCAGCTGACTAGTGAAATAGATCATGTGACTAGTGAAAAATTGTCACAAGTTACTAGACTGGTAAAATAGTTTGAGAAACAGAATCTACTAGAGCTGGTGAAATATACTCTGGTAACTAGTAACTGGTGAACTACTAAACTAGTATTTTTGAGAAACAGGCCCCTGGCAGTAGCTCATGTTTTTGCTTAGTATTGTCAACTAACTCAGTTCTTAAAAACCCGCTATGAAACAGTGCAGAAACCGCTAATTTGCTGTATTGTCAATGTATTTAGCTCGCGCAAGGAACGATTACCGAAAAGGAATGGTGGCGTTGCTGTCTGTTTGGACGAATGTATGTAGGCGCGCCGAGGGGCGAGAGGTGAGGCTGATGGAAGTACTGTCTCTTCCAAGAAGATGAACAAATGAGGACATCGCTGTAGGAAATAAGGAACGTAGCAAGAGAAAAATTTGAAGGCAGTTAAACGCGCAACATATTTTTACGAATGAAATAATACAAGACACGTATTCACATGTAATGGAACAAACTAAAGTCGTAATGTAACTATCACAACGCAAGACTGATTCTATCGATGTCGTTACTCTTCCGACTGTACTCTTGAATATCTTTCAAGTTATGTCGCCTTCTCTTCCTTATCGCATTGTTTCATTCGCATTCCTTTCGTCGGTATTGCCTGCTTGCGAGACCTATAATGAGATCATTTTCCCGTTGTGAGTGCTAAAAATCCCACTAAATCCTTCTCAGCAACACAAATTTCATAAATTTTATCCGCTAAACTAACACTGAAGAACGCCATATTTATCGGGAAAACCTGCTAAATTGGCAAAACTTCAAGCAGTTCAAGCTGTCCACTTCTTCAACTGCCTCATTTCGAATTCGCATGTTTACTCTTATTATTTTTCTTCCGATAATTATGGTCTTCGTTTTGTTTACATTTATTTTTATTCTGTACTGCTCACACTGTCATTTAGCTTCAGTAGCATACACTGTTGCCAATTCAGCGGTTTTCCCGCTAAATCTAGCTTTTTTGGATAACCGTCTCGCGGGTAAAACTATATTATCCCGCTTAGCGGGAATACTAGCGGTTTTTAATCTTCCTGAAATGAAATTCATATTAGCATTATAAGCGGCTTTCACAATTACATTTAATTCGTTCAGTGTATGTTCTGTGAAATAATGGATGTGTTAATGTACAGATAATTCCATATTATATATGTTACCGTTAAAACCCGAAATCCGTCAAAACCAGTTTCAAGTAGTAAGAACTACTTTAAGAAAACAAAGAATCATAGAAAGTGAGTTTTCGTATGATCTAGAATTAGTGTTAGGTTAGGTTTGGTTTGTTTAGGTTTTTGTTTGGTAAAAGCCTAAAAGAAACCTAAAGAAACCAAACCTAACCTGTCATTGATTCTAGATCTTACGAAAATTCGCCTTCTATATATATATATATATATATATATATATATATATATATATATATATTTTTTTTTTAAACTAGTTTTTACTAGTCGAAACTGGTTTTGTCGGATTTTGGGGTTTAACGGTAACATAGGCTATATAGTGCAATGAGAATTTAAATATCTTGTGTCTGTGATAAAAGTGTTCAAAATTACTTTATAGCGCCAAATTGGGCATGATAAAAGTGTGCAATATTCGTTGCATTGGCGGGTGGATCTTCTATCTTGATCATTATTATTATTATTATTATTATTATTATTATTATCATTATTATTATTATTATTATTATTATCATTATCATTATTATCATTATTATTATTATCATTATTATCATTATTATTATTATCATTATTATTATTATTATTATTATTATTATTATTACGAGTATTATTATTGAATAATAAGTATACATTAAAATCTGGAGATATTTTTTAGAAAATCGCAGATTTTCGAAAGCCGTCTAGCGGGATTATATGAACAACTGTTGGCAACACTGGTAGCATACCCCTCAGTATATCTCCTCTTCTGCTAACAGCACCATATCATCAGGAAATCTTACGCACTTTATTATTGTTCCTCCTACTATCACCACTCCTATGTTCTGAAATAAAAATGAAAACTTTTCAACAACTGTCATTAAGTAGGCCTACAGTAAGTTGCAGGCGATGAAAAACTTGTTTCTTTTCATCCTAGAGGGTTCAGGTGCCGTGCTGAGAGAAAGATCTAACTTGACCGTTAGTTGTAGATTAGAATTACATGAATTGACAGTATGAAAGAAACGACAGCTGTAAGATTTCTCTCCTGTTTACGACTGTAGTAACAACATCTTGTAATCGGTGCTTCCGACTGAAGTGTAAAAGGCTATTACTCTAAGAGATTACACACGAGTAAGGCCTTCCATTGCAAGATCGCAAATACACTCAAGCATCAGAATAGATAGCGATGAAGATGTTAATGTCGTTTACAGACTTGTTAAGTGTCTGAGAAGAACGCATGTTCCTCTATGAACATAACACATTTACAGCTACTGACTGTATCTTCTTTTCGTAGGAAAGATTGAAACTCTTGACAGATCAGATAAATGGCTATATTATAATCTCTGGAATACTAGGTATTGTTCTTGCTAGACATTAAATACTATCTACGTACCAAAATCATTTATGCTCAACTATTGTCACTGTATAAAACCTGCTTGTGGTAGGGGAGGAAGTGCTGTGAAAAAGGATTGAAGTTACCTTACCCGGAATATGTTTGATCCATTTGATTAGTTGCATCCCCGGTCTCTTTTGTTTTCGTACGAGAAGGATTACATTAGAGTACTTAGAAATGTTTTTATTGAAAAGAACTAGACTCTTGCGGAAGTCCTAAATAGACTTAAATGACCAAGTACTTATTTTTTTCTCCTCTCTCTTCTTTCTTTTTTTTTTTTTTCTTTTTTATTATCTTGATATATTACTTAATCATTTGTATTTTGTATGCCATTTAGTACGATGTTGCTATTCAAAACTTTGTCTTTTAACCTACATGTATTTTCCTATTAGTATATTAACTTTATACTATACCTCAAGAGCATTAATCATCGAATTTATCTCGAGCAGTTTATGTCTTATAAATTATGTATATACAGGGTGTTTTCGGGCTGGTGTTACAAACTTTCACGGATGATGGGGAAGGGCACATGCATCAATTTGAGATAAGGAACCCTGGCCCGGAAATGACTGAGTCGAAAGTTATAAGCAAAAATAGTTGTGTGGAAATGGAATTGTAATTTGGCACCACTTGCCCTCCTTCCATTAACCTTTGGAACAGTCGTGGAAACATGGTATGGGCCTGATATCTCCTACGTGGGTACTTGTCCTGATTCAATCTGTGAGCTTGTCTACTGTTCCCATTGGCTCATCCGTATTCGAAAATCAGGTCTGCATATTCCGCTCTCGTGTACTCCTCCATTTCACTAGGACTCATCGACTGGACACTGCAACTTGTACACATACACTGCTGTCTACAGACGTGCATATCGGGACCGACCATGTCCGTTACACATTACGCTATCTGCATTACTTTAGTGTAGTTTCCTGTCCCCATCCCTCAGACAGCGCACTGAATGGAATACTGTAAGTAGACAACGTAAACAACGTCAGATGAATACAGTATGTGTAAGATGTACAGATAAATGCACATAAATAAGATGAATAAAATTATTCCATTTCCACACAACTATTTTTGCTTATAACTTTCGACTCAGTCATTTCTGGACCAGGGTTCCTTATCTCAAATTGATACATGTACCCTTCGCCATCATCCCTGAAAGTTTGTAACACTAGCCCGGAAACACTCTGTGTGTCTGTAATATATATCCCATTATGTTATATAACTGATTTTGATTATATGTAATTTTTGTACTTTATTTTATATTCTCCTTATATCATGTAACTCATGTTGACTATTTGTAATTTTCTACTATATTTTATGTAATTTCTAAGGTATCTTCTTTTGTTTTGTTTTGTAATCTATCAAATAATTTTTGTATTTCATGTATATTATTGTAACCTGGTTAAATGGAAAAGAACGCCTTATGGCCTTAACTCTGTCAGGCAAAATAAAACTACTGCTACTGCTACTGCTACTTTATTCTTTACGAAATGTTTATTTAAGATGCTCTTTAGTATCAATATTGCAACGCAATTTGTTATAAGTTACTTTCGAAATATGACTTCATCATCAATTTAAAAATAAATTTGCTTAAGGTGGCGACTTAGGGAGATTTACCTTATTTCTTAACATTTAAATTTCTAAGCATCCTCCTTACTGCAGCACTATTACTTTTTCCGTGAAAAATATTTAACATTCATCCACGTACCACTTAGCTCTCACCTCAATATTAATATCTAGAACTATCTATGTATCAATTTGACGAGCCAAAACTTTCTCCTTGACGATAGATTTGGTAGAATGGTTTGTTTTTGAACTGTCGATCCCCCAAACAGAATCGTGAACATTTTAGTCTCTGATGAAGAGCGGAAAAAGAACAAAAACGATAATAAGAAATGGGAATATTCCAACCGGTCTTTCTTTTTTTAAATTTGAATTGTGTTACGTAGAGAATTCAATTCTATGCCGAGGATAATTTTCAGAGCTGTCAACCACGGATACTTAGATTTTTTCCCCTCCTCCTTTTCTCCTACCCTCTCATTCTTTCTCATCCCTTTAAAACCTCTTCCCATGGCAACCCACTTCATCATCCAGTTAAATCGAACCTTGTTCGAAATTCTGCCAAACAAGTCAAGAAGAAACGAATTTGAAATATGCCGATCGAAGCACATAGTCTCTAAGATTCCGATGCACGTCTTTCTTTCTTATACTACTCCTTTCTCTTTTTTCCTCTCTGAGGAACGTTCTCCTCGTCTCCTGTCTATATTTCATTCTATTAAATGGATGAAACGGCAAGGACGAATCGCGGAAGATGTATGTGTTGACGCGGTAGCAAGAGGGTTTGAATATGCTAACAAGCAAACGGTCTTAGCTTTGTGCCATAGATTGCCAACTACCCAACGAAATCGCTTATTTTTTATCCTTTTATTTTCTGAGTGTCCTCTTCAGTTGTTATTAATCTTTAATTTTTTCGTTGTTCATTTTTAACCCAGAACTATAATCACTTTCTTCATTTAATTGTTTATCTTACGTCATTCATTCTATTATTTTACCCTAACTGGACATTTCCAGCGAACTGTTTTTAAAGTATGATAAAAATTAGTTAATTAAAAAAAATCCTTCAGGTGACCTCTTTCACTTGCAATACACTAATGAAGTCGCTGAATTTGTCATGGCAACGAATTTGTCAGCTTCTGACCAATGAACTCAATTTCATGCCGAAACTTGCTTTTCAGCTCCATAATAAAAGTTTGGAGCTGTGAAATCGGGTGAACGTGAAGGCCATAAAATGTCACCAAATTTGGAGATGTGTTCAGGAAAGAACTTCTGCAAAAGTATTTGGAATACATGATGTTTTCTCATAGATTACATTATATTCAAGAGCTGAGGAACAATATTCGGCATTAAATTGAACATGTTGGTCAGGAGTTGTGTGCTCGTGTCTTGGCAAGTTTCCAGAAACGACTTCAGAGTGCTTCGCAGGTGGAGAAGTTAACTTGATTTTTTTCAATTAACTTAAATTTTTTAAATAAACAAAATCCAAAAGTATAAACAATCCCTCTCGATCACGATGCTAGCTTCCCTTAATGAACTTGCAGTCACAACAGAAAATTAATGTTTTAAGGCGATGGAACTCTGAAATTTGTAAATTCTATATTTTCACTCCTATGAAACTGAAATTTTTATTACACATTACAGGCCATATGGGCATAGCCTATAGCATACAAATTTTCATTCTCATATCTCACATATTTTTTTTTAAGTTATCAATTTGTTATTGTATTAATTAATATCGTATAAATATTGATGTAATTTTCATAATCAAATTATTTTTACTTAAAAAGAAATCCTATATTCCTAATGCATGGATAAGGAAATCAGCGTATGATTTTTGCATTTAGAAAGCACGTTTTTGTAAAAAAAAAAAAATTAAGAAAAGCACTAAAATTTCAATAACTGGTGGTCACAACATTTAATGAGTACAATACAAACGATAAGTCAGTTTATTTGTAACATTTATTTATTAACTTCTGTGCAGAATTTCAGGGCATTTGAAGAAAAACATTATTCACTAGAACAATATGAAGTCTAAAATGTGACGAAAAGTACAAAGTTGAGAAAACGACCGAGAAATAAAAAAAAAAAAAAACGCACATCATAATATGTATTTACCTTAAAACTCCGTTGCTTTATATATTGGAACTTAATTGGCATAGGGGTGAACAAACTAAAGATCATGATAAATGAATTATTGAACTATTTTTTACGACTGTTAACGAAATTTTCAATTTTTTAAGATTTTTTTGTTCACTGTTTTCACCGATCCATCGTCTTCATAGTTCCACTCGGTCAATATTGTAGCAGTTTGCTAGTTATCGGCTCATGCGTATTCTAAATTTGTTTTTTTTGTACATCAGTATTATAAACAGTCTTGATCGTTAGTGAAAAATCGTACACAATATGCCACATTATTGTAAAACATTACCGTGCCAACTAAAACGTATCATAAAGTTAGTATCGTGAAACGATTTGCCAATGCCATAATATTTAATACATCATTATTGTCATAGCAACCTCTTTCTTCATATACCATGAAATCAAACTACCCATCATTACAAATCTGATATTATTGTTATTAATGATGTGCATCTTAACTTTGTAAGGAACCTGCACCTTGAACAGCAACTGAGTCTACGTAGACTAAACATCAATAAAAGCCTTCTATTGCTCTCAACACTAAAGGTCGGCAATTGAGGGAGATCTTACAAAATAGAAGTTTTGAATCATGGTGCAAATTACCTCATAAGGGTAAAGGTGTTATCCTGTATTCTTCATCCTGCCTAAGGTTTTTCCGTCGTTTTCCTAAGGCGCTAAGACAAATGTCGGGATGAGCCCTAAAAGAAATGGGCCACGGACCTGCACTCATATCCCCATGAATCTCCCTAATTAACTCTAAATTAATTAACAATTACATCTCTCCCCCCTCTTCGCAGTTGAGCCATCATATAGCCAAATGGCTGGTCTCGGAATTGAGACAAATCAACAAGGCTCATGACAACAATCACCTCCTACATAATAGCCAAATTGGCTAGTCTCTTATATGAGACAACTCATCCTGCGTAAGGTATTCCGTGGATTTCCTCAGGCGTAAGACAAATGTCGGGATGAGCCCTATAAGAAATGGGCCACGGACCTATATGCCCTTCCCCATATATATTCCCCTTATTATAAACGACGTATGCCCTAGTTCAGAACTTATATAAATTGTCTATTAAATATAGGTCACTAAATTAGTCGCAATTGAAAGGACAGGGACCTCTCAAATTGCAGATTTAGATTTCACGGCGCTTCTTCCGGCGCTTCTTCACATGCTTTGTCATCGAACAACAGATGACAGCGTCTTGCCATCCTAACGGCAAACACCAGCCAGCTCTTCCTCTTCCCGTTCCGTGATCACTTGATCAAATCTCAGTCCCCCTCGCGTATGTGGTACCTAAGAGGTTACGTCCAATTTCGGCTTCCCCCTCAAAATTTTCTAGAGTTCCTTCAGTGGAGCAGCGTAACCCGGAGTGAGACTAGTGGCCAACAGGCTTGGAGCTCACATATTTAGTTTTGTACAGCCCCCAACCCCTTGCAAGGACGCGTTTTGCGTACCTTTTAAAATTTTTCCTCCCAATTCTCTTTCGATTTTTTAGATTTTTTTCGATCCTGTATTCTGAGTGTCCCAAGGCAAATTTCTGGATGCCATCAAAAGCAAATTTATCCGCTTCAGAATACATTAATGCAATTAAAATGTCCAGCAATCTATCTGCGCTTAGATCTGTGTCCGGGAGAAGTTTCAACACAACCCGTTGTCGCCATCCCGGCTGCAACGAGACGGAAACTCTTGGTCACGTGTTGGGATTCTGTCGAAAAACTGCGAAACAATCGACACCATAAGGCCAGGACCGGTATTGCTGATGTCCTCAAGCGTCGTGGATGGGAAGTACACGAGGAGATCCTCTGCGTTTCATCCTTAGATTCGAACAGAAGAGCAGATATTGTAGCCATCCACAGGACTCAATCTAAGGGAATAGTTCTTGATCCTACAATCCGGTTTGAGAGGGATGCCCTGCAGGCACAACACGTTGATGAGGAGAAGAAATCCATTTATGAGTCCTGCATCCCTTACCTAAGTGAGAAATATGACATTCCCACTAGTCAGTGGAGTGTTTCTGGTCTTTTGTTTGGTGCACGTGACTCACTCCCTAAATTCACATGTATATTTTAAAAGCACTCGGTCTGCGATTTTTTTTAATTAAAAAAAATTGTTGAATATTCTTAAGGATTCAATCCAAATATTGGATTACCATTTATATTTTGACCATTGATGATTCTATTGGGTTTGCATTTCTCTGGATTTTTTAATAAACAATTCCTGTCTTTCTAAATTATTCTGTAGTGCTTTTATTCTGGATCTTTATTGTCACCCTCATTGAGGGCACGTTATTCTGTTAAAAAAATATTTATATATTTGTTTTATCGATTATCCAACTAAATTAATTTATTCTGAATTTAATGTATTTAATATTCAACAAATTTATAAGTATACGCTGTTAAAATTTTATCATAAAAATCGTAATAAGTTTGTATTACAGACACACAATTATGACACAAGACGAAATGTTAATTCAACATTAGTAGAACCTAAATGTCTCACATCTGCTGGTCTAAAGCATAGCATAAATTTTGGCCCTCGGTTGTACAATGCTTTAACTAAATTGCACCCAGAACTTCCAACATGTAACCCACTAACATATAACAAGAAAATTAGAAACGTGTTAATATCTTCAATTTGATTAAATAAATTTATAGCCTATGTGTATGAATTAATCAACCTATATTATATTTGTATTCTATAATTTTGAAATATATATTAGTCCTACTTTTCACGTGCGATATTATTCTTCTATAGTGTTAATATTATATTATATAATTCCATTGCCGCTGTAATTATATTTTAGTTCCTATTTTATTTTACTTATTTATTTATATTATTATTATTTTTTTATTTTAATATTATATCTGAACTGCGACCGAGCACGAGCGCTGCTCATTCGGTCTGAAATTTTGTTAATACTACTGTATCTTCTTTTTATATTGCTTGTATTATTTTATCTGTATTTCTCTTTTTTTGTTTTGTAATTATATTTCTTTATTCTGTATATTTGAAATAAATAAATAAATTAAATTAAATTAAATAATACTGTCGTACAAAAAAATAACGTATGAAACACGTTTATAAAGTTATACCGTTATTATATTCGTCAAAAATCGCTTTGCTCGTCCCCTAAGAATTGACTCATGCCATAAAGTGTAACATTATAAACTTGTTTCATAATATACTATTATAATATTCTTGTATAAAACACATACTTTTTCATTTTGTTGTTGCCAGGTTCTGTAATAATTACTAGGTACATAAGCTGATAGAACTCTTGGCATATCTTCCTCCGAGAAAAAGGTAGAGCTACGGATTTCGTATCGTAGATTTATGGCACGTTAAAGAACCACTCCGATAAACAACTCTGGAAAAAATCATCGGTAATCTCGATGACGAACAACCTTTGCGATACTGGTCACTGCTGACCAATCATTCTTGTCACTATTTCTCAGCCTACATGAGCTTCGACTGCACCTCGGCAGAGGCAATAAAACTGTATAGTTAAATCACTTACAAAACATATTACAGAGAAACGCAATGAAATCCCCTGTAATGTAGTCACAGAATCATTAAAATATATTGTTTTAAGAGAGTATCTCTGTATGAAGCTCGAATGAAGTATGTGATTATTGCCATCCTGCAAAACACAATCATGTTTCCTTGAAATAATAACTTACTGAATATAATATTGATTTATTGTGCATGGTTCTTAGAATCCTGCTATTATATTATATTTATTAACAATTCAAGTTCATAGCATTTGTTTTATTTGTAGTTCTGTAAATAAAATTGATATACCAGATTCAATAATTCGCACAGCAGTTGCCAATATCGTAACTTCTGTGGTAGTAAACATTATGATGTCTGTTTGCAGATGCATTAAATTGAAGACGCTCTCTTTTAGCATCGTGGAAATGAATTATATTAGTTTGGAATAAATTCAACTTTCACTACTTTCCATCTCTCTCAATGGCCTATTGCTTACGATTTCATTTCAACACAGCCAAAGAAAATTTTACGCAGAATTCCGTCTCACAGAATAATGACGTTATAGTAATTTCAACAAAATAAAATTGAGTGACATGAAGTTAATAAAAATTTTTATGCTCGACCATGCCGAAATGTAGTAATTATACACCATTTAGCAGTCCTTTAATGCATGTCATTAAAGTACACCTATTCATTAAAGTTCAGGTTTTCGATTATTCTCGGATATGCAATCGAAAGACAACTAGCAAAATTTCACGCAGGCTGGAAATCCAATACTGTCGCAGAAGGTTATGTTCTGTTACTATAATAATTAGCGTTAATTCTAATAATATTAAAATAAATTCAATTTGTCATCTCGTTTTTCAATGTCGAATTCAATTTCAAGGTTATATCAAGTTTAACGTTTATCTTACTAGATTATATCAAGGTCGTCGACATTCGTTGCCCGAAAAAATCAATACTTTCGCGTCTGCGCACATCTCACAATTCACGAGATTGCACAAGGTCAATTCGTTCCCCAGTCACATAACCATAACATGAATACTTTCAAATTTCAAATTAGAAATATGGTCGAGCATAAAAGTCGTATGAAACTTGCCTATAATGGTAATTAAGACGCTCGTATGAACATCCTCGCGTCTTAATTACTATCATTATAGGCTCGTTGCATAACGTACTATTATTACACTTTTGATGCGTTCCGTAATATTAATTTTTTATTTTGTTGCGAATACTAATAATGATGCCCCATTTTGATTACTGCGATTCTCTCTTGACAAATATAAGTGTCAATTTAGTTCAAAGACTACAACGTGTTCATAATATGTGTGTCCGCTTCATCTGCAATACTCGTAAATTTGACCATATAACGCCATCTTTTGAAGTTCCTTCTTGGGTCCGCCTAAAAGAACGTAGAATAGCAAATTCTTTATCTGTTCTGTTTAGAATATTATTCACTTCTACTCCTAAATATCTGAGAACCTGCTTTGAATATCTTACAACATTACGGAATCATCATCAGGCCTTATTATCCATTCCTCGTCACCGTACCTCTTTCTATTCATCCTCTTTCACCGTGTCAGTTTGTCGCCTATGAACTCCTTACCTCGTCATGTCAGGGATTGCCGAACGGTTAATCAATTTAAATTAAGAATTAAGAATTACATACTTTTACATGAAATTGAATTTTAAGTGTTAGCCGATTTTTATAGGTTATTCTGTGTGTGTATAAATTGTCATTTAGGCCTATCATAAAGTAAAATTAGGATATGAATTGTAAATAAATTAATTATGTATCATGTTCAGTTAATATTTCATTATAGCCCTGTAAGCTTGTTAATGTGCATGAAAATTATTCTTATATTTAAGTATGACTTTACTATTTTTGTCATTGTTTCATTATGTATTTTACTTCTGGTACTGTGGAAGAGAAGGCCTCATGGCCTTAAATCTACCAGAATAAATAAATAAATAAATAAATAAATAAGTAAATAGGTAAATAAATAAATAAATAAATAATATTTCATGAATATTTTATTTTCTTGAACTGTTACTAAATAAAATCATCAATATCCATCCAAATATGATGAATATTATTATTCTGATTTAGAAAAACATAGCTATGAGCAGAAGTGTAATACATTTGATTTAATTTTTAATGTAACATTTCTACCTCGGGACTAGGAGAGATGGCGGTGCACAACTTCTAATCACAAAATTGTGAACCAATATGTTTGAATTAAATTCCAAATCTCTTCGTAGTACATATGAAGAGACGACATATGTCACTATCGATAGTGATTCGTCCATCGGATGAGGGCGTTAAATCTGGCGGCCCTCTTGGTGTTATTAGACAGGAGTAGGCTACATGCCGGCACCGGGTTTCCCCTTCTCCCTTCGTCACCATCATCATCTTCACCCATTTCCTATACTACATCTCACCTTCCTCAAATCTATTTTAATATTATCCTCCATCTACGTCTCGGCCTCCCCAGAGGTGTTTTTCTCTCCGGCCTCCCAACTAACACTCCATATGCATTTCTGGATTCGTCCATAAGTGCTACATGCCCCTCCCATCTCAAACGTCTGGATTTAATGTTCCTAATTATGTCAGGTGAAGAATACAATGTATGCAGTTCTGCGTTGTGTAACTCTGTCCAATCTCCTGTAACTTCATCTCTCTTAGCCCCAAATATTTTTCTAGGGACCTTATTCTCAAACACTCTTAACTTCTGTTCATCCTTCAAAGTGAGAGTCCAAGTTTCACAACCATACAGAACAACCGGTAATATAACTGTTTCATAAATTCTAACTTTCAGCTCTTTTGAGAGCAGACTGGATGGCAAAAGCTTCTAAACCGAATAATAAGAGGAATTTTCAATATTTATTATGCGTTCCCGAGTGTCATTTATATTAATTTTTACTGTTGCTCCAAGATATTTTCATTTTTCCACCTCTTCAAAGGATAAAATTTCAATTTTTATATTTCCATTTCGTACAATATTCTGATCACGAGACATAATCATATACTTTCTCTTTTCGGGATTACCTTCCAAATCTATCGCTTTACTTGCTTCAAGAAAAATTCCTGTGTTTTTCCTAATAGATTGTGGATTTTCTCCTAACATATTCACGTCATCCGCATAGACAAGCAGCTGATGTAACCCGTTCAAATCCAAACCCCCTCTGTTATCCTGGACTTTCTTAATGGCATATTCTAGTGTAAAGTTAAAAAGTAAAGGTGATAGTGCATCTCCTTGCTTTAGCCCACAGTGAATTGGAAAAACATCCAACAGAAAATGACCTATACGAACTGTGCTGCATGTTTCACTGAGACACATTTTAATTAATCGAACTAGTTTCTTGGGAATACCAAATTCAATAAAAATATCGTATAAAATTTCTCTAAGACAGTCGACACCAAAATAAAAATAAATTCTACCATTATCAACCCAGTTTCAACTACAAAGACTTCCAAGCAAAAAATTAGTTATTTAATTAATGAAAATGAAGAATTAGATAACGGAAAAATCTAAGATTTACAGTATTGCAATGCCATGTCTCACAGCACCTTCTCCAATGTTTTCATGTAGAAGAAACAAACAACTGTTTTAATAACTTTAATACAAACTTAAAAAATATTTTAATTAATTGCATGACTGGCAGAAAATAGATAACCCTTGTCTACAAATGCATAGTTTTTAAACACACCGAGGGTATTTCCTATAATATTATTTGGTTATTTAGTTCATACCATTGACAGTCCAAAGTCTATGTAAAATGTGACGCGAAATTGTGTGCCTGGTTAAGGAATAGATGCAATGGAAGGAACCAGAGTACACTAAATATGAATAACGATAAACTGGGAGGGAAAAGGGCTGTGCCCTTTCTGGGAATGGAATCAAAACCTGATTTTTTGAAAGGAATCGGCGTTACCCCGTATCAACTACTAAATATTATTTATTTTAACGTCGACGGAAATGGTGATAGCGAGATGAGGCAGAGTATTCGCTATGTGATTATCTGACATTCGCCTTACAGTTGGAGAAAACCTCTAAAAATCCAACATGTTAATAAGCCTAAGCAAGTATTGAACCCAGACCGAACTATGGTGTCTGTACGAGTACTTAAGGGGAGGCAGAGGTGAATATTTCAAAATCCACGAAATTTATCCGATTTGTTTGAAATTGATCATGGATACTAAGTATGTTATTAGTAATGGACATAGGCCCTACCAAGTTTCAACTTTCTAAGTACAATAGTCCTGTAAATATTAATAATTTTATAAAACTTTATATCGTTTGATATAAAATGCTCCATGCACCATATTGTAAGAAATTTTCAATATTTATTTTTATTTATATGTTCAGAGGAGGTATATAAATAATGATAAGTATTAGTTTATTATGGGAATAATATAGTAATACAGTTATCTTGGTTTTAATTTCATACTTTTAAGGGCACAAAATCAAAAACTAACATCGGAATATGAAAATAAAGATAATAAAAATGGAAAAAAAAAAAGAAATTTTCGTTTTTTCTTCAGTTTTGTTCGAAAATTTCACCTCTGTCTCCCCTTAAGATAAGCAATAATGAATTATGATGTAGGTAAAGTGAAATTATATTATCACGAGAAATTATATTACAATACAGTTTCTCCGTCACTAATTTACCTTGAATTTGACGTCTTGGATTGTAATATTCCTACGTTTTAGCTGTTTGCCTAACGGTTCACTTTCCTCTGCCATAAAAGCCTAGTGCTATAAGTTTGAATTCTCATTGAAATATATTCGAAGGATCGTTATTGTAACTGAAACTCGGAGAGCAATCTTAAAAGAGACGAAGCATATTTCCTTAAGCGTGATATTAAATTGCTATATTTCAGTTAAATTATACATACCCTTGATATTGCAAGACCGTTAGAAACGAGGTAGGGCCCTAGAAAGGGCTCTCATTTTAGTACTTATTTAAAATATCGTCAAGTTTTACATACGATAAAGCACTTGCCTCTATCTAAAGATCGCATCATATTTGCAATTCGCAATAGAGAATACCAGGGTCGTGGGAATGGGTAGGGCCTACTACCCAAACATTTTGGCTGCGAATATTGTACTATGCAAAAGTGATAAATTGCTTTACTCGACAAGCGGGTGGAAGAGTATGGGATCGCCCTATGTGTGGTCTAAAACCGAGGAACATCTCTTTTGTTGAACCCCACCTTTTCTTCTACCCCCTCTCTAAAATGTCTATTTTTTAGTATTAACTATGCTCGGGTTATGTAAAAGGGTTAGACCTTTGCATATCTTCTTGTAAGTTATTCTTATGCGTACTGGAAAGGGTTTTATGAGGGTAAATAAGTAGAGATGAAATGTAGGGACAATCACGTCGCTGGATGAGGTTCAGGCGACCCGCTTTGCCCTCTTTGGATGCGTGGAGAGGAACGTTTTGCATAGATCTTTATGCTTGAATTGATACTAAGGTAGGTCAACCATTACGATCTAAAGATACAGAGAGAGGCTACCTGTGTTAGATGATTCATGATGGGAACGCGATCTTTCCGTACAGTTTAAATTGGTTTGCAAATAAGGGATTTCACTAGTTCAGGCAGTGCTTCTGGTGTTTGTGACTATGATATGTAATGCCATAAGTGACATTGTTAGCTTATGGACTTGTTTAAAGAAGTTCAAAATTGCGAAATGTATTTGTTAGGAATATTTCACGTATAAAACGAACTAGTAGAACTAACTAAACCCATAAAACAAGATAATACTTCAAATAATTACAATAAATGGCATGTTAACCTCGCAAAATTGATCACAACAGCTATGCTCTTACGGCTGTCAACATAGTTAACAAAAATATAAATTAAAATTGGTGCTGGTGTTTTAATAAATAAATAAATGTATTATATATTATAATAAATTGTAATGTATAATACATATCCTTCCTATCAATTTCGGTGTTCTAAAGCTTGGTCTGTTGAATGAATTTATTTCCATATTTGTTGCTTAACCATATTTTTCAGACGTCATATTGTTGTTTGAATCTATCGCTTGTTTTCACTGCATACTAGAGTCCCCACCGTATAGATATTATACAGTATGGACACTTAGCGTCGGTACCTTTGATATAGCAGGACTGATTTCAATGACCTTCAAACCAGTTTGAGCGTGAGATTCTGCTTTCTCCCAGGAGTTGGCACTGACATCACATCAGCTAGCAGTTGACACAGCAGAAATTGTGAATTATTCTGTGTCTTATTGAAAAATAAAATAAAATCTGACATAATTTATAATATTTCATAATAACAGATCGGCTGAATTTTTATCACCAAACATGAAGTAACTAATTCAACATTCTCTTTTACATAGTAACCGATTTCGCTTTTGTCGATAGTGATAAAAGTCCAAGTCTAAATATATTATATCAGTGCCCATTAATATATTACAAGAAGTAGTTACATCGGGTGAATCACCTACGCCTTTTGTATGAGAAGTTATTTAACCATAATCGATTCCGTAAACTCATTACATAATAGTAAACTATGAAGTGTAAAAGGAAAAATTCTGCATATTTGCGTGAAGACAATAATTGTAAAAGTTTCGGCTTCGAATCTCTCATGACTTATGTTTTTTTAATGCTCACTGTTAAAAAAATAGTGGTTAGTTTTGTGTAATTGGTATTTGAAGATGGAACCGGTCAAAGAACCAAAATTATGAAAATAAACGAATAGGAACTAATTTCATTCAAAAGTTAATCATAATATGTACAGTATTTAGTTTTTTTATTTTACTTTAATAACGTTTTCTCCCCTCGCCATACTCTTAGCAGCAGATGCGTTTTCTTATTATGAAAATTATTTCCGTGGTCATTCACTTCGTGCATATAATTAGAGTTAACTACATTTTAATTATGGGTGGTAATTATGCAACTTTCATTGCAAATTAGAGAATGGGATAATTATTATTTGTTTAAGACGCAATTTTTATAAATATAAAGTGGAGGAGGCAAATTTTAATTACTAGCTACTTCGAGACGTTTATCCAATTAAAGAAAGATTCTACAGCATACATATGAAAATTTCTAATTAACGAGACAAATTGTATCTCTTGACATACGTACATAAATTGGTATTCAATAATAATAATAATAATAATAATAATAATAATAATAATAATAATAATAATAATAGTGATAAAACAAAAATATTTACAATAACAAAATAAATACTAAGACGGATAAAATAAAATATAAAACCACTAGGGAGAGTTAACACAACTTAAATAAGCATATAATAACCAGAAAAAAATGAACTTGAAAATCAACAGAAAAGTTTGTTGTAACCCAGACGACAGCAACCGCCATATTGACATTGTGTTGTGCATTAATGGTAGTAGGGGGAAGCCGAAAGTCTACGTAACTGCCGTTCTCTTCGAATCTTCTCGTACAATCATGGGAAGTTAATGCTGCAAAAACAAAATGTCTACGAGTCAAACTGTTCTTTATTACCAGGATAAATACAAATAATACTGAAATATATTAATCAAGTTTCAGTTATAGATCTCACCTTTTGTGCAAGAGGTATCATATCAAAATATTTTATGAATGGCGGGGAAAATATAAATTTCAAGAACTCTCTAGTGACATGAGATAGTGACAAGTACAATCAAGTTTATTTTACTCCTTGTCGGCTGTAATTTCATTTAATTATCAATCAATGTCCAACTAGATAAACAAATTATTGCATTGTTATTAGTCAATATGAGAGCTCTTTCACACTCTCCCGTTCTTCACAGCACTTGTTGAGTGTAACTTGCACCTTCTCGGAGGGTTTCATTACCTCCAGGTCACCGGGGTTCGGCTGACAGAAACCTGCACGCTGGCAGGATCGTCCCTTGGCCCCTGCTAATGGGTTTTGTGGTGTGGGGCTTTAGCGTTACTGAATAGGCCCTCTTCCTTTTTATAACCTTTGAGGTGATTTATGGGAGATACATTACCTGTATTCAAATCGCATTCTTCTGCCCATCTTTACCTTTAACCCTTGTGGGTCATGCACTTAGCAGTTGGGTCACCTGTTTCCCCCTCCCCCTACCACTCGCTGTAAGTTGTTATACCCCCTGAATAGAAAACCCCTTTCGTCTGGTATTCTTTCAGTTTGGTTATTTCTTCTTCAGGCTCCTTTCTTACATGTTTGTTTTTCGTGCCATTATTCTATAAATCGAAGGCCCTCTTTGATCTCTCTCGTGTATTCACGTCCCGCATTCAGTTTTCTTATACGTTAGACGTATGTGTGTGTCTTGTATCAACGTGTTAATGTTGCTTATAGGCCCACCATCCCTGAGTTCTCGTAACATTGGTATCTTTATATTGCCACTATAGATTTTATATTGACTATTTCGTTTTTATATTATATTGTATTTATTAACATTCCATGGTATTCATACATTGCTTACAGCTAGAATATGGAACAAGTCAAAAAACATAATACAATTATAAAATCTTAATTTATAGTCACAGTCTAGATGAAATATATACAGACGAGATTTACAATAAAGTCTACTAGTACAACATTAAGTTTTAGTATCATGAAGTGTTATTGAATATCATGTATTCACCTACAGAATAGAAGGCGTGAGAAATTAGGTACTTCTTTAATTTGGCCCTAAATAATCTTATGTTTTGAGTTTCATTTTTCATATCGATAGGGAGGCTATTAAAAAATTTTACTGCCATATAACTCACTCCTTTTTGATAGCACGATAGACTTGCCGATGGAGTATGAAAGTCATTTTTTGACGTGTATTTATGATATTAACTGTTGAATTAGTTACAAAGTTTTCACGATTACATACGAGGAAGATTATTAATGAAAAGATATACTGACAAGCCATGGGCATTATTTGTAATTTTTTGAATATAGTCCTACACGATTCCCTAGATTTGGCACCTACTATTATTCTAATTACTCTTTTTTGTAATAGAAATATATTATTACTATCTGTGGAATTTCCCCAGAATATTATTCCAAAACTCATTACTGAGTGGAAGTGTGCAAAGTATATTCTTTTAAAGTATTGATATTTACTATCTTTTGCATAAATCTAATAGCAAAACAAGCTGAATTTAGTTTGGGGGTAATTTCTTTAATATGATTTTTCCAATTTAACACATTATCTATTTTTAAGCCAAGAAATTTGGTTGTTGTTGTTTCTAATAGGGATCTATTATTAATTATTGCGCTAGAAATTTGCGACGTTGAATTTGGACAGGATTTAAATTGAATTATGTTAGTTTTGTTGCAATTTAATTCCAATTTATTGACTGAGAACCAGTGAGATATTTTGAAGAGAATTTCTTCTGTTGAAGGTTGGAATGTGTTGAAGTTATTGGCTGCAATTACTATACTTGTGTTATCTGCAAATAATATGAATAATATGGGATGACCTACATCTTTTATTAGGCGGGCAAGATCATTTATAAACACGTTTATATGACGTCATTCCATTTTCGACCAATGAAGTGTAATGAAATTTTGAATTCCAACCAATCACAGTCACACTTTGCGATAATTTTTGCAGCTAGATTAATCGCTATCAATTTATCGCATGGTCGTTCTTTTGTTTAGTCGTTGTCGCCAACTGTTTCCCCGTAAATTGATGATCATGAATACATTAAGATGCAACTACACGGTTAAACTTTTCTTTCAACTTTAAAGCAATGAATGCAAGATTGATATTTAATATTATTTACTATGTTCCAACCACGAGAAAGTCTCTGCGGGATGAAACGAAGCGGGGTAATACTGTGAATGAATGTTGATGTCATAAGATGTCATAAGGTCACATACGTGGGTACTTTTATCTCCATTAGCTCGCTCTCACAGCACAAACAATAACATTGATACACACATGTTTATACTACCCTAGTTACAAAATTAGATCACAGTTAATCTCCTGGTCTTTTAATCTCTCTATACAGGAAATAACAAATGCAGGAGAGCGCATGGTTTTTAAACTGACGTTATAACGATAATATTATCTATCTACTTCGCTCCAATAGATGACGCAATAGTAAGCACATTCCTTTCACGGTTGATCCCGTGGATGGAGAACAGTAATATATTTACGCAGTGAAGACGACGTTCAAAACGGCGCACCATGTAGACACAAAATCTCCATGCATCTTCATTGAACGTACCTTTTAAACTTGATTCCTTCAATATTCTTCCCAGATTGCACGCATACGCGATTGGAATATTGAACTGTGTAGATGCAGCTTTAGTTCCGTTACACACTACAGCGAGAATGCGTTTGTCGAGCTATAAAAAATGCTTTCGTGTAGCACTGATTGTAACTGCCGAAATAAGGCACAGCTGATATTGGTCCTGCTTCCACAGGTAACTTAAACAATAATTGTAGCCTATAAAATTTGTATTTTGTGAATGAAATGAAATAATTAATAGAAAGTCAGGTGTTTAAATTTATGTGACATTATCGCATATCAAACCTAAAGACCTTTTATAGTAATAATAAGGTCTTCGATCAAACTGCCTTCCGTATGGCGTAATAAAATTCGTGTTTTAATTAGGCCTATCAATACAGGGATGGTTTCACTATGTAGCAACATGTCTCGCTGTGAATACATAAGCGTAGGTAAATAGCTGTCCCCACTGTTACTGTTAAATTAAATTATGATTTCAGAAGATAATGAAAATGTATTTATGTTATAATAATAAGAGAAAACTGTAGTACATGTAATTAGCATTATTAAACCTGTATTTCGCTTTTCGCAATTGGCATTACTGAATAATAACATCGAATTTCTTTATTGCAGTAATCGAGTATTTCAACTTCACAATGTCTGAATAGGTTAAGTATTCGTTAATACACAATTAGCCTATTAACATTTTGTGATCGAATTTTAGGGTTTTATTATTTACATTTTATTTTATTCACGAAATAGTCCTAATAAATGTCACTCGAGGTCTGAAATTTTCCAGATAAAGGCTACTCAGTTTTAATATTTACAATGTTATTTTCAAAATGACTACAGGCATAATTTGTTGAAAAACCTAGTAAGATCGATTCTATCCTGATTGCTTAGTATTTAAAAAAAACTAGGACATATTTCAAGATTATATAAGGTGAGCCAATGAAACGGGCGATTTTAAAACTTTAATAATTATTGCAATGATTATTTTGAAACGAAACTTTCACTTTACATTTAAGGGGTTAGGTACAGCTTCCAGCAGTAAAATTTTGGAAATATTCAATGTTTTTTTCTACATTACTGTATTTTGTACAACAATGAAAATTAGTATGTGTAAAACACTGTCCGTCTGCTATATGAAAAAAATATTTTTGCAATTAAAAAAAAAATATCTTTTGCCTTTGCTTAACACCTTTTTGATTACATTCTAACAGCTGTATCTCTGTACCCAATAAAAATTGGACACATGTTATATGGAATTTTTTATTCGAATTCGTCTATACTACCATCTCCTAAAATATTTACTATTCCTCTTGAAACAGCCTGTATTGTAGAATAATTTACATTGTACAGGGACATCATTTTATTTTAGTAACATCTTTAATATTAACTTACCTATACCTCTGGATCAACGCCGTTTACCACCCCCTTCCACGACTGGAGTTCGATGATACTGGCGTAATATACAAACAAATCACTTTACTAGGTATAGGAGGGAAGAAAAGTAGTTCATCCATTTACATAAACTAGGAAATATTGCGCTTTTGAGTTTAATCATTTTCATTAGGTTTTTGTTTAATCAAAATACAGTACAGTATTAACAATGAGTGTTTTTACTCACGAACTGAGGTGTCCATGTGGACGTATTCATTATGCAGTGTATATTATAGTGTCTGAAGCACATTAGCGTACAATATAGAGAATGAAGTTAAATTGAAAAATAATCATAATATGGATATCTAAACACATTTTTTTTAAATGGTGGCCGTTCATTTCGATACAAGCTTCAGTTCTAATGTGCATATTATCGTACTATAGACTATTGTACTCAATTCCAATTACCAGTTTCGTCCTTCGTACTAGTAACTCATGTTGAAATAATTCTGTACCTACTCTATAAAAGAGTACCTTACGTACTGTAAATTCAATCTTCACTTCTGCCCTATCCGAAAAGATAAAATTACTCAGACATACTATATACTGTCCGTGCAAGTGGTTATGTCGTAGGGTTGTAGAAAGGAGGGAAATCACGTGACAGTTAATTACTTAACGAAGCCCTTTTATTTAAGTTATTTTAAACAGTTGTTTAATATTACGTAGACGTCCAATTCCTAACAGAAATTAATGTTCTCAGAAAAGAGCTAAGACAGCCCAGACACTAGCTGGCGAATAAAAACTGGTGGGGGAAATCGAGATACGACGTAGGCAAATGAACGACAGTACCTTTGCGAAAATGATTCAATATTGAAAGCTCTTTCGTCACTGGAAAACGCGAACATATATTTGAAACGTACTGTTTACTATGAGCGTAAGGCTACTATGACTGTATACGCGGTCTTGGATCTGTGTGGAGGACGGTTGAACTTCATTAGTAGAAGGGGTGGGAGTGAAGTACATTAAAAAACTTAGGTACAATAAAAATTGAAGTAAAAATAAAATGATGTCCCTGTATAACCTATGTTTCAGTTTCGAAGCATTTGTATTCATTATAATGTTTTATTACTTTTCGACGTGTGAACTTTTAAGAACAGACTGTAAATATATTGAAATATAAAATTTAGAGTTATAAGTATAGTGTTATAAAATAAGGAAATTTATATAAATTTTATAACATTCATAAGTAAGTGTGAAGTTAAATAAAATGGTAAGAAACTTTAGTTTTTCTATGAAAAGAGACTTAAAATATCTTTCTCCTTTCAAGTCTATGCTAGCCCCTTTCCGTGCAATAAGTGATGTTTCGCATCTCATTTACATAAGCACAAGCCTACATTCTTGTTTCTTTTTCTTACTCATCTGGCCTGGGTACAATGTCACCGTCAGTTGACGATGATGTCCTTCAGCGCAAATTCCTTGAACGTCACGTTTACAAGTGTTTGCATCCTTCATAATTTGCGTTTTATTATTTCCTTGCTCTGCCACTGAGAATACAGTTAAATCATAGAAGAAAATTACGACGCGGACTCTTGTAGCTGAACGTCACATATTTTGCATGCAGAGTCAGAAATTAAAAATCTATACTAGCGAGAAGACTAGGACAGGAATTTTCAACCGATGTTGTTACACTGGTTTCTCTCGAAGGTTACGCAGATACTTATGCCGCCCTAGATTGAGGATTGGTGGTAGAAACGTTTAAAGATAAAAAGCGCCGAGAAAAATGTAATAAATATTGTGTATATTTTAATAAAGTCCAATAATGTTACAGGGTGAATCAAAAGCCTGGAACCGTATAAATATCTTTCATACGCTTGATTTTCGATTATTATAGGTGTTACAAGATTTGTAAAACCAAATGCTCTACCAGTGACACATTCAGTTCTACCCTCAGCTATCTCAAAAGCTGCCATTTTGGATGCAATTTTGAAATTGTAAATAGAAAGGGGGTCATGTAGATACTCAAAATCATGTGAAATTTTCTGAAAAAAAAATGGTGAAATCTGTTTTGAGATATCTAACGTTTTCAAGTTATTTAAAGATAACTGTCATAATGACACAAACATTAGTTACTTACTGCATCTACAGATATTTTGTAACATGGTACGGTACTAAGGTACCTGCTGGATAGCTCAAGCGGTAGGATCACGGAATGTCTCTATCGATTGGTCCGAAAGGTTGTGGGTTGTGGGTGTTGTGTACGTACTACTTTAAGAAAGCGGAAAACAGAAAAAGAGAAACGAAAAAGGAGGAAAAAAAGAAAAAGAAAAGGAGACTTTGGAAATGGTATTTTTATGCTATTCTGGTAATTAACTTTTCCTTCTTTACTATTTGGTTAACCTGTGACAGTTCCAATGTATTAACAATGATGCAATCTGTTTTGAGATATCTCTAATCGTTTTCAATTCATTAAATGATAACTGTCACAATGACACAAAAAGAAAATTCTACAAAATGTGCTCAATATGTTCATTTTCGACGATGCACATTTGTAGACGGATTTTCCAGTTACAGAGAACATTTTGTACCTTCAGCACAGGCTTCAATGATACGGTTCAATTTTTTCTTCATATATAACTCTTTATATAACTCCAAAAGACAAATCAAGAGGTGTTAAATCTGGAGACCTGGCGGGCCATTCTATTGGTTCACGCCGACCAATCCAATGTTCAGGGAACGTTCGTCCAGATAGTTTCGAACAGCAAGACCATAGTGGAGTGGAGCACCAACTTGTTAAAAAATATATGGGAATTCACCTCCTTCGTTTAGTAAATCAGGAAATATGTTTTCTTGCAACATATTCAAATAAGAAATGGCACTCAGGTTCTCCTAAATAAAACACGGTCCAAGAATACGATTTCCCCAAATTCCACACCAAACCATTATTTTACCAGCATCTTGTATTTTCACAGGATCCGTCCAATTTGGTTTTGTGTCTGACCAATACCGTGTGTTGTGTCTGTTTACTTCCCCATTCATATATATGTATGTATGTATGTATGTATGTATGTATGTATGTATGTATGTATGTAATGTATATATGTATGTACGTATGTATGTATGTGTTTATTTTAAAACGTGCAATTTAAATATTCTAAATTCTGAAATAGGCGAAAAATAATAAGCATTGGATTTTACTTTTTGAGTGAAAAATATACAGGATGTTTAAAAAATACGGGGCATAATTTCAGGTATGTATTTCCCACATGTAGACAATCAAAATATTTCATTACAATATGTGTCCGGAAATGCTTTATTTCCGGGTTATGGCCTTCACAACATTGAAATTCACCGGAACGTTTTTCTTTCCGCAGGTCGTTGCCGTCAAAGGAGACATTAAGAGGGCACGCTGACAGTTCATTCCGAGGCGAAGGTTACATTCAGTGTTGTGTAGGCGTTAGACTGTGCGACATGTATTCATATCAAGAGCTGGCAGAGATACACTTCATGTACGGTAAGGCGGACGGCAATGCTGCGCTGGCCCGTCGTTTGTACCAGGAGAGGTACCCACAGCGACAATGTCCAGATCGGAAGACATTTCTACGTCTCCATTACCGTCTGTGCGAGTATGGAAAATTTAACTCTCCTGGTTTGGGAAAGGGACGACCAAGATCTACAACTCCAGAAGTACAGGAGGAGATTCTGGAGGCTGAGAACATGACTCCTTCTATCAGCACACGAAGGGTAGCGTTGCAAGTCAATGTTCCTCATACGACTGTCAGGAGACTGTTGGAATCCCTTCGGAATCGAATTGTGGCATGTTCTGAGGACATACGCAATACTCCTGAAGTTTGGGATCGTGTTCGCAGGTCAATGAGACATCGATGTGAGGTCTGTATTCAAGCAGGAGGTGGACATTTTGAACATCTTCTGTAATGACAACGACCTACGGAAAGAAAAACGTTCCGGTGAATTTCAATGTTGTGAAGGCCATAACTCGGAAATGAAGCATTTCCGGACACATGTTGTAATGAATTATTTTGATTGTCTACATGTGGGAAATACATACCTGAAATTATGCCCCGTATTTTTGAAACACCTTGTATTGTGAAACAAAAAAGTAGGCCCATGTAGAATCTAGATCCATTTTACTTATTGTGAGAATAATCTTCTTTTGCCTATAAGATGACTTTAAATAAATATATTCTGTTTGTTATTAAATTCAAAGCACAGTATATTTTTTACGTAAGCAGCATTCTCATTGTTCATTGTTCATTTGTACCCAAGAAATTTTTATTGTAAATGATTTCCTATTTTTCTTATCATTTATCTTAATGTTTTTTTCTTTCAAATTGTCACATAATTTTATTGTTTCTAATCATTGTTCATTGTGAATTGATTAGTAGGCCGATCTATCGAACCCTTATTTAGGGCGGGTTTTGTTAAAGTTTTACTGCCTTATACGAATAAGCAGATGTAAACACACGAAACGGAGGGGGGAGACGAATCAGAGCCCTCCATTGCAAGCTAAGCAAGCATGTTCCATATGCGTCTAACTTGTACTTAGAGTTACCAAACACAGGACTCTGATTATAACCTATGGACCTGGACGTTTTACTGGCATGGATCATATACCGTGCATAATCCTAACAAAATAAATACACGTTTTCCAATAATGGATGTTACAATGTGAACATTATGAAAATAACTGAATTGTATGGATATTTTGGAATGGGCCAAATTTTTCTATGGACGTTTTTTTTTTTTTTTGATAGACCACTCAGGTTTTAGAACGAAATTAGAACAGATTTACTGCTTGTGGTGTAATAGGGCTACAGATTATTCTATCACCATATTTAATGGGGAGTCGGAGTAACTACATGGTTCTAATAAAATAAATTTTAGTTAATTACTTGATCGTACTGTCACAGAATGGTATACTAGGCTACTTACATGCAAGAAATGAATTAACATGAATACCAGTTGTCTATTTCCTCCTCTTCGAAATTTCGTACTTGCTGTGACATTGCAACGCACATTAAAGAAGAATTTTTCTCTAATTCAAGCGAGCTATAGACATATTTATGAAGTAGCTGTAAAATATGCATGGTGGTTTAATTTACGTCTCCACCTTCAGAGGTTTAGTTGAAGTGTTCATGTAGGATGCACATATTTCTAAAAGTGTAATAAAACATTCGGTTACGCCGGAAAGTCATGTTCAGACAACGTGTACTCAACGTTAAGTGGCTGTTCAGTATTTAAATTTAAACATCATTTGGGTTTTCTTTGAAGTTTTGATTTCCATTATCGTTTTTATGCCGTATTACATAGTAGCTAAATTGATTTTTTGCTCTTGATATTCTGTTACATTTTATTTAAATTTCTTCCTTGTGTCCAAATGTAAAATCTCTTCTCAGGCGTGTAGTCCTGGCAGACTCACTTACATGGCGCTAACTTACAGAGTTTTGGTTCGACTATGAACTCACACTAAGATCGAATAATTTCAAGGGAGAAATTGTTCTGGCGCCGAGTATCGATTCTGGGACCCTTCGCTTAGCGCACGAATGCTCTACCGACTGAGCTACCCCAGGAACTATACACGACACCGTCACAACTCTTTTCTTTTCATCCACACAACTCAAATTGGCTGACAAGACTCCAGAAAACCAAATGTGAGTGCATACAATTCTGTGTGACTTAAATTGTGGCTTTCTGTTAAGGCTGGTTCACAATAAACCGGGAACTGAAACGACAACGAGAACTGAAATATTGTTAAAATAAATGTATTTAAATGTAACCGTTCACAATTAACTATTATGAATGCTCACATTTAAAGACATTTATTTTAACAATATTTCCGTTCTCGTTCTCGTTGTCGTTTCCGTTCCCGGTTTATTGTGAACCAGCCTTTAACGTACCTACAGTAACGAATATATTATGCAAATCTAGCTTTCAGGTAGAAGCTCCCTGTGAAGCAGGGTTGAAGAATTTCAAGGGAAAAATTGTTCCGGGACTGGTTATCGTATAAGGTAGACCAGGGTAATAGTAAACACTTCTCACTGATTTCAAATATAATTATTTCAACATTACACAACCCTCAGTAACGGTAAGCATGACAAAGAAACCTTGTGTTATTTTAAGATCTTTCTTTTCCCTGAAAATGGGTTTAAAATAATAAGGTTGACTTTTTTCCAGCTTTTAATTGCTAGTTTACATTTACCCCACCTGTTTACATTTACCTCTTTGAGAGGGGGGTAATTGTAAACACCAATTTTCGCACGGGCTATCAGACACTGAATATTTTTTTTTCTGTTTCAGAAGCAAGAGCTGCACTCCTTCCAACTCCAATTTTGGTCACTGGTACATTTCGTCCCTTTAACCTAAGATATATGACGATATAAGAACTCAGTACCTCTCCTGAGCTTCACGATAACTGTAGTTACTATTTTTCACATCTGAGACAACCCTCTCTAAATCCTCTACAGTGTAGTTGGATGGGGGTCTCTTTGATTACTGACAAGTACGAAATGTAACCATAGTAAAACATGTTTACAATTACCCCTAAGCAATTAAAACTATGGGGGAAATGTAAACACGTCATAATTTAATGAACTGAGGTTATGGGAGATCTCAAAACCATTGTAATAAATGTTAACTACTATACATTACTCATAAAAACAACATATTCTTAAAAAATAGCACTGTACGTTTACTTACAATACCAAATATGAAGGTGAAGCAAAATTCTTTCTCAACTTTTTTGTAGACTCTTACAAAACATTCGTTCACAACTAAGCAGTTACTCCTATTTGGCGCCAAACTGCTTTGTAGGTCAGTCAACATGTTAATTTAAATATTCCGCCGAAATAAAATTTTTATATTCACAGTTTTGTATTTTTCACATCATTTGTTTACAATTACCCCCTGTTTACAATTACCCTCATCTACCCTATAGTTCTTGGGGTAGCTCAGTCGGTAGAACATTCGTGCGCTAAGCGAAGGGTCCCAGGATCGATACCCGGCCCCGAAACAATTTCCCCTTGAAATTATTCAAGCCTGCTTCACAGGGAGCTTCTACCAGCAAGCCAGATTTGCATCACATTGTCATTCATCACATACGGAATGGTGCGTTCGATTCTAATGTCTACTAAATTCAGAAAATAGTAATATGCGTTACAAGAGCGGTATGTTGAAGTTTTCATGTTCGAGGAAAAGTTTGAAAAAGCGAAACGTAGTTGAGCTTTTTTAATTTCCGAGAATTGAAAGAAAACATATCGATCGTGTATCGTACATTATTTTGTGCGAAGATCGTTTATTACATACCTGAAAGAGGAATTTCTAATTGGTTGCAATGAAATCTCCATCTTGGTTTCTGTTCAATGACGGCAATTTTGGAAAACAAAAATATCTATCTTCAACGTTGTTGCTTTAAAATGTTTTCTGTGTTTACTATACTCTAGCTGGCCGTGATATACGTCTGTCTTTTTTTCCCCCCAAGTCTATAAATGCGAACTTAAAACAAACGGCTTCCTTAATGTTACATGCATCACGAAATGCAGTAACTTTAGTGGAGTTGTAGAGTTTACTTAATTTTTGCAAATATTTAAAAACAATAATTAACAGCGCAATTTAGGTGAAATTGCAGTGGTAAGTTTCCAATTTATAATTATTACTATAGTGAACGTCTCTAAAAATAATATGTTAAAAGCCTAAAGCAGTAAAATGAATATGTCACTTAAGCGGTAAGAAGAGGGAAATTGTTATGTGTGTTCGGTTGGGAATACGGAATGTGGAATTTTAGACTTACCGCGGGTTGGTTTTGTGCGGAAACCAAGCAAATACGCACGATCTCGCACAAAAGTATTTTTCTTTCCTTCATAGGCCAGGCCATTCGGTCTGTTTCGACCTCATTCAATCTGTTTTGGACGACCGAAATCTCTTCTGCTTCTGTACTTGCACAACAATATCAATTTAGAGGTTATACAGTGGTCCATTCTATAAACTTTGCCTTAATGCCTTAATTACAATTAATAATAAAACATAAAATAGCCTAATTTTACAATACAACCTACATATGTATATACCCTACACAAGTTTCAGTAGTCTTTCACTTTACTCTCATCTCACTCACTGTACTGGCACTATGATGCATTTCACTGACACTTTAGGACACATTTCGCTGACACTCTATGACACATTTCATTGACGCTATAAATTATCACTGATCGGAACTATTCACTGCACTGTAAAACCATAACTTCACTGAATCACCTCGCTTCACTGATACAACAGTTCAAATAAGACAAATAATTACACCCTTATGCATATTTATAAACAGAACTACATTTAAGCTAAACATTTCTAGTCTAAGGCCCTCTTACATGTTATTTTTAAATAATTTACAAGTCAATTGTTAAGATTGAAATTCTATTTTTAAAGTAAATTTATTCCTGTAATTTTTTTTCTTGACCCAGTTTGTCAAATAATTATCTTTGTTTGTTTTTGTCTTTGTGTTTAGATATCTCCCTGAGCACGAGGTTTTACTCCTTCAGGGAAGAACTGAGATTGTATTTTTGTACACGTTAGTTTACTAACAATAAACAACAATAAATGTTAATGTTATGTTTTATTTAACGACGCTCGCAACTGCAGAGGCTATATCAGCGTCGCCGGATGTGCAGGAATTTTGTAGTGCCAGTAAATCTACTGACATGAGTCTGTCGCATTTAAGCACAATTAAATGCCATCGACCTGGCCCGGGATCGAACCCACAACCTTGGGCATAGAAGGCCAGAGCTATACCAACTCGCCAACCAGGTCGACACAATAAACATAATACGTTTGTGCGAGATCGTGCGTATTTGCTTGTTTTCCGCACAGAACCAATACGCGGTAAGTGTGAAATACCACATTCAGTATTCCCAACGTAACACACATAACAATTTCCCTCTTCTTACCGCTTAAGCGCGACATTCATTTTACTGCTTTAGGCTTTTAACATATTATTTTTAGAGACGTTTAACATAGTAATAATTATAAATTGGAAACTTACCACTGCAATTTCACCTAAATTGCGCTGTTAATTATTGTTTTTAAATATTTGCAAAAATTAAGTAAAGTCTACTACTCCACGAAACTTATTGCATTCCTGATACATGTAACATTAAGGAAGCCGTGAAAAAATCAACAAGATTCCAGATGCGGATGTTATTACTGCTATATGTTATATAAATAATATTGTTAAAATATTAAAATGAAAAATACATCATTACATAACCTTACCGTTTGTTTTAAGTTCGCATTTATAGACTGGGGGGGGGGGAAAGACAGATGTGTATCACGGCCTGCTGGAGTATAGTAAACACAGAAAACATTTTATAGCAACAATGTTGAAGAAAGATATTTTGGTTTTCCGAAGTTGCCGTCATTAAACAGAAACCAACATGGAGATTTCATTGCAACTAATTAGAAATTCGTCTTTCAGGTATGTAATAAACGATCTTCGCACAAAATAATGTACGGTACACGAGCGGTATGTTTGTTTTCATGTTCTCGGAAATTAAAAAAGCTCAACTACGTTTCGCTTTTTCAATCTTTTCCTCGACCATGAAAACATCAACATACCGCTCTTGTAACGTATATTACTATTTCCGAAGTGATATAGGTAGTATTAAAAGTTGTGTAATCAAGATGTAAAACATATTTGGCTACTTGTTTCGAATTACTTCGCTCTATTTCTCTCTGTCTCAGCCTTGATTAGATGTGCGTGATATTGATTTCATATCTCTTTGTTATGGATATATTTCCATCGCTCTCGCACATGGAAACACATTTATCTTTTCTATAGGAAATCCAAGAAGAGAACTATCTTGATTTATTTTTCTTTATATCTTCTCTCACCCCTTGGGTTTAACACATCCACCCTTTTTTCACAGGCCTCTTTGTTGTGGACCTCTTTAGGAGCGCACGCATAATATTCAGATATAATGCACGCTAGGCAAAATACCCGGCCCACGTCCTTACTGTGCATACAAAGTGTTCCCAGTTAAAACCATCCTCTGCCGATTCTCGTTATAAATTAGAAGATGATAGATTCCGGTGGTAGTCCGGATAAGAAATGCCACCTCTTATAACCGTCGCGGAAACCCATTAACCCTTTTAACCCCTCCCTCTACCTCCTTCCTAGGAAGAAGGGTATGCATGATATAGCAATGCAAAATTTTTCGTTACCTTTTTCCCATGCAGGCTGAAGAATATTTTAAAGATTATTCTTGGCTGGATAAAAAGGCCGAGAACACAAACTTTATTTATTGCTGCGACAGAAAGAGTTACCTGCTCCTGCATATCATAACGACGCTTCGAAGGATAGGAGCTTTCCTTTTTGTAGAGAGAGGAATATGCCAGCGTCTTCCACAGGACATCAGTTATGCTAAATTATGTTGAACCTATAAGCTTTAGGCGCACCAGAAGACTGAATATTTTGCAAAATCATATTAGATAAAACATTTCTCACTTTTCTGAGAATACGGTTATACTTTTTTGACAATTGAAATGTTTCCCCTTGATATCCAAGGGCATTGGGCTGCTGAATTAGTACCGATAGCGTTAGAACGAACAGTGTTCGATTCCCGATGGAGCCAGTTTTTTTCTTTATTAATTACAAATATGAAGAGTATTTTTAAATATGAATAGTATTTTTAAATATGAAGATTATTTTTTAATATGAAGAGTATTTTTAAATATGGAGAGTATTTTTAAATATGAAGATTATTTTTTAATATGAAGAGTATTTTTAAATATGAAGAGTATTTTTAAATATGAAGAGTATTTTTAAGTATGAAGAGTATTTTTAAATATGAAGATTATTTTTTAATATGAAGAGTATTTTTAAATATGAAGATTATTTTTTTAATATGAAGAGTATTTTTAAATATGAAGAGTATTTTTAAATATGAAGAGTATTTTTTAATATGAAGAGTATTTTTAAATATGAAGAGTATTTTTAAATATGAAGAGTATTTTTAAATATGAAGAGTATTTTTAAATATGAAGAGTATTTTTTAATATGAAGAGTATTTTTAAATATGAAGAGTATTTTTAAATATGAAGAGTATTTTTAAATATGAAGATTATTTTTAAATATGAAGAGTATTTTTAAATATGAAGAGTATTTTTAAATATGAAGATTATTTTTAATATGAAGATTATTTTAAAATATCACGAGTATTTTTAAATATGAAGATTATTTTTAATATGAAGAGTATTTTTAAATTATGAAGAGTATTTTTCAATATGAAGATTATTTTTAAATATGAAGAGTACTTTTAAATATGAAGATTATTTTTAAATATGAAGATTATTTTTAAATATGAAGAGTACTTTTAAATATGAAGATTATTTTTAAATATGAAGATTATTTTAAAAAATGAAAAGTATTTTTTTAAATATGAAGAGTATTTTTAAATATGAAGAGTACTTTTAAATATGAAGAGTTCTTTTAAATATGAAGAGTATTTTTAAATATGAAGATTACTTTTAAATATGAAGCGTGCTTTTAAATATGAAGAGTACTTTTAAACATGAAGATTATTTTTAAATATGAAGAGTACTTTCAAATATGAAGAGTACTTTTCAATACGAAGATTATTTTTAAATATGAAAGTACTTTTAAATATGAAGAGTACTTTTAAATATGAAGAGTACTTTTAAATACGAAGATTATTTTTAAATATGAAAGTGTTTTTAAATATGAAGAGTACTTTTAAATATGAAGATTACTTTTAAATATGAATAGTACTTTTAAATATGAAGAGTACTTTTGAATATGAAGAGTACTTTTGAATATGAAGAGTACTTTTGAATATGAAGAGTACTTTTAAATATGAAGAGTATTTTCCGAAAGAGGCTTGTATTCTAGGGATTCTATTTTTCCTCTTGACGGGATTTGTTCACGTCATCGTCCCTGTGGTTTCCCTCTGTTTTCCTCAGGGCCGGTATTATAAACGCCGTTTAAATCAGGGTTTCACATACGTATAAGGACAGGAGTGAAATATCTTATGGAGGGGTGTCCTTAAACTTTTGGCAGGGATTATAATGTAAATTTTATACAGAGACATAATTTTATTTTTACTTCAATTTTTATTGTACCTGGGCTTTTGACTGTACTTCACTCCCACTCCTTCTAGTAGCAAACTTCCACACGCAAGCCGCAGAGTCGTCTTACAGTCATAGTAAACGTACAGAGTGAGTATAGTATGTTCCAGAAACATGATCGCATTTTTCAGTGAAGAAAGAGCATTCATTCATTCATTCATTCATTCATTATTGAATCATATTTTCACACAGATACCGTGTGTCAGTTTAGTTACGTCGCATCCCGGTTTCCCCCACCCGTTTCTGCTGGCTCCTCAGAAAAGGCTAGTGGCTGGGCTGTCTTAGCTCTTTTCTGAAAACATTTGCTGTTATGGACTTCTACGTAATATTACACAACTATTTAAAATAATTTAAGTAAAATGGTCTAGTTAAGTGTCCCGTGACTTCCTCCCCCCTTTCTAAGACCCTCCTACATAATCAAATGGACGGACAGTATATAGCATATCTGAGTAAATTAATCTATACGGATCGGGCAGAAGTGAAGATTGAATTGACAGTAAGTAAGGTACACTGTTTTAGAGAAGGTACAGAATCATTTCAACAGGCGTAGGATTATGGCTCCCCCATGTCGCCTGATTTGAATGCTTTGCATTATTTCTTTGGGATTACTGTGAAATAGTTGTGTTTGCTAAACACCCCGCAACAATAACAATATAAGAATTAAATAATTACATTCAAGAAACCATACATTTAGTTTCAGAAGATATGCTTGAAAATATTGTTGCTAATATGCGCAAAAGAACTGAAAGCCTGTATCGAAATGAATGACCACCATTTTCAATAATTTGTTTAAATATCCATACTTTGATTATTTTTTTTAAATGCACTGGTATACTAATATGCTGTAGACAGTAGGCCTATAGTATACATTGCATAATAAGTAGGCTACGTTCGATTAAACAATTCAGTTATTTACTTACTTACTTAATTTCTTACTTACTTACTTACTTACTTACTTACTTACTTACTGGCTTTTAAGTAACCCGGAGGTTCATTGCCGCCCTCACATAAGCCCGCCATTGGTCGCTATCCTGAGCAAGATTAATCCAGTCTCTACCATCATATCCCACCTCCCTCAAATCCATTTTCATATTATCTTCCCATCTACGTCTCGGCCTCCCTAAAGGTATTTTTCCTTTCGGCCTCCCAACTAACACTCTATATGCATTTCTGGTTTCGCCCATATGTGCTACATGCCCTGCCCATCTCAGATGTCTCGATTTAATGTTCCTAATTATGTCAGGTGAAGAATCCAATGCGTGCAGTTTTGTGTTGTGTAACTTTCTCCATTCTCCTGTAACTTCAACCCTCTTAGCCCTAAATATTTTCCTAAGCACCTTATTCTCAAACACCCTTAAATGTTCCTCTGTCAAAGTGAGAGTCCAAGTTTCACAACCATATAGAACAACCGGTAATATAACTGTTTTATAAATTCTAACTTTAAGATATTTTGACAACAGACTGGATGATAAAAGCTTCTCAACCGAATAATAACAGGCATTTCCCATATTTATTCTGTGTTTAATTTCCTTCCGAGTATCATTTATATTTGTTACTGTTGCTCCTAGGTATTTGAATTTTTCCACCTCTTCAAAGGATAAATTTCCAATTTTTATATTGCCATTTCGTACAATATTCTCGTCAAGAGACATAATCATATACTGTGTCTTTTCGGGATTTACTTCCAAACCTTTCTTCCAGATATGGAGGGTAGCTGTGAATATATTGAATAACTAGTCACAAACAGCTGATGAGGGGTGGTCCTCCAGCTTGGGGGTTGGGCGAAGGGCTAACAACCCATCACCGTAAAAAAAAAACAGCTTGTTATGAAACCTTCAAATAAGCCTCGGAATGGGACTGATTCTGTGGCACGACCGCACCAAAGGAATAAGGTTTTGAGATTTGGTACTTGGATAGTTCAGTTAGTGAGTAAAAAACACTTACTGTTAATACTGTACTGTATGTTGATTAAATAAAAACCCGACGAAAATAATCAAACTCGAAATCGTAACATTTCCTAGTTTACGTAAATGGATGCACTACTTTTCTTCCCTCTTATAGCCTACTTAGTAAAGTTATTTGTAATATTTGTATTGTATTTTACACGAGTGTCGTCAAACTTCGGTCGTGGAAGGGGGTGTTTCGGGTTCTCAATCATTAATCCAAAGGTATAGCCAGGTTAATATTGGAAATGTTAGTAAAAACAAAATGATGTCCTGTATAACTATTATGTTCTCGTTATTTTTGCCTATACAGCAAAGCGCTCAGCCAGGCAGTATGCGAAGGAATCGTTTGATCTTCATGCACTATTTTCCTTACATCGCTGTTTCAATGATTTGCTCCTGAGATTCATTCTTCAGCAGGTTTTGAACCTTATAAACTTCAATCAAGAATTTGAAACTATAACCGCAAGACCAAGAAAGAATGCTTTGTGTTATCTTCCAAGCAACAGAAATTTTTCGTAGAGGGATCAGATGATTTCTCAGAAACTTCACTCTCTACATATCTGTACAAGAATTGATTTACTTTTTCTACATGCCAAGATCTATAAGCTCTGGATGTCATGACATCATTCCCTTAATTTAGATCTCTCGGGACTTCTTTCTGTTTTGATTATACATAGCGGTGAAAAAAATACGAAATAATTCCTCTTGATCCTCTTGAGACCTCTTCATCGAGAGAGCTGGCACTGGTGATTTATTTAAGCTTCTTCATCGGCGCTGTATAGGTGGAGTGGCACATCTAATCGTCGAATTCAATCTCTTCGCATCACGCTCACAGCTCATTTCCTCTCCTGCCCCCCTGACTATTCTTTCCTCCTTTTTGTTTTTACGCTATCATCATTTCGCGTCCTCCAACTCGACATCCATCAGCATGAGAACTCATTCCACTAATGCTGCACAGTATTGGGCGCAGTAGTTGAATAAACTGTTCAATATAAATAATACAGCACAAGTCAGTCGTTACCTTCACCTTGTCTGCGTTTTTTGTTAAGTAATCTGCATATGATTTTGGTTGTTGTACAATTTTGTTTGGTTGTTGTCTGTTCCTGAGATGGAATACCAAATTTTATCCTTTCATAACCGTATTGATTGAACTCCTTTATTGCTACTGATATATGATATTATATATGATATGATATGATGTGATATATGATATGATGTGATATATGATATGATGTGATATATGATATGATGTGATATGATACGATATGATATGATATATGATGTGATGTGATATGATATGATATGATATGATATGATATGTTATGATATGATATGATATGATATGATATGATATGATATGACATATGATATGATATGATACGATATATGATATATGATGTGATGTGATGTGATATGATATGATATGATATGATATGATATGATATGATATGATATGATATGATATGATATGATATGATATGATATGATATATGATGTGATATATGATATGATATATGATATGATATGATATGATATGATATGATATGATGTGATATATGATATGATATGTTGTGATGTGACATGATATTATATGATATGAGATATGATATATGATATGATATGATGTGATATATATGATATGATGTGATATATATGATATGATGTGATATATGATATGATATTATATATGATATAATATGATATGATATGACATAATATGATATGATATATGATATGATATGACATAATATGATATGATATGAGATATGATATATGATACGAGGTATGATATATGATATGATATGATATGATATGATATGATATGATATGATATGATATGATGATATGATATGATATGATATGATATGATATGATATGATATGATATGATATGATATGATATGATATATGGTAAAGGTTGGTAATAATGTGATATGAGTAAAATTGTGATAGTTCTTTTTCAGAATTTATTACAATTTTACTGAGCGAGAGGAAGATCGGTTTTTTGCGTCAACGAATTAAGGGCATGTTTGTAGACAAGTTTCTGCACAAAAACCGGTCTTTCTCTCCCTTAGTAAAATTGTAACAAAATCTCAAAAAGAACTATCACAATATTACTCTATCACAATAATTATCAACCTTTACCCTATGATATGATATGATATTTATTCATCTATCATATTTCTGTAAGACAGATCTGTTACAGTAATTCTACATTACCTCACATCTGCCTTACTTCACAATTTTATTCACGTACCCTAAAAAATTAATCAAATCTATACTTTTTTTTCAAAACATAACACATTCAATTAACTACTATCTAATCATTCCACACACACACACACGCACGCACACACACTACAAGAAAGATCAATTTAATCCACCATTAGTTTTAACTTTCTTTTCCCATTTCAACTTCTCTGTCATTAAAAATTTGCCATTTTTTTAACTCACTTATATTAACTGTACTACACATTTTCTTATGTACTACATATCTATTAAAACCCAAAATAGCCACCGGCGTAGCTCGGTCGGTTAAGGCGCTTGTTTACCGATCCAAAGTTGTGCTCGGGCGCGAGTTCGATTCCCTCTTGGGCTGATTACCCGGTTGGAGTTTTTTCATAGGTTTTCCCCAACCGTAAGGCAAATGTCAGGTAATCTATGGCTAATCCTCGGCCTCATCTTGCCAAATATCATATCGCTCTCACCAATTCCATCGACGCTAAATAACCTCGTAGTTGATAGTTAAATAACCAATTAAAAAAAATATCCAAACTTTTTTTTTGTCTGACCACTTTTTCCTTGTATTGTCTGTTTCTTGACATTTTAATACTATATGGAACGCGTCTTCTCCCATGCCGCAAAGGAGGCATAGGCTATATCCTTTTCTACGGTACACCTCCTGTTTTTCAGTTTCCATAAAGTGTGTTTGATATAGTGATGAAAATTGTCCGGAAATTATTAAATCTTAAAAATTTACAGAAAACATTTCTCCATATTAAAAAATTATTTTCAGCTTCTACATTTTGCAGCATTTTATAATTGTACTGATTGTAGTGATGTAATTATAAATGTTCCCCTTCTTAAGTAATTTTTTGCTTATCCTATTCGCAGTACTGGAAAAAGATAAATGCAAACATGTTACTTTGAAAACATGTTAAGTAAATTATGTATGTTTATTTGAATATCTTGCTTTACATATAAAAGAGAAAGTAGGCAATGTCTTAATTAATAATTTTAATATCACATTACAATGACTTAGCACTGTTTGGAACATTCATACTATTGACTATGTACCTTTCGGAAAAAAAAAAACAGTGAGATTATAATGGGAATAACACGGAACAAAACATCATTTGGAAAGTTTCAAGTGTATACCTGTATAGATGAATGCGAAATAATAACCTTAACCCATAAAATAAATTGTCTTTATATAAATGGCTTAACACTGTTTGGAAAATCACTCTTCAATTTGATATATATATATATATACTTATTTACTTACTTACTGGCATTTAAGGAATCCGGAGGTTCATGGCCGCCCTCACATAAGCCCGCCATTGGTCCCCGTTTTGAGCAAGATTAATCCAGTCTCTACCATCATATCCCACCTCTCTCGAATCCATTTTAATATTATCTTCCTTCTACGTCTCGGCCTCCCCAAACGTCTTTTTCCCTCCGACCTCCCAACTAACACTCTATATGCATTTCTGGATTCGCCCATACGTGCTACATGCCCTGCCCATCTCAAACGTCTGGATTTAATGTTCGTAATTATGTCAGGTGAAGAATACAATGCGTTCATTTCTGTGTTGTGTAACTTTCTCCATTCTCCTGTAACTTCATCCCTCTTAGTCCCAAATATTCTCCTAAGCACCTTATTCTCAAACACCCTTAACCTATGTTTCTCTCTCAAAGTGAGAGTCCAAGGAAGCAACTTGCGTGTGAGAGGAAGAAGAAAGAGGAGAGGAAAGCATCCCTCCCTCGCTATGCTTCCACTTACAACTAGCTAGCAAACTAACCCTACCATAGAGTTCTTGCTATAAGCGACAGCACGAGATAACGAATAGCCTGTATATCAAAATTTTATCTCAAATCAAAAATATTCCGTATAACGCTACCATGCTCAGAATAACAATTATGAACAGCATAAATATTTTACTGAATTGTAGGAATTTGATTATGGTTGTGAAACTTGGACTGTCACTTTGAGAGAGGAACATAGGTTAAGGGTGTTTGAGAATAAGGTGCTTAGGAAAATATTTGGGGCTAAGAGGGATGAAGTTACAGGAGAATGGAGAAAGTTACACAACACAGAACGGCACGCATTTTATTCTTCACCTGACATAATTAGAAATATTGAATCCAGACGTTTGAGATGGGCAGGGCATGTAGCACGTATGGGCGAATCCAGGAATGCATATAGAGTGTTAGTTGCGAGGTCGGAGGGAAAAAGACCTTTGGGGAGGCCGAGACGTAGATGGGAGAATAATATTAAAATGGATTTGAGGGAGGTGGGATACGATGATAGAGACTGGATTAATCTTGCTCAGGATAGGGACCAATGGCGGGCTTATGTGAGAACGCCAATGAACCTCCGGGCTCCTTAAAGCCAGTAAGTAAGTAAACAGGAATTTGATGATTCCTCTGTCATTTTTTGTTGTTAAGTGACAAACATTAATTTACAATAAAATTTATCTTGAGGTGCAATTTTGCTGTTACATTTCAGCGTGGAAAGCAAACAAACGAAAGTAAAATTCCGTAATTAAATTAGTAATCATTTTAATTGTTTAATATTGAAGGATTCCGTTACAATAATTCCCAAATTTCCTTACAGATGCGAAGTTTTCCATCCTCTTTAATTTCTTCTGGAAGAAGGGAAAACAAGGTCAAAGCCTGCGTTACTCGTACAACTCTGGGGCGTAATCATGAGATGCCAATTAACTCTACTCCAGAACCATCATCTGATGGCCTCATTCACACTGGGGGGGAAAAGAATAAGATGATAATGAGGGAGATGCGGAACAAGGAGAGAAAAATAAACCGAGACGAACTCTCAGATTATAAATATAGCGACGCATGCGCAAATTAGAGGCGTTGGAGGGGAGAGGGCTTCACTGGTGGATGCTGCTATCAAGATACTCACTCCTGAACCCGGACGCTTAGAAATTAATTCGGAGCGTTCCGACGGTTGCCAAACGGTCGTGGTTATTTTGGTGAGAGCTTCTCTGCGTGTTGAATCTCGCTCGGTATCAAACCAGGGGATTTTATAAGCTTCTGAACAAGGGATCAGTGCTCTGGAGTGGATCGTTATGTCATAAAAATTAATGGCACTCAACGGCCTCGCGAACTCCAAAAATTGTTCTCTCTTATGAGTTGTTTTCTTAACGCTCAAAGTGTAATGACGGTATTCAGAATTATCAAGCTTTTAACGATATTTCATCGACTTCGTTCTACTCCGTGTTTACTTAGCGATGCGGGAGACCTTGCGATATTTCTCTGCGCTAATATGAGAACTTGTGTGATTAATAATAATAATATGTAACATGTTGGGGTTATAATAATAATAATAATAATAATAATAATAATAATAATAATGATTTATTTTAGCTGGCAGAGTTAAGGCCGTAAGGCCTTCTCTTCCACTCAACCAGCACAAAGTGTATATACATATGCATGAACTTACAAAGAATCCAACAATTTGATTGAGATGAGAGTTACATGTATACAAAAGTTATTTACAAATTAAACAACAAAATACTATGAACTATTAATTAAACACTGAAATAAACTGTGTAGCAGAATTAAACTAAAATACATAGAATGTTAATATATTTCAAATAATATTAGATAATAGAAAGAGATTATTACGAGACAATTAAAATACAGCACAATCAGGATGATGTCTAAAGAAAAAAGTAACAATGTAGTCAGTGATAGTTTAAATCAGTATGATTGGAGTGAAATGCTAATAAGGTTATCTTTTAAGCTGTTCTTAAAGGTGTTTATTGTCTTGCAGCCCCTAATACTTTGTGACAAGGAATTCCATTGACGCGAGGTGGATATTGTAAAAGATGATGAATAACAAGATGTTCTATGAAGGGTGATTCACAAGAAGTTACAATATTATGGAGCTTGTTTATAAAGACAGTCTGAGCAAAAACTCTCATATTATAAACAAGTGTCCTATTCTCAATATTTTCATAGTTACACTAATTAGAAGTTGTTAAAATAGTACATTATGCAATGAGCCTATAATGGTAGTAATTAAGACGCGAGTATGTTTATGAAACGTCTTAATTACCATTATAATCAAGTTTCATACGACATTTTATGCTCGACCATATTTCTAACTTGAAATTATTCATAAGTATTCATGTTATTCTTATCTGACTGGGGAGCGGAAATGACCTTGTGCAATATCTCTTAAATTGTGGGATGTGTGCAGACGCGAAAGTATTGAATTTTTCCGAGGAACAAATGTCATTGACCTTGATATAATCTAGAAAGTAAAATAAACATTAATCTTGATATAACCTTGAAATTGATTTAGACATTGAAAAACGAGATGACAAATTGAATTTATTAATGAATATTATTTACAATTAACGCTAATTATTATAGTAACAGAACATAACCTTCTGCGACAGTATTGGATTTCCAGCCTCCGTGACGTTTCGCTAGTTGTCTTTTGATTGCATTTCCGAGAATAATCGATACTTCCGCTTTCATATTGCTACAATGGTGTTTTCTGATTGGTGGAACACCTGAACTTTAATGAATAGGTGTACTTTAATGAGGTTCATTAAAGAGCTGCTATCAGGTGTATAATTACTACATTTCGGCATGGTCGAGCATAAAAATACTTTGTTTTTTCTTTGGTTCTAATGGTGAAAAATGTGGTCAATTTTTATTACTCTACTGCCACTTCCAACGGACTGCTAACGAATATTCACACGTTTATCACTGGGATTGTGGCGCTGAAAATCAATTTAGAACACTTTTATTTCTGCCACGACACATTTCAATTTTTATTGTACAATATAAATGCAATGATCACTACAATGACACAATAATTCTTGCAGATAACACAGAAATAACCTCGGAAACGTAATTAACAGTCGCAGTTTCACTTCACTTCCAATAGATGACTCTTGAGTTCCAGCCTATAGGCGTAGCAGGGATCCCAATATCGTCAAACGAAATGAAACTGTGAGGAATGTTACAACAGTTGTGCTAAACGTTAGGAATGTTACAATAGGTGTGTAACACGTTAGGTTAGGTTAGGTTAGGTTAGGTTAGGTTAGGTTAGGTTAGGTTAGGTTAGGTGTGTAAGATAATATGAATGGTTACCACAGTTGGCGACACTGCAATCATTCTCCCACTCCACCTCAAATAACGTCACAACAACGGAATATGGCCGCCTTCTTCCTTAAAGTACGACGATTTTCTTATATAAGAAAGGAACCTATTTAGGGCGGGTTGGGTGGGACCACAGCTCTCCCAGTGATCACATCGAGTTTCTACAAAACTAAGGTATTTTCAGTGTTTGTTTTTAATTTCCTATACTGGCAGTACAGTAATAAAAATTCACCAAAAATGTTAATAATAGAGAATAAATTGTTCAGAGCTATACTTTCTTTAATTGGCTAGTATTCTGAAGCTAAAAATGTGTTGTTAATTCCTTAGTTGCTTCCTACACATTTTTTTTTTCCTTTCAAATTTTAACTAAAAATTACATTATTCTTACGCACTCATCACAACAATTGCTACAGATCACACGACTTCTGGTAACTGATTCTTTACAATTCAATTTTCCATCCTAATGTACAGTCTTAAAGGCTGTACAAGAATGACGTGATTTATAACAATTGTTCTGATAAATGAGTGAGAAAAATATAATTTTGTAGTTAAAAGTTGAATGAAAAATTCTGTACGAAGCAATTATGGAATTCACGACACATTTTGAGCTTCAGAACACTATTATTGTGATGTACCGAAGTACGTATGATATTTCCGTGCAGTAATCTGCATTACTTTATGATGAAGGTAGGGTAGAGCGCAGAAAAAATCCCACCGGCACCGGGACTCGAACCAGGGTTTTCAGCTGTACGTGCTGACCCTTTATTGACTAAGCCACACCGGATTCCAGTTCCGATGCCGGATTGAATCCTTTACGTCACAGATGTGTGACACTGGCACAATGTCCAACACACAATGTACAGAGGTGCACTCATTACGCGTGACTAAGTGGCCGGGATCAGACGGAATGAGCGCCGTCTTAAATCACTAAGCAATTATTTACGCATATCATATTATTGTGATGTACCAAAATACATATATTTCCGTGCAGGAATTCTGCATTATCATATGATGAAGGATGGGAGGAGAGGAGAAAAATTCTCTTCGGCACCGGCACTCCAACCCGGGTTTTCATCTTTACGTGCTGACGCTTTATCCACTAAGCCACATCGGATTCCAGCTCCGATGCCGAATTGAATCCTCTCAGTTTAAGTTCCACCTTTAGTTTCCCTTTAGTGGCCAATCTCAGAACACTAGCCAATTAAAGAAATGATACCTCTGAACAGTTCATTCTCTATTTATAACATTCTTTTACCCTTAAGACTAAAAAAGGTATTGTACTAACAACTTCAAATTAGTGTAACTCTGAAAATATTGAGAGCAGATCTATGTTTATATTACATATTTTGCTCAGGATATCTTCGTAAATAAGCTCCGTAAGTGGCGGTAAATCCTCGTGAATCATCCTTTATGATTATTGAAAAGGATGTATTCTTTTAGTTTGAAATGCATGTTTGCATCAGATGGAATAAGCGATATGCATTGTATAAAAGTGATATTTAAATTCAATTCTTCGATTACACGATCCTATGATGTGTCTTTGTAGACGTGCAGTTGTCAATCTTGTTCCGTTACAGAATCCCCGTGAAGACATAAGACTCCGAATTAGTATGATAGAAGCATCTACAGTGCCGGAAAAATTAATAGCAACTCTTATTTTTTCCTTCGGATTAAGTTATATCATGTTTTAATGTTACATGTGTTTAGAAAGTAACACAATCTATATATTTTATGAAAGCTTTTTTTATTTCCTTTCTAATGGTATGTAACAACTTTATTTATGTCTGTTTACATAGCAGTCTATGTAGCATTTGTTAATTGTAAGTACAAGAACAAACTTTTGCACTTCTTGGATTAGTTTCTTATCTCGGTGGGATAGCCTTTTGATCTCACAACGTCTTGACACCTCCTTGGCATGGAATCTACTAGACGTTGGGGAGTTTCAATGTGCATTGCATGATACCAGATGTTCACAATGGCCTCAGTCAATTGCACTTTTGTTCGCCTTTCGCTTATTTTATTCTTCAAAATCATCCAAATATGTTCAATAAGATTTACATCTGGTGAATTGCCAGGCCAAGATAGTGCTGTGATATATTCTTGCTCAGGTAAGAACTCTTTGACCACTTTTGCACGATGGCAGAGTTCTGAATCGTCCTGAAAAATGAATGGTTGTCCTGCAAACAAATCCCTTCCTGATGGTAACATCTTCTCCAAAATTTTCTTGTACTTCTCTCCATTGACGGTAGATTCCAGGACGTGATACGCCCAACACCATTGCATGAGAAACACTCCCAAAGCCTAATACTAGTAGGAAACTTCATAGTTTTTAGAGTACAGGATGAATTCAGTGCTTCACTTGACTTCCGAAACACTCTACAACCCCATCACTTCCACCAATGTTGATTTTAGAATCGTCACTGAAGAGAACTTCACGCCATTGCTCAGCTGGCCAGTACTGATGTTCTTCAGCCCACTGTAAATGCTTCATACGTTGTTATTTGCTGATATTTTACGGGATCGCCAGGAATTGCTCGAAACCCATTAGACTTACATTCAGCCATCATCATTTTATAATGAATTTACGTAACTAAATCTCCTCTATTCAGATGACATTTTATAAATACTCTATAGAGATCGTTCTAGTCTCATGAAGAAAAGAAACTTTCAATCCAGCGTTTCCTTAGCATATCTGCGGTTTGGTTTTTTACCTAAGAATTTGGATTTAAGCATTTTTTTATATCCGATAGTTTCCCTGTTCTTTAATATACGACAGAACCTCAGATCCTTCAAAGAGATTTGACAGTGGCATTGCCATGACCTTGTATAAATTACTTGTGCGCAATTCAGGGGTATGAATAGCGCACGAACACATGTCCACCTCACGATCATTTGACGCCATTTCGTCTACACAGCTCTCACGTTCTCGACATAAATTACATATGAAACCTAAGTGGAAAATGGATCAGATTTTCTCAACCAAAAATTTGAATAATTACGGATGTTGTAGTTCTCGACATGCAAAGTTACTCACTTTCGTGTAGAATCAAGTTTAATTACAAAAATGTCTATAACAGTTAAGAGATGAAACAAATAAAAAGTTGTTTAAAATACTACGTCAACATTTCACCGGTCATTAGATGCACTAAAATCGTTGTTTTTTTGTTTGTCTTCTTTGAAAGCCTTGCAAAGCGAATGCCGCTACAGTATGTTGAAATGGTCCCTAATGGATCTCCACGTCCAGTACATAATTACTGTTAACGACACTTCCTTTGCCAATAAACGCGACCTTCACAATGAAACGAGTTTTAGACCTTCCGTTTCTTATTTGACTCTCGCTATTTCTCAAAGATTTAACACAAGGAGTTAAGAATATAAATCTTGCAGACAGCGGCAAGAAATCAATTCCGTAGCCACCATTTTCTGCGGAAGATGTTAATGGAATAAGAAAGCAATGAATCTGTGTTGTGTCGTCTTATGAATGGTTGAATACTGTATAACATTTGATTTATTATGTATAAAACTGCTGTAAGATCGTTTCTACACTTCTATTTGTAATTAAATGCGAATGTAGTGAATTAAGTATGTAATTGGTGAGATATTCTTGGGGTTTTGCTCTACCACAAACATACAAAGTTTCGGAGTTACATGTTCCTTCATCAAAGAAGACTAAAATCAGATCTATGAATTCGAGGAGTCGGAAAATACTGAAATTGGGTGTCGGAAGTTTGAAGCAATAATTGAAAACCTACCTCACACAACGTAATTAACATTTATTATGTGTCATGGGTAGAATCAGAAGTCGGGATTAATTTTGTGTGAAGCCAGGAGTAGAAAATAATTTTATGAAGAGTAGGAAGTCTCAAGTAATTGTGGGTATTGAGAACCGAAAACAATTTTGGATCGTGTCGGAAGATTAATTTTGTGTGAAGCCAGGAGTAGAAAATAATTTTATGAAGAGTAGGAAGTCTCAAGTAATTGTGGGTATTGATAACCGAAAACAATTTTGGATCGTGTCGGAAGATTAATTTTGTGTGAAGCCAGGAGTAGAAAATAATTTTATGAAGAGTAGGAAGTCTCAAGTAATTGTGGGTATTGAGAACCGAAAACAATTTTGGATAGTGTCGGAAGTTAGAAACTAAATATTTTGGACTGAGTAGAAAGTCGGAGGCAATTTTTAATGGAATAGGCAATAGAGAGTCTGAAGAAATTTTAAATGGATTTGAAAGTCGCAAGTAATTTTGGATAAATTCGAGAGTTAGAAGTAATTTTTGGCAGAGTCAGGTTTCGAAAATAATGTTTTATGTAGTCGGATGTCGGGAAAAATTTTTGATGGAGTCAGATGTTGGAAGTAATTTTTAGTGGATTCGGGAGCAATTTTATTTTGGATTGAGTCGGTAGTCGGAAGAAATATTTAGTAGAGTCGGGAGACGGATTTGGGAGTCTGAAGCAATTTTGGTTGTAGCCTGGAGTCAAAAGTAGTTTTAAATGGAGTTCTGGCTCAAAAACAATTTTGTTAATGCCGGAATTCAGTAGATTTTGGGGGGTGTCATAAGTCGGAAGAATTTTTTATGGTATCGGGAGTGGAAAGCATTTTTCTATGGGGTTTATAGCCGGAAGAAATTTTCTGTGGAACCGGGTGCCGAAAGGAATTTTCAATGGAGTAGAAAATCGAAAGGAATTTTGAAATTGTGTTGGGCGTCGTAAGCAATTTTATGTGAAGACGGGAGTCTGAAGAAATTTTGGCCAGTTGTATGTTCAACTATGTAAGCAAGTTTTAATTCTGGTTGAGTGTAAGAGAAGGCCTTATGGCCTTAACTCTGCCAGGTTAAATAAAAACATTATTATTATTATTATTATTATTATTATTATTATTATTATTATTATTATTATTATTATATGTCTTTTTAATTTGACCAGTGGCAGAAGATTCTTAGATTGTTTAAAACAGCGGTCATCAGCATAATTCACCCTCGGGCTAGCGTCTCTTACCCACGAGTAAGAGATGCCCTAGCGTGCATCCGTGGCTGCTGGCGGGTAATTATGCTTTCTTCCTCTCCCTTCTGCACGACGGTACATTTTGCGATACACTCCTTACCCGTTACCCATTTCACCGAGTGCTGACGACCTTAAAATGTAAATGAGGTGTGTGACCAATTGCGAAACTCACACATTTTTTCAAAACCTAGAATGGGTTCTGTGACTAACGGGATATCGTTAGCAAGACGGGACTGATGTATTAATTCCAGTGTCAGGAAAGTATTATGATTTAGAGATGGGTAAAAAAAGCTAGAACAGTTTATTTGAAACCGTTTCACAATTGAAACTGTTTCGTATCGAAACAGTTTCGTGATATAACCTGTTCCAACTGTTACAAAGAGTGTTACACTGCTCCAGTGATAACTTCAACGTTCCACATGGTTCCAACAGATAAACAGTTCAGTTTCTAAACAGTTTTCCTCTTCTTTGTTGTCTGTAAAGGCCATGTGTAGCGCTATCATTAACCTCCAATCGAAAGTACAGAGCGTTCGCCTACGGGTGGGGCCAGGAAAGCGGCATGTACTGATACGCCGGTTTGTGCGCGCAGTTGTTGAGACACGCTCGACAATCAAGGACATCAAGGTCGACAAGTTATCAGTTGTGAGCCAGCTGTTGCAGTATTTAACACGTACAGTGCAGCTTCTTGACACAGTTGCTTAAATATTCAGCGTGTGTGCAAAATTTGTTAACAATGCAAAACGCAAAATTCACGCTTGAACCGAGAGTTTTTATGTATGATGCATATGTGAAAACAGAGTCGTGTAGAGAGATGCGTAGGCAATTTGAAGTGAAATATCCGGGTGCTCCAATTCAGGGTAGAGAAGCTGTTAGACGTCTTGTTAACAAATTAAAGACAACAGGGTCGCTAAATGCTACAATTCCTAAGCGAAAACTAAGAGTATTGACGGAAGAAAAAATTGATGGAATCAGTGCATCATTTACACGCACTCCTAATAAATCTCTAAGACGTGTTTCACAGGAAGTTAGTGTTTCAAAAACATCAGTCTTTACTGCTGCTAAACTTTTAAAATTAAAACACTACAGAGTATAGTACAGAAAGCGGAAGCTTACGGATAGACGATTCCCGCAAGCGACACCGCAGGCAGGCCGCTTTCCTGGCCCCACCCGTAGACGAACGGTCTGTAGATATAATATCCATGTTCCACACGGCCTTCGTGCAACAGTAGCCTATGTAGGATGGCGCAATTTAATTGCACGAATCAAATTCCCTAATAAATCTCCTAATTATTAGCTTCCATTGATGGAGAATACGTTCCCTGACATAGTGTTAATTATTAATATACCGCGAAAAATATCATCGGCTAATATCATCGTTATTAAACTCTCCTAGGGTTATATGCGTTATTTTTACTAAAATCGATTTATTTTGAATTGTAGTTATTTACTGTACCCTTAACAGTAACCTACGAAAACTGTCTTTCGTTGTCATAATACACTGAACAGGTGATTTAAAGACGATTCAAGGGCTTTGAAACATGTTCCCGAAGTAGATGAGAGGTTGAAACAGTTGGAACAATTGGCATTGATGTTGTAACTGTTTCTTTGAAACTGTTATTTTGGAACAGTTTCGTTCATGAAACAGTTACAGTCGAAACTGTTTCTTAAAAGAACAGTTTATCCCAACTCTATCATGATTGATTAAATTTCTTTAGCAGGAAGGTGCCTATAGAGTGATCTGCTGTTAAGATGCGTAGGGAACGCTGTTTCTATTCGTTACGCATGAATTCTGTGGGGAACATGATCAGTACTCGCCGAGACGCCTGGTATGGCTCGTCGTTGTCGTCATTTCCTGTTACGAGTGTCTGTCCTGTCTGTCGCGACGCACTTCCTGCTGCCATTGTACTATCTACCTCCCCTTGTTTATACATTCTACCAATATGCTGCATTGATTGATGCCGACATTCCTTCAAAATGACACATGTTAAGTCTTATCCTTACTTGATTGCTCTGCCGTCTGAGAGACAGCAAGCAGACTCTGATATATCTCTTTGTTATTTCAAACTTTCTAAATAATGACTTGCAGATGCTGATAAATTAAGTAATGAAAAATGTCATCCGGGTCGAGATTCGAACTTCCGACCTTTCGTACGCGTCGGCATGGAAGATTGTCGACAGTTGACAGTAGGAACTTAATTTTAGTTATCTGCTGTAAGAACAGCCATCAATATCTGACAATTTGCATTCCCTGCACAAAAAGACAAAAAGAGGCAATGTCTTGCATGTGTTTATTTCGCCCAGACCTCTTTCTTTTGTTTTTTTTTTTTATTTTTTTCCTAAGAGTTTGATTATTTCATTTTTCTTTTTCTGGTTCTTCTTCTCACATTCTTTCCATAGAGTTCTATTAGTTCGCTATTTATTGATTTGTTTATTTATTGGTTTATTTATTTGTTTGATTGTTTATTTGTCTGTTTATCTATTTGTCTATTTATCTATCTATCTGTCTATCTATCTATCTATCTATCTATCTATCTATCTATCTATCTATCTATCTATCTATCTATCTATCTATCTATCTATCTATCTATCTATCTATCTATCTATCTATCTGTCTGTCTGACAGTCTGTCCGTCCGTCCACCCTATCTATCTATCTATCTATCTATCTATCTATCTATCTATCTATCTATCTATCTATCTATCTATCTATCTGTCTGTCTGTCTGTCTGTCTGTCTGTCTGTCTGTCTGTCTGTCTGTCTGTCTGTCTGTCTGTCTGTCTATCTATCTATCTATCTATCTATCTATCTATCTATCTATCTATCTACCATCCTTCCTATCTATCTATCTATCTATCTATCTATCTATCTATCTATCTATCTATCTATCTATCTATCTATCTATCTATCTATCTATCTATCTATCTATCTATCTATCTATCTATCTATCTATCTATCTATCTATCTATCTACCATCCTTCCTTCCTATCTATCTGTCTGTCTGTCTGTCTATCTATCTATCTATCTATCTATCTATCTATCTATCTATCTATCTATCTATCTATCTATCTATCTATCTATCTATCTATCTATCTATCTATCTATCTATCTATCTATCTATCTATCTATCTATCTATCTATCTATCTATCTATCTATCTATCTATCTATCTATCTATCTATCTATCTATCTATCTATCTATCTATCTATCTATCTATCTATCTATCTATCTATCTATCTATCTATCTATCTATCTATCTACCATCCTTCCTTCCTGTCTATCTATCTATCTGTCTATCTATCTATCTATCTATCTATCTATCTATCTATCTATCTATCTATCTATCTATCTATCTATCTATCTATCTATCTATCTATCTATCTATCTATCTATCTATCTATCTATCTATCTATCTATCTATCTATCTACCATCCTTCCTTCCTACCTATCTATCTATCTATCTATCTATCTATCTATCTATCTATCTATCTATCTATCTATCTATCTATCTATCTATCTATCTATCTATCTATCTATCTATCTATCTATCTATCTATCTGTCTGTCTGTCTGTCTGTCTGTGTCTGTCTGTCTGTCTGTCTGTCTACCTGTCTATCTATCTATCTATCTATCTATCTATCTATCTATCTATCTATCTATCTATCTATCTATCTATCTATCTATCTATCTATCTATCTATCTATCTATCTATCTATCTATCTATCTATGCCTGTCTGTCTGTCTATTTATTTATTTAACCATTCGTATTACTTTGTAGCAATATTTAATTGAGAGACCATCTTTGTATGAAATAGTCAGTGAGGTAAAAAGGGCTGAACTACATGGAAAATAAAATTACAATTTTTGGTTTTTGTGTTTGGTACTATCATATAAAAAAACATTATATGGAAATCAGCTGTTCAACTTACACACGGTATTAACTAATATGAGTCGTGAAATGCAGAAAATCCACATCTTCATTTGAGTAAATTTTTCAGGAGACACAAAAAACTGATTGTCTTCAAAAGCGTTTGCTATTTTAAAGTGACTACTTTTCTTATTAAAGCGTAATAATTTCTATTGTTTGACATATTTTTTATCTTATAAACAACTTTAAATGTACTTCTAACTAAAAATTTTGAATAAAATAAAATGCATACAAACATAGAAATACGAGTATGAAAAATCATGTACGTAGCACATTGAATTCTTCAAATTCCTTCAAACCTTACATTTTTTTTTCTTTTTATAAATACTCTAATTCAACGTGTCCTGGACTTGTGGTCTTTTTTCAATTCACTGTAACTCGCTGTTGTGAAATGTACTGAGCGCTGGAAGTGTGAAGTTTCTGCACCACTTGAAAGGCCTATACATGGTTTCACGACGCTTTTCCTCGATCTGTGTTCGTAGATGTTGCAGATCACGAATCTTCAATTTGTACACCTTTTCCTTCAGATAACCACATAAGGCAAAATCAAGGAGGTTTAAGTCTGGCGACCTTGGAGACCATTTTCTGGATTCTCTGCGTCCTATCCTTCGATTACGAAAGTTCTCTTCGAGACAACTTGTCACACTGCAAATTTAATGATATCGCCTATAACGCAGAACCTCTCGGACATCCTGTATTATAAAACCGCATACGTCTCTGTGATTGAAAAATGAGAAAGCATGTGCCGATTGCACAAAAGTGTATATTTTGAAGTTTCGAAGAGTTTGGGAGAAATGACCGTTTCCCACTAACAAACGAAAAAGAAAAATTCCGTGTATGTAATTTATTGCACAAAACTGGTTTCCTACCCTGTTCAACGAACTCTCAGCACCTATTAAATCATTGATATGTAGGCTAACTTCGGTAGTTGATGCTGTCATATTAATAACGTAAAAATCAATATCAATCTCTTATAATTAGATAGTTGGTGCAGGCTGAGGGCTCCCTGTAAGCCGTGTGTTCTCTCGGTCTATAATTAGTACCTTCAAAATAAATCCTTCTATGTGTCATGAGCTGGTAGCTCACATAAACCACGTGTTAAGTCTCCTGAATTAACTTCCAGAGTTGTTTACAACTTCGCACAACAAGAAGGACCAGTAACATTGTATCGCCCGTTCATTGTACTTACGGAAACGTTTTCAACTGGATAGTTCTATGGGAGCAGAAAATCTTACGGACCTACCGGTATTTATTTGGAGTAAAATGACTAATTGGTGATCCCTATGCCGTTCCAATTTTTGTCACATACGATTGCTAGAAGTGCAATTATTCACTGTTGTCCTTCTATGTATGTACTTATTAACACTGCAATCGGACAAATACCCGACGCTTGTGATAACTTAATAACACAATAATAATTCTTTCTTTAAACACAAAAATATACACACATATACATGGCACGCAAGAGGATCACAATCTATTATTGACTATGTCATTTGTAATCAAAAATTGTTTAGCTTCGTTTTAGATGTCAAAGCTTGTAGAGGTCCTGAATTAGAGACAGATCATTATTTAATTGTATCCCCTATTAGAATACCAGCACCATGGCATAAAAGAAATATTAAAAATTTCAAGCAAGAAAGCAATAGGCTTATTTTTAAAGTAGACTTATTGAGAGATGATAGTATTAAATGGCTTTATGAGTGTCTCTTAAAGGAATATCTTCAAAAAATCAAAATCTCGGATAATATAGAGGAAGAATGGAACAACTTAACAGATATTTTGAAAAAGGCTGCATTTGAAAGTATTGGCGTAAAAATATTAAGCAGAAGAGAAAAAGAGGCATACTGAAATGGGATGAGGATATCAAGAAGGTGATAAATGATAACCGAGAAGCATATCTCCGATTTTTGCAAAACAAAAAAGCTTGAAGATGAAATTGATTATAGAAGAAAGAGAGCAATTGCAAAACGGGAAACAAGAAAGCGACACCGAGAGAAATGAAGTGATTTCGTCTCAAGATTAGAAAGAGATTTAACATTACCAAGACCCAAAACTTTCAAAATTTTAAAAGAAATAAATTCGGAGATAAAAGAAAATGTTGTTATAAACCCTATTCCTAACGAATCTCTACTTGCTTACTTTAAAAATATATGGTTTCACAAAAACATCTCTCTTACATTAAAGAATTCCAACAACAACACAACAGATATTATTACTTATGATGAACTCATTGAAGTATATAAACGTTTAAAAAACGGGAAAGCCCCAGGCGAAGATAATTTAAATTTCGAGCTTTTTAAATACGCTGGAGAAGAATTTACCTATCGATTTTTATATTTCTTAAACAATATATGGGCAGGATTAAACCCCCCAGAAAGTTGGCAAAAAGCCATTGTAGTACCCATTTATAAGAAAGGAAACAAAAAACTATGTGAAAATTACAGGAGTATAAGTCTTCTCAATTCTGGATATAAGATCTATACAGCCATAATCAAAAATAAACTATCACATCTTTACGAAGACAAAATCACTGAAGAACAGAATGGATTCCAAAAAGGAAGATCATGTTGTGACAGCTATTTCACCATGAAGATTTTAATTTAAAAGCACAGAGAATTTAATATTACAACCCACTTAGCTTTTATTGATTTCATAAAAGCTTTTGATAGAGTTGATAGAAATAAACTTTTAGGGATTTTACGCTATGATAATGTGCCAAACCAAATCATTCTCTCCATTTATAATTTATATCAACAAAATGAAATTGCCATAAGAACTGAACGCGGAACTAATAGCTGGACTTCCATCAACCAAGGTGTCAGACAAGGGTGCGGTCTTTCCCCTCTGTTGTTTATTATATATATGAACCATATTTTATACATTTGGAGGCAAAGTCATCACGCTGGAATTCAAATTAATCGAAACACAGTTCTCGATACACTAATGTTTGCCGACGATCAGGTTATTATCGCTAAAACAGAGGATGCTTTACAAAGAGCCATTTATAATTTGCAAATAATCGCCTCTGATTTCAATACGGAAATCTCAAAAGAGAAAACAAAAGTCATAGCATTTTCGGGAGAGAACCCAATTCCAAGTAAGATCATGATAAATAATACTTTAATTGAACGTGTTAATTCATTTAACTATTTAGGTTATAACCTGTCTTACATCACTGATGAAGATATGTCAAACAAAATATATAAATTTATAAAAATCACTGGCGTCATTCACGCCGTCTTCAAATCCTCCCATGTTCAGAAACATACAAGGCTAAAGGTATATAAAACACTAGCTCGACCGGTCCTCACTTACGGTAGCGAGGCATGGACAATCAGAAAAGCTGATGAGCAAAGGCTGACGACAGCTGAAATGAGGTTCATGAGACGAACAGCGGGATGCTCTTTGCTGGAACACCGTAAAAATGTGGACATATTGCAGGAACTCAAAATGGATCCTATAGTTAATTTTGTTCAACAATATCGACTTCAGTGGAAAAAACATGTCGAAAGGATGGATCGCACTAGATGGCCTAAACAGATACTTACTTATGTACCAAGAGGAAAGAGGAAATTGGGAAGACCACGAAAGCGCTGGCATGAGACCGTAACAGATCCTGTAGGGTCTAGTACGTGAGGGATATGATGATGATGATAATAATAATAATAATAATAATAATCTTCCCTTCAAGTATTAGGCCATACGATCTCTCAGTTGAATTTTCAATCCAGCGCTTCTTTGGACGACCGAGAGATCTCTTCTCGTTTGGACGATAGTGGAGCATGACTTTTGGGATTCTATCTCTACGCATGCGATGCAGATGATTAATGCAATTGTTCCGATAATGTTTTACATGATTAATTACAGGTGCTAGTTGTAATTCTTCCATTACATCTTCAGGTTGCGTTTGTGATCCCATTTCGTATATCCCGCTGTATATCTCATAAATTTCATTTCATTGGCCGTTTTTCTGCTTTCGTCTTTCTTTCTCAATGTCCATGCCTCACTGCCGTAACAAAGTACAGGTCTCGCCAAAGTCTTGTAAAGACGAATTCGAGTATGCCTTTGTACTAGGGAAGGTTTCATAATGTTGTTAATTATTCCCATTGTTTTGGTGTATTTAGAAATTTTCTGTGAAATGTCTACTTTATCGAAAAAAGATAATGTGTATCCGAGATATGTAAAAGAATTGATCGTTTCTAATCTTTTTGAATCTAAACATATTTTGCTAGGCACAGGGTATTTTCCGCAGAAGGCCATAAGTTTAGTTTTTCTTTATTGATTTTCATATCATATTTAATTCCAATTTTGTTAAAATTAAAAATTGAATAATAATAATAATAATAATAATAATAATAATAATAGTCGGATATGGAAATCTAAATTAAATGAAGTAAAGAGAGAATACTAAATTAAAAAAAAAAAATTACACTTTAAAATAACCTAATTAACTGAAGTAAACCTAATTTTTTACCTTAAGCCTATCATTACAATCATACATACATACACACACGCATACATACATACATACATACATACATACATACATACATACATACATACACACACGCATACATACATACATACATACACACACGCACGCATACATACATACATACATACATATATACATACATACACACACGCATACATACATACATACATACATACATACATACATACATACATACATACATACATACATACATACATACATACAAGTATATGTAGGCCTATATTACCAAAAGTCGCGCAATTAAAATTATAGTGTATGTTGAGTAGTGCAGTTGGAAAATGCTATCGGCTACCGCTAGATAGCATCATGCGTATTAACAGCAACAAATCTAAACGTCATTGTGATGTGTATGTATACACTGATGCTTGCAGTAGTCCCTTGTGTATTGCTCGGCAAACATGTCGTTTTCCCAAGAGCAACGAGTTTTCACTGTTGAACATTATTTTTCCAGTCGTTCTTATGCACGTGTTGTAGACGAATTTCGTAGGAATTATCCGGATGTGGCAGTGCCTAATAATTCGACCATAACGAGATTAATCGCCGTTTTAGGGAATGTTGATTAGCACTTCTTGACAGGGATGAACGTGATTGTTGGTTCCAGCAAGACAGTGCCACATGTCACACATCTAATGAAACAATGTAGTTCTTGAGCAAGTATTTTTTTGGTGAGCGTATCATTTCTCAAGGATTGTGACCCCCACGTTCCCCCAATTTGACGTCCCCAAATTTCTTCCTGTGGGGTTATCTTAAAGGAAGGGTATACAAAAACAGGCCGCACACTCTGGAGGAACTAAATAGGAACATAACGGAGATTAACATCATCAGTGTACGCGTGCTCAAAAAAGTGGCCGGAAACTTGGTAAAAAAGGGTTCGTACATGCATTACTGAACGGGGCTGCTATTTTAAGCATATGTTGTGAAAAATGATGTAACGCATATGACAACTGATGTAAGTAAACATAATAAATTTATTTTCATAATTATATGTGAACGTATTATGAAGATTTGCGCGACTTTTGGATCGCTCTGTATTTTATCCATGACTGTTATCTAAACTTGTCTTTATTTCATCGTCCATAGGAACCTAAACAATGGCTTTATTCACTACACTGAATTAAAACTGTTTAATTCACTGGTGTAAATTAAAACCTTTCATGACAACCAACACATTAGCAACCATAAAATCCATACATTTAAGAATATTTTCCATATATTGGAATTAAATATGATATCAAAATCAATAAAGAAAAAACTAAAATTATGGCCTTCTGCGGAAAATACCCTGTGCCTAGCAAAATATGTTTAGATTAAAAAATATTAGAAAGAGTAAATTATTTTACATATCTCGTATGCACATTATTTTTTTTCGATGAATTAGACATTTCACAGAAAATTTCTAAATACACCAAAACAATGGGAATAATTAACAACATTATGAAACCTTCCCTAGTACAAAGGCATACTAGAATTCGCCTATACGAGACCTTGGCGAGACCTGTACTTTGTTACGGCAGTAAGGCATGGACATTGAGGAGAAAGACGAAAGCAGAATAACGGCTAATGAAATGAAATTTATGAGATATATAGCGGGATATACGAAATGGGATCACAAACGTAATGAAGCTGTAATGGGAGAATTACAACTAGAACCTGTAATTAATCATGTAAAAAATTATCAGAACAACCGGATAAATCATCTCCATCGCATGCATAGAGATAGAATCCCAAAAGTCATGCTCCACTATCGTCCAAACGGGAAGAGATCTCTCGGTCGTCCAAAGAAGCGCTGGATTGAAAATTCAACTGTGAGATCGTAACAGGCCATTTGGCCTAATACTTGAAGGGAAGAAGAAGAAGAAGATGATGATGAAGAAGAAAATCCATGCATTCATTCATTTATAAACTTCTTCATAAACAACACGTTACAAAGCAAAGACGTACAATTTAAAATTAAATTTAGATACCTGTAATAAAATGTAGATATCAGTAATGAATAAAATATTGTATAATGATGTGATCTTGTCCAATGTAATGTTTTTTTTTCTGTAATATTTAAATGGATTTCGTCTTACAATCTCAGAATATGTTGATGTTGCTTTATAAAGTTATTTTATGATGTAATCTATAATGCAGTATCTTGCAAGTTATGTTCCCATTCTTTTTGTATGAGATGTGGAATGGAATCTGCACATTACCTTCGTCTTCAGAATTTAAATAATTCATTATTGAGTAATATATTATGCTGTGGGCTATATTCAATGATTTAGCCGGAATTTGTGTGATTGTTCTCTACCTAATACTTGAAATTTCAACACCAAGTGTTAGCGCTGTGGGATAGCACAGCTTCTTCGTAATCACATCAATTTGCCGCGATCGTAACGCCGCGATAACCATCACATGTCCAACGTCGCTCTGCCTTTGACAGATGCTCACTTCGGAAACAAAGCACGACAGACACAAATTCCACGGCTATGTACTTAAATATTCCGACTGTGTAGTAAGATTCTTCTGTTGGAAAACACTGACTTTTGTTAAGGTTGTTCCAGTGATTATTTTCTAAACCTGATTAATTGTAGTTCTAAAGTTAATAGCCCTATAATGCTCGTAAATTTGATGTTATTAATAATGAACACCGACATTGTTGTTACAGCACCAAGTCCACACCTGTGGAGTGACGGTCAGTTCGTCTGGCCGCGAAACCAAGTGGCCCGGGTTCGATTCCCGGTCGGGACAAGTTATCTGGTTGAGGTTTTTTCCGAGGGTTTCCCTCAATCCAATATGAGCAAATGCTGGGTAACTTTCGGTGGTGGAGCCCGGACTCATTTCACCGGCATTATCACCTTCATCTCATTCAGACGCTAAATAACCTGAACTGTTGATAAAGCGTCGTAAAATAGCCTACCAAAAAAAATATAGCATCATGATGATTACCAGATATTTAAATGTAGAAGGTGATAGTACGAACCCCGGAAATTTAGTAGTAAATAGGATATATGAATGGTTCAGAACCATAGCGGGCCAAACGCCATTTATTAAAACCGTAGAAAACTAGGGTTAAAATAAAGTTATTACCATAATTCAATGGAAACATATAGCAAGTAATGTAAAGTATGCACATTAAAACTAAATGATATGTCAATCTTCATTAAACTATGGTATTCACTTACCTTTAACCCTTGCTTTCTCCGTTTTTAATAAATGGCGCTTGGCCCACAATGGCTCTGAACCCTTCAAATGGAATAGGTGTATTTGACGAATTGAGTACATGGATTGGACGAATTGAGTGAATCAGTTGTTTGAATTGGGTGAATGCGTCGGATGGATAGTTAAGTGGGTTGGCAGGGTAAATTATATGGGTAGAATGAGTGAGATTATTGGAAGGATAAATACAGACGGTCATACTGAAAGTCATGAGCAACACATTTCTATAATTTCATTTGCAACAATGTAACAAAAACGATTATATGATCAAGATCTACAGACTTTACACTATGTATTGACATATTGTGACGTCATTAACTTCTATCATGTGACCGCAGGCAATGTTTGCAAAATGGTTGACAGCAGTGGTTCGTTTCGACAGCGTGTTGTCATTGAATTCCTTGTTAAAGGAGAAAAATCTACTGCTGAAATTCATCTCATACCTCAGCGTGTATACGGAGATGTGTGCATGGGCGCCAACAGTGTTAGGAGTTGGGTGAAACATTTAGAAGGTGGGAACACGAGCATCCAAGATGAGCCTCGTAGCGGTCGCCCTCGAGCTGCCTCCACGGAACGCAACAAGGAAAGAGTTGACGAGTTCTGGGATGCATTTTGGTTGAATTTCTTCAACCTGGAAAGACCATAAATGCTGTCCACTATATTCTGAAGCTCCGTCGTGCATTGAGCGAGAAACGCCCTGGAAAGAAGATCATCCTGCAACACGATAACATGTGGCTTAACACTGATTCTTGCGCAATTTCCCTACAGTCCTGACTTGGCACCCTCTGACTACCATCTTTTCGGTTCTGTAAATGAGCAGCTGCGAGGCTAACGCTACGAGACGCTGGAGGGCATGCGGAAAACAGTGCGTCAATGTCTTCGGGAAGATGAAACGAACTTTTACAGCAAGGGAATTTTTAAACTTACAGAACGGCGGAGAAAATGTGTGCAAAGAAATGGAGACTATGTTGAAAAGTGTCTAAAAAATAAAAATTAAGATTTTTAACAATGGGTTGCTCATGACTTTCCGTTTGACCCCGTAGCATGACATTATTATGTTAATTGAATGAGTAATTTACAAGGTTAAAATGAATGGACGAATAGATTTGATAGATTAGACTAATTTGATATGTGCATTCGATAGATTGGATAAATTGATTAGCTGGACCGATGAACATATACGAGTAGATTAGATGAATATATTGGATAGATTTTGTTAATGAGTTGGATGGTTCGAAGAATATATGGATTTGTTTGAATTGATTGATATTGTGCGTGGATGATTCGGTGAATGAATTGTGCTGGTGGATTGACTGCATCGATTGTAATGGTGAATGGTTGGATTATACTGTTATATAGATTGTGCGGTTTTGTAAACGGAATAGATGGATGGATGGATGGATGGATGGATGGATGGATGGATGGAATTGGTATATAAATTAATGGATCGAATGAACTGATATTGTATACTGATATATGGATAGGTAGATGAAATGTATGCATATATTCACACTGCAAATGGGTATATACCCGGTGGGAGTGGTAACTAATTACACTCAATAATAATAATAATAATAATAATAATAATAATGATTTATTTTAGCTGGCAGAGTTAAGGCCGACAACTAATAATAATAATAATAATAATAATAATAATAATAATAATAATAATAATAATAATAATAATAATAACAATAAGGAGCATCCTAAATTAAATGAAGCACGATCACTTAAAATAGTAAATATAATTTGTATCTTAACCCTAAGTTCATACCTGCACAAGTACCTTTCGGCACTACACTTATTTCGCTATCAACTCCCTCACTGCACTGATTCTATCCTGATTTCACTGACACTTCAAAACCATTTCACTGTTCAAATACTTTGCACAGCCACTATGAACTATACAACTTCACTGACACAAACACACTTCACTTACACAATAGACTTCACTGACACTACACACTTCACACCTCACTGACACAACACACTTCCTCACTGACACAACACTTCACTGACACAAACACACTTCACTTACACAATAGACTTCACTGACACTACATACTTCACACTTCACTGACACAATTCCTCACTGACACAACACTTCACTGGCACAAACACACTTCACTTACACAATAGACTTCACTGACACTACTCCACGCCTGTGGAGTAACGGTTAGCACGTCTAGCCGCGACACCAGGTGGCCCGGGTTCGATTCTCGGTCGGGACAAGTTACCTGGTTGAGGTTTTTTCCGGGGTTTTTCCTCAACCCAATATGAGAAAATGCTGGGTAACTTACGGTGTTGGACCCCGGACTCATTTCACCGGCATTATCACCTTCATCTCATTCAGACGCTAAATAACCAAAGCTGTTGATAAAGCGTCGTAAAATAACCTAATCACTGACACTACACACTTCACAGTTCACTGATACAACACTTCACTGACACAAACACACTTCACTTACACAATAGACTTCACTGACACTACACACTTCACTGACACAACACACTTCTTCACTGATACAACACTTCGAATAATAAAATAGTGTGAATAATATACTACCGTCTATTAGTAAAGTCCTTAAGCCTATTTTTAAATACATTTTTGGTTATTGGTAAAGCCTTTAGTAAGTCTGCAGGTAAAGCATTCCAGTCCCTGATAGTACGATTCAGAAAAGAAAACTTTCCAGTGTCCGTCCTCTGTCTTCTTTCCCTCCATTTATATGAGCCTTCTTTTCCTCCATTTATATGAAATGAAATGAAATTGGTAACATTATTATTACTAATATATTATTAGAAAACTTATTAATGTTCATTCTAACAAAACTTCGTTGTATACATTTCGAAATTTGTAGCGTTCTTTCTCCACTGTTAGCTGTTTTCCAGACCTCTCCTTTATTATTTCTCATGGACAAACATTGTGGCCGTAGCCGCAACACTTTTAGTACCTATAAAATATGGTTTAATATCTGGCTATATTAATTATCTCGCATCACGACAGATCCATCGTTGGTCATATCGCAGATTTTTCTCATAGTTACCTGTGGATAAGTGGGTTTTATTGTAAAATCTCGCGACTTTGTTTATGACCGTAATTTTTTTCCCTTAACATTTATATAAGGCCTTTCAGAAGAAAGACGAAACGCTAAAGATATCTTTACAGTATCGTAATCTGGTGACGGACTGACCATTCTCTTAGCTCAACTTCAAGTGATTATCCGTTGGGACTTTCTATTTAACAACTTTGTGTTCACTCCTGTGAAAGTAGTCGACGGCGAAATAGCAATAAAACTATAAGATAAACATATCTGAAAATTTATGTACAGTGACCCCTATTTTACGGCTGCCAGTTTTACGACGGGGCCGAAATTACGACCGACCCCTGGCCCGGATTTTGTTCTTATATAGTATTTGTGACTCATTTTATAAATTAAACACGAAAACGACGTATGTAGTCATGCACGCCAAACATTGAGGTAATTTATGGTGCATAAATATCCCATAGACAGAGACTGAGGATACAAGAGAATGACCTGCAACGTGGCTCAGGTGACCATTTAAGTGATAAGTAATGTACACTTGACTAATTATGGTTCTCAGAATCAGGAATGTTAAAACAATTCAGACTGTAAAGAGAAAACATTCCTCATTACATTCTTGTACCAGGCCATGATGTTTCTACTTCTAAGAAACAATTCATTCATCGTGTTCTGTAATAAATATAAATTATTCTACTGTTGTGGAGTAACGGTTACCGTGTCTGATCGTGAAACGAGTCGGCCCGGATTCAAATTCTGGTTGCGACAAGTTGCCTGCTGGAGATTTTTTCCGAGGTTTGCCCCCAACCTACTAAGAGCAATTGCTGAGTAACTTTCGAAGTTGGACCGTGGACTCACTTCCCGGCGTTATCACCTTCATATAATTCAGACGCTAGTTAAGTTGATAAAGCGCAGTAAAATAACCCACTAAAAATAAAAATAAATTAAACTATATCCATTGTATTTTATTTTATTTTAAATCCACTACCAACAGAAGCAAGCTTCCAATTACAGGTGGCTTACATTGATACATAACAAAATACATAATAAGAAAAAACAAAACAAACAACACAAACGGAAGAAAGAAATATACATAATAGATGCTAGAATATAATATTGCAGTTAATATAGTGACAAAATAATGTCAATATAATAATGCAAAATCATTTAAAAGCTAGAGTAAAAACATTATAATAAACTTATTCATAATTTAAACATCTAAGGAAATACAATTCTTTTTAATATTGTAGGAAATTTTTTAACTTTTAAACTGAAATCTAATTGAGAATTACAGTTTAAAGACAGGGAGTTGTAACTATTACACATAACAAACAATGGAGAGTTCTTGAAGAAAACAGTTCTAGGAATTGGAATAACAAAAGGTTGCCTATGACGTAATTCATTTTTACATTGAACTGAAGGAATTGAAAAAAATCACAGTTATTCAATATACCGTTAACAGTCTTACAGAGTAAAATTTGGCTATTTATTAATCGTCTAGATTTTAAAGTTTTATAATTAAATTAAAAAAGTAACTGATTGTATAAAATTTGCTTTTCATAAGACGACACGTGATTTTTTTTAATATGAGTAGCGTAAAAATCTTTTCTGTATCCTTTCTATTTACATCTGATGGGACTGGAACTGACGTATATTCTAGTTTACTCCTAACTAGAGTTTTATATAGAGTATTAATAGTATTGGAAGGTTAGGCCTAGTTACGCTTTAATTTTTTTCATTTTCTTAAAATAACGTGTACTTCTTTTCGTATTCTCGTGCGTAGTTCTATACATGCGTACGAGGCGTGTCTAGAAAATAAGTTTCCCTGACGTCGTTGACAGAAAAGAAATACAATTTCGTGGAAATATTTATTACAGCAGATACAGCAATTTTTGTTTAGCTATTTTTCAATACATTCTCCACTGGAATTGAGCCACAGGGATTCAAAAGTTGATCCCACGGTATGACAAATGCCTCAATCCGGATGAGGAATATGTTGAAAAATAGTTCAACAATTACTACGTTTTCATGGAGTATTCAGAGCGATCTGAATACACTTACCGTATTGAAATATTCATGAAAACAGGGGATTCAATTCGATCTGAATCTCAAGGTAGATACACCTAAAAAGTGGGATCGGATCGGATTCAGTTCGAATTGAGTTCCATGAAAACTGGTATCGTATTCAATACAATCTCAATACGCTAAGCGCGTGATCGATCGTCATTTGTTTGATGTGTCAGGTGTTTTACCAACAGCGAGGAAAATATGTATGTTGAAAAAGAGTGCTGTAAAACATAATATTTCGTATTTTCCTTAAAGTCGATATTACCATTATGTCGATGACATGTTAACCAACGTAACTACATTTCGAAACTTCAGTTTCTGTACTCAGATCGTTTTCAATACGTATCGAAAATTGCATGAAAACGGGGATCATATTCAGTACGGATCGTATTCAGATCGAATTGAATATTCCATGAAAATGTAGTAAATATTGCTGTATCTATTCCAATAAATCTTTCCATGAAATTGTGTTTTCGTTCTTTAAAGATCCCTAGGAAAGCTTACTTTCTGGACGGACCTCCTAACACACGTCCGTACTACATAGGCCTACGTCCACATATGGAATGGCATAGGATGTTTTCAGCACATGTAATATGCTACCGTGCCGCACACTGCAACTACCGTGACGATCCGATCAGACCTAAGAGGCGTGGCTATAAGCACTAGGGAACTCTCGGCTCAGGACGTGAGACACGGGCAGTACATACATGCATGCACATATGACGAGGAGGGGAAGAAGCAAGACGGAATGTCATTAGTAGGGCTAGGATTTTGATGATCTTTAAATCATGAAAAAATGTCCTAAAACAATGCATTTATGCCCTAAAAATATTTCGAAAATGCCCTAAAAATTGATCTTACGTAATTGGCCTAGTAGGAAAAGACGTTTTGTACTACTTAATATTTAGACTAGTAATTAAATTAAATTTTACATAATTTTTTATAAGTAGTATACTTTAATTAATTATTTTACCTGTTGTAGTTTCCAAGTATGATCTTTCACCTCTACGTCGGCATGTGGACGTGAGGTTAGCAGTCAGCTAGTCGGTCTTGGCCCTTCATGGGCTGTAGCGCTTGGATTTACTTTATTTTTAGTTTCCATGTAGTCTACCACAAGGCCACTCTTACCCGGAATTAGCAGGTATAGAGGAGTCTATATTGTAGGGGTGGTTGGACTGATCCATTACATAGGGTGTACTACGTTAAAATGGCAATATTTCTGTAGGAAAACGATGAAAATATTAAATACAAAATAATGTGTATTAATGGACAAAATATGTAAAGAAAATATCAAAGGAAATAAACATTATTTTACATTAATTATGGGGATTTATGACCAGAATTAAATGAAAATGCCTAAAAAATGGCCGAATAAAACAAAAAATGCTCTTATGAGTTGAAACAGGCAAAAAATGCAAAAAAAAATCCCTAACAAATACGTCCTAAAACACTCAGTTTATCACGTAAAATATAAATACTAAAGCAGCTATGTTTCTGGCTTACTAGAAAAAAGATGCAAATTCATCAAAATCCTAGCCCTAGTCATTAGGACAGGAATGCCGAAAAATGTGAAAAGCCTGCACATTGAGTGGGACTGCCACAGTCATCGCAAGAAGAGGATTCCGAACTCTTGCACTGTGCGATTGGCATTCAAGTAATTTCTCCCCTTGTACCGAAGGCAATACGCAAAAACAAAGACTCTTATTTCGAAGACTGTAAATTTTACCAGAACATTGGAAGGAGACCATAATTGTATCTATCTTTAAGAAGAGTGACAAGACTAACTGTAGTAACTTTAGAAGAATATCACTTTTGTTGACGTCGTACAAAAGCTTCTCCAATATTCTTTTCAGAAGATAAACTCCATATCTAGATGAAATTTTTGGTAACCATCAGTGCGGTTTTAGACGTAATAGAGCGACTATTGGTCAGATTTTTTGTATTTGAGATATAATGGAGAAAAAATGGGAGTATAAGGTTACAGTACATCAGTTATACATAGATTTCAAAAAGACATATGACTCGGTTAAGAGATATGTTTTATATAATATTCTTAGTAAATTTGGTATTCCCAAGAAACTAGTTCGATTAATTAAAATGTGTCTCAGTGATACGTACAGCAGAGTCCGTATAGGTCAGTTTCTGTCCGATGCTTTTCCAATTCACTGCGGGTTAAAACAAGGAGATGCACTATCACCTTTACTTTTTAACTTTGCTCTAGAATATGTCATTAGGAAATTACTGGGTAACAGACAGGGTTTGGAATTGAACAGGTTACATCAGCTTCTCGTCTATGCGGATGACGTGAATATGTTAGGAGAAAATCCACAAACGATTAGGCAAAACACGGAAATTTTACTTGAAGCAAGTAAAGCGATAAGTTTGGAAGTAAATCTCGAAAAAACAAAGTATATGATTATGTCTCGTGACCAGAATATTGTACGGAATGGAAATATAACAATTGGACATTTATCCTTGCAAAGGTGGACAAATTCAGATAGCTTAGAGCAACAGTAACAAATATAAATAACACTCGGGAGGAAATTAAACGCACAATAAATATGGGAAATGCATGTTATTATTCGGTTGAGAAGCTTTTGTCATCTAGTCTGCTGTCAAAAGCCTGAAAGTTAGAATTTATAAAACAGTTATATTACCGGTTGTTCTTTATGGTTGTGAAACTTGGACTCTCACTTTAAGAGAGGAACAGGGATTAAGACTGTTTGAGAATAAGGTTCCTAGGAACATATTTGGGGCTAACAGGGATGAAGTTACAGGAGAATGGTGGAAGTTACACAACGCAGAACTGCACGCATTGTATTCTTCACTTGATATACTGTAATTAGGAACATTAAATCCAGACGTTTGAGATAGGCAGGGCATGTAGCTCGTATGGATGAATCCAGAAGTGAATATAGAGTGTTAGTTGGAAAAACATCTTTGAGGAACGATAATATTAAATTGAATTTGTGGGAAATGGGGTAGGTAGGGACTGGATTAATGTAGCTGAAGATAGGGACCGATGACGAGCTTATGTGAGGGCGGCAATGTATCTCCGGGTTCCTTAAAAGTTATTTGTAAGTATGTAAGTGATTTGTAAGCAGACTTAATGAGCATTGAGATATCAGGTTTGAAAGTTAAATTATTGTCAAATTCTAGGCTATACGTACTTTTTTTATTATTGAAACAGGGATATTATAGGATGTCATAAATAAAACTCCTGACATCGGTGACAAATCACGAGTTGATGAAATTAAGAAAATACTTCTTAATAGTTAAATCCGGTTTATTTTTTCATATTTATTTTAACATTTTTTCATGTAATCCTGTATCGTATCGCTTAGAATTTTCTTCTTGCAGTGACCAGTTGAGGGTAAGGACCATCCTTAATTCAATAGTATTTATCATTCAGTGCATGGAAGGTTGTTCAATAGAATCTGTCGTGATGTTTGTTCCACAGATCTCTTTATATTCTGATTGATGCTTATCTTATTTTCACATCAATTCTACTCATAGTCTTCCTTTGGAAGTTGTATTCTACGTTTTTATTCAGTACCTGAAATTTAAACGCATTCTGTAAAGAGATTCATTTTAAATACTGACAGCTATCGCTAGTATAGCCATTCCAGGAATGTCCTTGTTTAAAACATTATTTCCATGCCATCGTATTTTACAGGCCTACTTATTGTTACCAATGATTTTCTTCCGTTAGTAGCAATAAGTCTGCTAACTTTAAATATGCAGAATTATCTGTTTGGGTGTTTCAGCTGCGCTTATGTCATTTTTAAATTATCGCATTATCTAGGGAATCGTGTAGGACTTTTTTCAAAAAACTACAAATAATGCCCATGACTTGTCAGTATATATATATGCCCGCTGCACCCTCCGATTTATAACTTGTGTTGGGCAAGCCCGTGATCCAAGTAACATAGGGTTTTTTTTTTCCGGGAGCTTCGGTTGCTCCGGTTGCATTCCAACAAATCTTCATCACTAGGAGGCGGATGTTGATGAAAAGTCAACTTATTTTTCACATTATCACGATGCCTATTAATGTAGAAATCCTTTCTATGTTAATATCGACGTAAAAAATTGAATGATTGATTAAATGGCAAACTTACTAGTGTTAATTATTCAGGGACATCATTTTATTTTTACTTCAATTTTTATTGTACCTGAGTTTTGGAATGTACTTCACTCCCACCCCTTCTACTAGTAAACTTCAAACCGTTCACGACACAGAGCCGAGGGCGCGTAAGCAGTACTGAGTTACTGAGTATAGTAAAAAAGGTAAAGGTAAAGGTAAAGGTATCCCCGTAACATGCCATGAAGGCACTTGGGGGACGTTTCAGAAATATGTTCGCGTTTTCAAGTGACGAAAGAGCTTTCAATATTGAATCATATTTTCGTACGGGTACTGTCGTCCGTTTCCCTATGTCGCATCCCGGTTTCCCCCACCTGCTTCTGTTCGCTCCTTTGTAAAGTCTAGTAGCTGAGCTATCTTAGCTCTTTTCTGAAAACAATAATTTCTTTTAGGAATTGGACGTCTACGTAATATTATTCAAGTGTTTAAAATAACTTAAATAAAAGGGCCTCCTTAAGTAATTAACTGTCACGTGATTTCCGTCCCCCCCCCCTTTCTACAACCCTGCGACAAAACCACTTGAACGAACAGTAGATAGCATTTCTGAGTGATTTTATCTTTTCAGATCGGGCAGAAGTGAAGATTGAATTTACAATACGTAAGGTACTCTTTTATAGAGTAGGTACAGAATTATTTCAACATGAGTTACTCGTACGAAGGACGAAACTGGTAATTGGAATTAGGTACAATAGTCTATAGTGCGATAATATGCACAAAAGAACTGAAGCCTAATGAAAACTATCAAACTCAAAATTGCGATATTTCCTAGTTTACATAAATGGATGAACCACTTTTCTTCCCTCCTATACCTAGTAAAGTGATTTGTATTTTACGCCAGTATCATCGAACTCCGTCGTGGAAAGGGTAGCAAACGGTGTTTCCTGTTTCAATCGTTAATAGAAAGGTATAGCCAGGTTAATATTAAAAATGTTAGTAAAAATAAAATGATGTCCCTGTACAACTTGCAATATAAGAAATTAATTTTTTACATCTTGAATCTTTCGTACACTACTTTTAACACTTAAATATAAGTGCTTATACATATAATTAACACTTGTAAGTTTGCCATTTAATCAATCATTTATATTTAAGTGTTAAAAGTAGTGTACGAAAGATTCAAGATGTAAAAAATTAATTTCTTATATTGCATATTTTTACATTTTTGAACTAATAGGTCATTTTTACATTTTTTCGGCATTTTTTGTCATATTTAATATTCTGAAGAACTTTTAGATCATTTTTAATGCATTTTACTTCCTCTTTTACATATAGACCTGTTAAATCTTTTTCTAAGCAAACAGATCAGTAATAGACCCTGCTAGTAATTACCTACTGAATAAGTCAATAACAGTGAAGTTTGAGTTTTATAGTTCGGAACAAACTCTAAAGTCCATCCCTCATTTCACTGAAGGTTTCACCTCACACAACAGAAGTAATATAAAATGCTTGACAACAGCTTACTTTAAGAGCTTTGACCACTACTGTTATTTTATTGGTACGAGGGGTCTTTAGAATTTATGTTTGGAAGGGGGGAAACTTTCACCGTTTCCTGGACAATACGACGTTGTGTACCCAATATGGTTCGGAAGGGATGTACTACAATAGACAGTATTTTTAACACAAAGATTGTAAGAATGCACGCTGCGCTCACAATTTGTTTTGTCATTTACACTCCCCATTTGGAAGGTCTGGTAATAAAAGTGAAGAGCGGAAGGAGGAGAGGGAGAATGAAGGCACTGACATGGACCACCCCTGATTGAAACACATTGTAAACTCTCATTAAAATGTATAGTTTTCCCATAAAAGTTTCATTTTGTTGCAAGCTCTTTTCCTTTATCTTAATCAAATTCCAGGTAGTTTCCTCCTCTCTCCAACATTTGCAGGGCAATCATTGAAACAAGGTGACTAATTTTTAAGAAGTTGTATTGCGAATACGGTGAATAATATTAAAATGTCATTTTCTTTTAATTGCATGTCATTTTTCCATTATTTTAAGAGCATTTTATTGATCATTTTAAGTAGATTTTTAGGTCATCAACATCCGCCCCCTATTCATCTCATCTCATCTCATCTCATCTCATCTCATCTCATCTCATCTCATCTCATCTCATCTCATCTCATCTCATCTCATCTCATCTCAGCTCAGCTCAGCTCAGCTCATCTCATCGCAGGTGTAGCGTAGACCAACCTCCTATGGCGCACCCTTGGCAACAACTATGTGGATGAATTGGCCTACACATCTGACTTCATATGGGCGAATGATCACTCAAGTACCCGCCATTAGTAAGAAAAGAAAGTAGCTTTCATTATTGGTTTTCTGTTTCTTTCCCATTTCTTTCTCTTTCTCAATTCTTGAACTTTTTTATTTTCATTTAAAATTGGGCTTTTTTTTTTAACCTTTATTTAATTTTCTCACCTGTTTTTTTTCCATGTTGAATCTTTCGTACACTATTTTTAACACTTGAATATAAGTAATTGATTAAATGGCGATCTTACTCGTGTTAAGTATGTAAGCATGTGTGGCTTACAGCTGTTTCAGTGTTACTTGACACCATCCTCAGAGCCTACTAGATCTCGGTGCTATCTCAACTTCGCTGCCCTAATCAAATTCTCAACCCACAGATCAATTTCAGAACACACACACACTATTTGACACAACTCTTCATCACAAGAACGCACCCACACAATAGGCAGCGAAGTTGAGATAGCGCCGATATCTATAATCTTTTCGCTGTAAGAAAAATCCTAATGTAAACAATAGCACGTGACTGAAGCAGTAGCGGCCGGTGATCGAAATCCTCGGTGAGGCCAGATGCAACTAGTTTAAGTGCTTCCGATAGGAAATGTTTGTTTATGATATTAATTATTATTGTTATTATATTATTAATATCATTATTACTGTATTATTATTATTATTACTATTATTAGTCTATTCTTATTACTATCAAGAAAAATAATAATTTCAGTCACCAAATAAGCTGTTATGCTGTGAGTTTCAGTGATTGTTTCAGTATGATGAAGCAACTCATATTATGTGTTGAAATTCCCCTTCCTTTCTTTTCTTTTTATTTTTTCCTTTGACAGCAACAAACAAGGCCAACAGAGAAGTTTATTTTGCACCACATTACCACATAACCATTTACAGTATGTTGCCCATACCAGGATGCAATAGAAACTCGCATTTTAAGATTATGTGTCAGAAAAATTATCTGCGATGTCGTAGGTAGTCTCTCTCTTTATTTAAAACTTCCTTTCTTTTAGTATTATTTCTTCTCGAAAAAGGACACTCTAACAATGAATTAACTTCTCCAGCATTATTTCTCGCATTTGTTTCTGTTTATATTTTCCCAAAATACATAACAACATTGGCCCAGATTCACTACTGTACTACGAAGTACAATAGTAGAACACCCTCGCTTATGTCATAAACTGAGACATAAGGGGAGAGAATCGAGTGGGTCTCTGCCTGCCAAAGAGCTGAAATTTTGTTATTTATGGCCTAGTTAGGAAAACAAGTCACCACTGCTATTCCCACCCCACTCTACCCTTGAGGCCGGCCCATGGATGGGAGGAGTGAAACCTGACCAGGCCAGCCGAATTGTGCCTCAGCTACAACGTTTTAAGCGTAAACTCAAAGCCCGCGAAAGGACATAAAATGCATTAAGCCAGACCCGGCACGAACGATTCTGGTCTCAGGAACAAATTTTACTGCAAAACAAGTCTATATACATCACGAGCCATACCCGGCACGAGCGATCCCGGCCTCAGGAACAAATTTTACTGCAAAACAGTTCTATATACATCAAAGTTTTCAAATGCTTCTACAGCGATAAGTTATATGCTTCATTAGAATAAATAATATATTATATAAAAACACAAAATTTGATTTCAATTAAGCCAAGTGACTGAGGCCCGGCCTCACTTGCCTCAGTCAATCAGCCGCCACTGGACTGAAGTGAGGCTTCATTGGCCACTGTTTGGCGCCATAGATTCTCACTACGTGTTCCCGCTCACTGTTGTACATTCTGTTTCATGTTAAACATTACCCGTTACTCGTCAAGTAGGCCTATCCTCACTACTATGCATTCGTTTGCTTAGGAGACATTTACTTTATAATTACATCAATTAAAACTCACTTAACTTATTATATACAATTAAGACTATTTTGTTTTTGTCCGCTTTTGAGAATGTTTCTACTCTTATGATTAATAACCACACACACACCGAGGATGCAGAAGCCATACTTCACAGTACCACGTGCTTACGTGAACAACTACGAGCTCTAGTGACGCCAGCTTGTTACAAGAACAGACTACCTCGGCATTACTGTTGGTATTCATCCGCGTTCATAGTACATAACAAAATATAAAAGTAGCTTTCTTCTATATAGCGTTTTACATATGATTGAAGTTATATGTTTCATCGTATTTAACAACTAGAATTAAATTTTTTATTTTTAAATAATACAAGATTATGGTTTCCAATTACGAACTATATTTTCCTGCGTCATGTAAGTGTTTCGACTGAGAGCCAATCACGGGTATGACAGCAACGTGCTTATGTTTACATTCAGCGTATTCCGAATCTCACCGGTCCGGTGGCATCAATGACGTCACGTTGCAGCGAAATAAGGAACAAAACTGCTGGAAGGATCGATGGCTGTCATGGCGACTGTACAAGTTGTTGTCTGTGCTACGCTAGCAAAATTTTGCGAAATTTTCGTACTCCCATCTCGTTCAAAGAAAAGATAGCATAAACAATTTATTTCTTAAACCGGTAGTAATAACTGGTCCGTTGACATGTTCGCTCATAAGCCATTAACATATTGCTTTTACGTTGTGCTCATTACAAACAATACAGCAGAACTAAAGCAGAACACACCGCCATGACACAACAGTGCACGATGTTATTCGTCTGCTACTTCCCGCCCTATACAAGAACCAATCAGATTCACTGATGGCGGCTGATGGAGACTGCCACCACCTATGCAAGTTGATGGCACCGGTGCGACACCGGTGGAGCATCAATGACGTCATCGGTGGAATTCGGAACACCGTGCCATCGGATTGCTCACCGGTGAGATTCGGAATACGCTCATTAGGATTTTTCTTACAGCGAAAACAGTATAGTAGGCTCTGAGGATGGTGTCAAGTAACACCGAAACAGCTGTAAGCCACACATACTTACATAATTAACACGAGTAAGATCGCCATTTAATCAATTATTTGTTGTTTTTTTTGTTTTATCTTTCTTTCTTTCTTTCTTTCTTTCTTTCTTTCTTTCTTTCTTCCTTCCTTTCTCCTTTTCTTCTGTCGTTTTCTTTTTAATTATCACTAACCATGTTGTTTTCCATTTCTGTCATCTTATATTTTCTGTCTCCATTGTCATCTTCTCTTCTAGCATACATGTAATAATTTTTTTCTTTATTATTTTTTTACCTTTTCAATTTTTCTCCTTCCGTCCTTCTATTCCTCCTTCTCTCGGCCATATCTGTTATGCATATTGACCCCCTCTGTTCACAACGCTCAACTTTTAAAACGAAAGGACTTTCATGGCCGCTTTGTCTTCTACAAAACTGATTTGCAGCAGAATTTTAAAGAAGCTGGTGGTCGTCTCCCGTCTCTTTCTCGTGTGTTATAAGAATGGGGTGGGGGGCGGAGCGCGCAGCATCCGCTCCTGTACGCTCGCTCACACGTCGTCGCAGAACCCTCGGGGGGAGAAGGCACTTCCGCTCCGCTAGCGTATAATGTAGAAAATGTCACACGGATCTCCAATCCCGAAACAGCCGAGTCTTGACTCAAATCCAGCAGTTCTCGTTCCTTCTTGATAAAACCAGAATATTGTTATCCAAAAATGTTAGATGACTTATTAACATCATAATATATGGACCTGTCTCATTCTGTAAAGCATAGAAAGCGTAATAATATGTACTTTAGGATAAGGAACGTATTTATTATTATTATTATTATTATTATTATTATTATTATTATTATTATTATTATTATTATCACTTTTACTTTTTAACTTTGCTCTAGAGTATGCCATTAGGAAAGTCCAGGATAACAGAGAGAGTTTGGAATTGAACGGGTTACATCAGCCGCTTGTCTATGCGGATGACGTGAATATGTTAGGAGAAACTCCACAAACGATTAGGGAAAATACGGGAATTTTACTTGAAGCAAGTAAAGAGATAGTACATCTTGATTACACAACTTTTAACACTGTATCACTTCGGAATATGTATGACAACAACGCACATACATAACACATCCAACCACCTCACACAACACAAACAAGCTGCATTCCCAACAATGGTACACAGACTACTCAACATAACAATGAACCAACAGGATTACAACGAAGAACTAAACACAATCAAATGCATAGCACAATAAAACGGATACAACCACAACATAATAGACAAAATAATACGTAAGACAAAACAAAACCACAAAAAACAGAAGAATACAACACAAACACAAAAATACATCACACTAATATACGAAAACAAAAACACACATAAAATTGCAACCTCATTGAAGGAATTAAATTACAACATCGCATACAGAACAAATAACACTCTACAAAAACATCTCAACACACAAACACAAACAAACAAATAGAACCACACAGGCGTATACAAACTCAAATGTAACACCTGCAACAACTTCTACATAGGACAGACAGGCAGAGCATTTCAAATACGTTACAAAGAACACATCACAGCCATAACAAAATTACAAAACACCTCCACATATGGAGAACACATCACAAATGCCAACCACACCTACAGAGACATCAACACAGACATGGAAATACTCCACATCCAATCAAAAAGCCAGAAACTCAACACACTAGAACAATATGAAATATACAGACACACGAAAACACACCCCGACGATATTCTCAACACACAACTCAATTTCAAAACACATACACTATTTGACTCTACACTACGAACGCACCCTCACAGGGAACAAGAGGCGCCAAGACCAACAAAAACCAATTCTGAAGATGACCCAAAATAGGTCGTAAAATGTTAACAAGGTACGTTAAAATTTAACACAAGAAAGTTCTTATCATACATATTCCTAAACAGATAGGTTTGAATATAAATCCCGAACAGACAAAGTATATGATTATGTCTCGTGGCCATAATATTGTACGAAATGGAAAAATTAAAATTGGAGATTTATCCTTCGAAGAAGTTGAAATCTTGGAGCAATTGTAACTAATATAAATGATACTCGGGAGGAAATTAAACAGAGAATAAATATGGGAAATGTCTGTTATTATTCGGTTGAGAAGCTTTTATCATCCAGTCTGCTGTCCAAAAGTCTGAAAGTTAGTATTTATAAAAACGGTTATAACATTACCGGTTGTTCTTAATGGTTGTGAAACTTGGACTCTCACTTTGAGAGAGGAACATAGGTTAGGATGTTAGAGAATAAGGTGCTTAGGAAAATATTTGGGGCTAAGAGGGATGAAGTTAAGGAAAATGGAGAAAGTTACACAACGCAGAACTGCACGCATTGTATTCTTTACCTGACATAATTAGAAACATTAAATCCAGACGTTTGAGATGGGTAGGGCATGTACCACATGTGGGCGAATCCAGAACTGCATATAGAGTGTTAGTTGGGAGACCGGGGGGCAAAAAGACCTTTGAGGAGGCCGAGACGGTAGATGAGGGGGGATAATATTATCATGAATTTGAGGGAGGTGGGATATGATGGTAGAGACTGGATTAATCTTGCGCAGGATGGGAACCGATGGCGGGCTTATGTGAGGGCGACAATGAACCTGCGGGTTCCTTAAAAGCCATTTGTAAGTAAGTTATGAATCTCTCAAAACATTTTGTATAAAGATGAAATATTTAAACCTTAAACGCGAGAATGTAGTAATACAAAATTTTGTAATGATACCACGTGCTCCAATTAAAATCTCAATTACTTTCCAATTTGGAATGTCATACTTTTCACAAAAATAGGGAATAACTTATATAGTTTGTAATATCTTTGGTTCTCCTTTTTACTTTTTCTGCTTGAGCAGCATCCTTCTCGAATCTCACAGTTGGGTCCAAAATGTATCCGAACGTCTTCTTTCTATTGAACGTAACTATGTCTGCTCTTTTTATAGAGTCGTCCGTTGATATGCAATAGGGTTACCATGAGAAGAAATTCTATAGAGGACATGGAATCTAAAATAAGAGGACATTGCTGAAAAAGGAGGACTTTTTAAAACTTGGTATGAACAAAATTAAAGATAAAAACAATGGCTCACCTTAGTCAGTTTTCTCGTTAGTTGCTGGATTAGTATTACATCTGTACCCTACTTATCCGTGAAGACCACTTTGTGCACAAGAGCCTGAAGAGACAGACTTCTATCTTGTAACAAATAACTATGGAACTGTTCACAGGACATGTCCTTGAAATTATATTTCACCATGATGATACCTCTGTCCATCTCCGTTAGCATGCAATTTCGTTCTTTTGTCCATTGAGCAGATATTAGGGAAAAATAGTGTCTCAGCACTTCCATTGTGACCTGAGATAAATAAATAGAATTGACATATTTTTAAGAGTTCTAAGAAAGTTTCAGCGCTCGCAGAACTATTGGAATTGAAGAATTTGCACTACTGTTTATCTCAATTTAAGTATTTGTTCAAATTAACTTGATTGGCATATCTTTGTACATTGCAGAATAAAATTGATAAAATAGCTTAGAATCATGAATAGTGACGTTTTTAGAGTGTAAGAATTCAATGCATGTCAATAGGTCATCATATTTTATGTCCTTTATATGCTCCATCTTCAACCATTGAAAGCAGTTAAATTCTTTCATAGGTTTGCACCATTTGTTTAGATATTCTATGCATAACATCGCACATTATTCAATATTCATATTAATTCTAGTTGAAATGCGAAATGCCGGACATTTGAATTTTTTTTAAATGCCTGCCGGACAGGATAAAAAGATTAAAAAAGAGGACATGTCATCCTTTTGCGTATCGATTGTTTCGTAGCAAATCACCTTTCTTGCAGAAACCAAGAACATAGGGATTGGGAAATTTAGAAATGAAAACTACGTATATGGTCTGTATACAATTTTAAACGAAAACTTTGAACTCCAACATTGCTGAATCATTACGTAAGCTACGTCCGACATAAAAGCATCAATAAATTCTGAAATAAGAATCTTGTCCACTGGTTAATTAATAGTGTGTTCACATCCGGTTTCCGGACCATATTTTCTTCCCACTTACATTTCCAGCATATAATCCTTACCTACTATAAATTAATACAAGTAAACACAGCGATAAGAGCTCTGTGGAACACGAGTGGTTTTAATTTGGGATATCAGGACATATCCGGCAGACCGGCGCTTCTTCAAGTTATAAATCCACGGTGGCCATATATGGTGAACTATAGAGTTCCATCGCCCCTGTCCATGTTATCGAGTTACTGCATGGGGGCCCGTCTCAACTTCCTCTGCCGCCTTCACACAATGACTGCAACAGGAAGTATGACGGTGAGCCCAGAAATGACGGCCAGGAAGCCTTACCACGACACGGGGTCAAGAAGGGGCGATCACACACTAAGGCTCGTAATCAAGGAAATGTTTCAGCAGCATGGAAGTCCCTGGGGACCTCTTAGTACACTCCCTACATTCTATAAGTAGAACATGTCAGTGGTCCACTAATAGTGTCACTATACATTTAGGTAGTGCTAACATTTTTGGAAGAAAGGGCAATAACATCGTCTATTGTTAAAACTACAACCTCTTAAAAATTATCAGTACCACTGCTATTATTGTACCATTACTGCTGCCACCACCACCAATACTACTACTATTACTATTACTACTACTACTACCACAACCAACATTCTCCTACCACTACTACCACCATTCTCCTATCACTACTACTACTACCACCACCACCACCATTCTCCTATCACTACTACTACCGCCACCATTCTCCTACCGCAACTACTACCACCACCATTCTCCTACCACTACTATTACTACTACCACCACCACTAACATTCTCCTGCCACTACCACCACCATTCTCCTATCACTACTACAACTACCACCACCATTCTCCTACCACTACCACTACCATTCTCCTAATACTACTACTACTACTACTGCCATCACCAACATTCTCCTACCACTACCACTACCATTCTCCTACCACTACTACTACTACTACCACCACCAACATTCTCCTACCACTACCACCACCATTCTCCTATCACTACTACTACTACTACCACCACCATTCTCCTATCACTACTACTACTACCACCACCATTCTCCTATCACTACTACTACTACCACCACCATTCTCCTACTACTACCACTACCGGTACCACTCTTCTATCACTACTACTACCACCACCATTCTCCTATCACTACTACTACTACTACTACTACCACTACCATTCTCCTACCACTACCACTACCATTCTCCTACCACTACTACTACTACCACCACCAACATTCTCCTACCACTACCACCACCATTATCCCATCACTACTACTACTACCACCACCACCACCATTCTCCTACTACTACCACTACCATTCTTCTATCACTACTACTACCACTACCATTCTCCTACCACTACTACTACTACCACCACCAACATTCTCCTACCACTACCACCACCATTATCCCATCACTACTACTACTACCACCACCACCACCATTCTCCTACTACTACCACTACCATTCTTCTATCACTACTACTACCACTACCATTCTTCTATCACTACTACTACCACCACCATTCTCCTATCACTACTACTACTACTACCACCACCATTCTCCTACCACTACTACTACCATTCTCCTACTACTACTAATACTACTACCATCACCATTCTCCTACCACTATTACCATCAACCTCCTGCCAATGCTACTACCACCACCATTCTCCTACCACTACTACCACCATCACCATGTTCCTACTATTACTACTACCACCATCACCATGTTCCTACTATTACTACTACCACCATCACCATGTTCCTACTATTACTACTACCACCACCATTCTCCTACCACTAATACTACCACCACCACCACCACCACCATTTTCCTACCACTAATATTACCACCACATCTGCCGCTACTACTGTCATTACTGCAACCACCACCACCACTACTATTACCACTAACAATATTGATGCTTCTATCTTCACTGCGAAAACTATTACTACGACCACTACTATCTTCACTACAACCACTACTATTGACATTTCTGCTACTCTTACTACTATATTATCACCACCACTACTACTACCACCACAATTAGGTCTACTACTAAATTTGCCTTTATGACAATCAATACTGTCACAACTACCACCACCATTATTATTATTATTATTATTATTATTATTATTATTATTATTATTATTATTATTATTACTACTACTACTATTACTATTACATCTATCACAACTACTACTACTATCATCACCACTACTATCACTACGTATATCAATCACTACTGCCACTACCACCAATACTATTGCTATTGCAATTATTTACCTCTATGACAACTGTTGCTATTACCATCCCACCATTGCTGCTAATACCAATACTTATCTGTATTACAACCACTACTACCAACACCACCACCACTGCTAGTACCATTGTTACTGCTATTATTACTATTACGCCTGTTGCTACTATAAATATTGACCCTAATATAACCACTACTTTCCCTATTGCTACTATCACTAATACTGCTATCACTATAATTACCATAATACCTCTATCATGATCATTAATACCAGTCGCTACTTACTACCAACAGTAATGCTGCTGCACAACTATCTCTATGAAAACTACTACTACCACCACAACCACCGCCAATATTACTATCATTATTGCTGCTATCACTACTACAAGTAATAATATTACTATCACCATTTCTACTGCTGCTACTACTATCACAATCACTACTATCACTACCGCTACTACCACCACCAATATTCCTATCATTAACACATCTACCATGACCACTATCACATCATCAGTATTATCACCATCATCTATTCTACCTAGGGTATAACTACTACTACTACTACTACTACTACTACTACTACTACTACTACTACTACTACTACTACTACTACCATTATAGTATCTGCTTCTACCACTATACATTCATTCACCCACGAATTCATTTATCCATTCAGTATATATTAATCCATACGTTAATTCATTATCCAATATTCACGCGTTAATTAATCGCTTACCTCTCTCGTCCATCGGTTAATTCGCCAACTCGTCTAATTTTCTCATTCAAAACTCATCAAGTGATTAATTCATCCTCCCATGCGTTATTTATTCACCCACTAATGTATTAATCCATCCGCTCCTACATTGATTGTAATCCATCCAATTACCCGTCGATTCATTCGTCCATATAGCCATTTCCCTATTCTTTAGGAAAAAACTATCAAAATGTCGGTAAACTGAAGTGCATATACATCACGTAGTAATAACATAATTAGCTAAACAGATCTTTCGCTGCGCTGTCAGATTTGAAGGGCCTTGACCCATGTCCATAAATGAAATAAGATAATAAATATGTAATCAAATAGGTCAGTAAGACATTCTGTTTCCATTTTGTTAGAGTTACGAATATACTAAGGGCAGTGGAGAAACATAAGGGTTGCTTTGATTTCAAAGTAAAAAATGTGAAAAGATCAGGGTGGACGTCAAGGAAGACACGGGGGAAAGATAGAGAGCTGAACTAAACACTTGGTCAGGTGACTTCCAGAAGTTTTTAATATTTACTGTTTTAAGGGGATTATTATTGATTTCAGACTCTTAACCTATTTTTTCCACTACAGTTTCAACAATACTTACTTAGACTATTGGCGAAAGTTTCATATTTTAGTATCTTTCGTTGTGAGCCTGTTGCAATATAACTTCCCACTTTGAAGTCTTTTTGGCACGGTGACCGTAGCATACGCTTTTAATTTTCAACTAGTCTAGGTAGAGAGTTGATTTTATGCAAACTTCACAGCGAGTGTCTTGAATATTCAGTCAATTTATTAATTCGCTTTCTTTTAATATACAATATTTCACAAATTTAACTCGTAGGAGTCCAATCCTTGTTTTCATTTCACGCAAGTAAGTCTTCTGTCGCATCTGAAAATCATTATTTCTGTTTTATATTGAAAAAGTTTTATTGAGTTTTCTTTATGAAGTACTTAACGGCACGAGCAAGTCATCTGAAGTGTAAATGAGGAGGACACATAGCACGAATGGACTAAGGATGATGGGCATACGCATCAACAATATGGGACAACCGATTAGGGAAGAGAGGAAGATGGCGTCCGCATCGAAATGGTCAGACGACTTTTTGAACGCAGTGGGGGAAAAGATGGCCAACACTAGCCATAGATGTACATAGTGGAAACACATGGGAAGAATCTAATCATACACCGTACATAGAGTTATATAAGAGATACCTATGTGTAAAGCGAGAAATGTTATAGTGAAGAATTTATAGAAAGTGATACCAAAGACCGTAACGATGGGCCAGTTCAAGAGGAAAACAACTCAAAATTTAAAGTTTTGATAAACCTGCATTTTAAAGCTTCATGTTGCTGTGAAAAATTAAAGAAACGTTGAAATTACTCCAAATTGTTTTAATAATGTTTCATATACAGGGTGATTCACGAGGATTTACCGTCACTTACGGAGCTTATTTTCAAGACAGTCTGAGCAAAAAAATGTAATATAAACATTTGTTCTAATCTCAATATTTTCTGAATTACACTAATTTGAAGTTTGTAAAACACCATTATTCTTGAGTTTTAAGGGTAAAAGAATTTTACAGAAATTAACCATTCAGGAGTATCATTTCTTTAATTAGCTAGTATTCTGAATTTACTATTCATGTTGGAAAATGTTGAGCTAAGCCTCGTATTAATAACAAATATCAAAATATGATTAATTATTATTCAGTCAATAGCACAGATATATGTTTGTTTTCAGATACGAGGGCATTGAACATTTTACGAGAATTCCAATTGCTCCACGAAATTAGCTGCACATGCTTTATGACTCCACATTTGATAATATTAGATTTTAATTTGTATAGTTTTAGTATTTTAATGATTTTATTGACAACACAATACATCTGAGATACCACACAAGTGATTTACTTAGCATGGCTAAGCACATTCACATTGTTTTAAAATGAATTCGTTTTTAATTTTAACATGACAATTAATGTTGATATAGATAACATAGTCACCATGTCATATTTTATTCTAGTTAAGGTAGTTTTTAATGTAAGCTTGTATTGTATTTGATTTTAGATGATACTTATTTGTATCTGAAGATGCCCCATTAGGGGCGAAAACGTTTGTATCAAGATTAAATAGGATGTAACACATCAATATAATTATCCCATATGTTATTATTTCATATGTAATGCAATGCTTAAGCCATATTGACTGAATAATAATTAATCATATTTTGATATTTGTTATTAGTATTCTGAAGCTAAAGATGTGTTGTGAATTTCATAGTTGCTTCGTACAGAATTTTTTTTTCGATTTTTAACTACAAAATTACATTTTTTACGCATTTATCACAACAGTTGTTACAAATCACGCCACTCTTGTAAATTCTTCAAGACTTTACATTAGGAAGCATAATTAAACTGTAAAAAATCCAGTTCCTAAAACTGTATTATTTGTAACAATTTTTGTGATAAGTACGTAAGAATGATGTCGTTTTTAGTTAAACATATAGGGCCGTATTCATAGACATTTTCAGCGCGGGTTTCCGGTGGATGATCAGCGTTTTTCGTATTCATAAACCAGTGTTATCGGATGGATATGATTTGAATTCTGTACTAGTAACCAGTGGATAGCCGGGGCTAGCTTAGTACGCTCTTAGCGCGTGCTGCGAAATGTCTATGAATAGGCTTACCACCCCGAAAAATAACATTTGTACAAAGCAATTAACAACACATTTTTAGCTTCAGAACAATAGCCAATTAAAGAAATGACTCTTCTGAATAGTTCATTCTCTATTTGTATTTCATTTTCATTTTCATGACACATAGTCTAAGGACTGTAATTTTATACTCTCTGTTGTAATTTTGGTAATTTGGGCTTTGCCTTGTTATATAAATACGTGGATGGATAATTATATAAATAAGAACTAAATAAATAAATAGAGTAAGAAATAAATAAATAATAGTAATTTATAATATGTTGTTGTTTAGTCAACTGCCAAAGACAGGTCTGAACTTCATAAGTGGCACCAATAAGCCATCACTCATAACGCAGCTAAGCTAAAAGAATAAAATTAGATTTTATTCACGAGTGGAGAGTTTAGCGTCTGAAGCGAAGCCGAGGGTGATAATTTCCACGAGCGCATAAACTCTTTCTACTCTCGTGTGCTGTACAATATTTCTCCATTACTGGTACCTAAATTTAATTTTAAATTGTAGGTATTTTCTTTCTTTGCTAGGTTAAGGGTGTTTGAGAATAAGGTGCTTAGGAAAATATTTGGGGCTAAGAGGGATGAAGTTACAGGAGAATGGAGAAATTTACACAACACAGAACTGCACGCATTGTATTCTTCACCTGACATAATTAGGAACATTAAATCCAGACGTTTGAAATGGGCAGGGCACGTATGGGCGAATCCAGATATGCTTATAGAGTGTTAGTTGGGAGGCCAGAGGGGAAAAAGATCTTTGGGGAGGCCGAGACGTAGATGGGAGGATAATATTAAAATGGATTTGAGGGAGGTGGGATATGAAGATAGAGACTGGATTAATCTTGCTCAGGATAGGGACCAATGGCGGGCTTATGTGAGGGCGGCAATGAACCTCCGGGTTCCTTAAAAGCCAGAAAGTAAGTAAGGTATTTTCTTTGCAATATGTTGTTTATGAAGAAGTTATAAGTGAATGGGTGCACGATTTTATTGTTGCTAATGCGTTGGTTGTAATGGAGAGAGTCGTTAAAAAATTTCAATTCACTGCTGTGATTATGTTAATTGTTTAGGTTGCTAAAGACGGTGAGGTAACGACCAGTTTAGATATCAGTCATGAATGAATGAATGAATGAGTAAACGAATGAATGAATGAATGAATGAATGAATGAATGAATGAATGAAGGAATGAATGAATGAAGGAATGAATGAATGAATGAATGAATGAATGAATGAATGAATGAATGAATGAATGAATGAATGAATGAATGAATGAATGAATGAATGAATGAATGAATGAATGAATGAATGAATGAATGAATGAATGAATGAATGAATGAATGAACGAACGAACGAACGAATGAATGAATGAGTGAATTAATTAATTAATTAATTAATCAATCAATCTCACATTCCAAGTTATTATATTCACTTGTTCATGAATACCGAAATTCTTGATGTGATCGGGGTCCATTATTCTGTAGCTTACTAGTAATTGAGAGTTCATCTGACCGTCTTACAAGGGCTGTGCAGATATAGTTGGACGGTGGGGAGACTATGATCAAAAAGAAAAAATAGAAAAATTTAATTACATAAATGGAACAATAAGAAGAACCCTGAAATCAAAAGCTAGTAAAGATACATTGTTAAAATTTTATAAGGTGATGTCAGTGCCCAGTTTACTATATGGAAGCGAAACATGGGTTATGAAAAAGAGAGATGCCTCTAGATTACAAACAAATGAGATGAAATTTTTGAGAAGCGTAGCAGGTTACAGGAAAATAGAACATAAAAGAAACGAAGAAATAAGAGAAGAACTTGGGATATATGAATTAAACAACAAAATAGAAGAATATAGAAATATATGGATATCTCACATTTCAAGGATGCAGGAGGACAGGATACCATATAAGTTTTGGAAATATAAACCTCGGGGAAGAAGAAATATTGGAAGACCAGCCAAAAGATGGATGGACCAATTTCAGTAGCTGCTACAGGAATCAATTTCCTAATGCATGAAGGATGATGATGATGATGATCAATCAATCTCTCAATTAACTATCAATTAATTAATTAAATAGATAAATAGTTACAAGTCCTGTTACAATTTTGTCTAACTTGTAGAGTTGAAACTACGTGAAAGTCCGAAATGGCGAACTTTTTACAAGCAAAAAATACATAATAAAGAATGAATATCGGCACATACATACCGTATACACAATCAGAAAGCCTTCCATTACTTAGGTTGCTGGTATTCAAACCTAGATCCTTTGGACTTGTACCCACAAACACTAGCACTCCTTCACAGCGCAGGAATTCAATACAGATGAACTGCCTAAAGGCTTTTCTTGTTCGAGAAGAAGGTTAAAAATCGATCTATTGACGTATAATGCGATTAAGTAAATGGATTATATCAATTGAATGTAGTCTTGCCTTCTTAATCCAACATGCTTCTTTATCATTGTTCTACATTTCTCCCAGCAGTCGTCTGCTCTCTTCCTCTCGCGTCTTGCTTCCCCTCCCCAATCCTTTGGACTGGCATTTTTTTTATTTCTGAAGGCAAGCAAGGCGGGAGCACATGCAATCATTATTTTCGCCGTCCTTCGTTGAGCATCACAAAGACTCGAGGATTGATCAGCCGAGCAACGACGACGCTCACCCTTTCATTGCAGCATGCAACCCCCATCCCTGCCTTTCCACTCGCCATGTATAGTGGTGTTCAGATAACGAGTCCTCCTTGTTGGCGGAAGAAAATTAGAATACCCTGACAAATGTCGAACTATTAAACAATGCAATGATTCTACACTAGACAGTTTTGAGACTATGCCAGACCGATAGATATGCCATAATTGATGATGATGATGATGATGATGATGATGATGATGATGATGATGATGATGATTAGGGACCGGATTTTTATGTAATATCAAGGTGTGAAATATGTACATATTTATGTAAGAAAAATAAGCTGAATATGTACCAAAATAATGTAAAATCATGAAAATATTTAATATCAGTATCTGCGCTGGTTTGTATTGTTAAGCCTAGATATTTGTAATCTGGTACAATTTTTAATTTTCTGTTCTTCATGACGATTTCTACTGTTTCTAGTGCTCTTGCGCCGTTTCTGAGTATCATAATTTCTGTCTTGTCCACATTTATATCAAATTTGTTTTTATTGCACCATTTTACCATGATGTTTATTGTTTCTTGTAACTTTTTAAGGTCTTTAGACCCTACTACTATGTCGTCCGCTTATGCGTATGAGATTATTCCCTTCTTGATTTTTACAATACAGAGTAGTTGTATGAGAAAAGTTTCCTTTTGTTCATTCATATTTACAGTGGGCGGTAAGGGGTGAGTGCCTCTTTTACTTCATGGAACTAAGATGTTGTGTTTCGTCCCGAAATATATCCTTTCTCGGGTAGGTAAAAAGGCTTTTTAAATCTGCGTATTTCAAATTGTAAACTTCCCCAGCAGAAGTTTTCTTTTTCCTTTTAAAGAAGTAAAAATAAATAAAATTCCAAAATATGTAGATTTATGCAATACCAAGCCATAATATGTAACGATGAAAGAGTAATGGAACGGAGAAAAATTCTCTCCGGCGCCGGGATTTGAACCCGGGTTTTCAGCTCTACGTGCTGACGCTTTATCCACTAAGCCACACCTGATTCCACCCCGGCGTCAGAAGAATCGTCTCAGTTTTAAGTTCCAACTCTTGGGTTCCCTCTAGTGGCCGCCCTCTGCACTACGTCATAGATATCTATGAACCTAGGACCGAAGTCCACACATGTGCTGAGGTGCACTCGTAATGAGCGATTTAAGACGGCGCTTATTCCGTCGGATCCCGGCCAACTAGTCACTCATTACGAGTGCACCTCAGCACATGTGTGGACTTCGGTCCTAGGTTCATAGATATCTATAACGTAGTGCAGAGGGCGGCCACTAGAGGGAACCCAAGAGTTGGAACTTAAAACTGAGACGATTCTTCCAACGCCGGGGTGGAATCCGGTGTGGCTTAGTGGATAAAGCGTCAGCACGTAGAGCTGAAAACCCTGGTTCAAATCCCGGCGCCGGAGAGAATTTTTCTCCGTTCCATTACTCTTTCATCGTATGATGGCGCAGAATATCTGCATGGAAATATCATATGTACTTCTGTACATTATAATAATATACATAATATGTAATGTGGGGTAAATATGTAAAAATATGTAGTATCAAATTTTAATATATTAATGGTAATTACAAGATTCGCAAAGATTTGTTATTTGTATACGGTTAGGTTGAAAGGAATATAATATGTAATTACACAAAAATCCGGTCCCTAATGATCACGATGATGATGATGATGATAATAATAATAATAATAATAGTAATAATAATAATACATTTATTTCATTTCATTTAGTGTTCTGCCCAAGTCTTTCACTGCAAATCCATCTTTCTTCAATCTTTCCAATTTTCTGCCTTCCTCGGCCTCACGTCACTCAGCTATCCCCTCATCTAACCCACTCTAACCTTGTCGCATACCTCGGCCTCATGTAATTCCCTCATCTAACCTAACATAATCTATTAACACGCAATGTTTACGTAATGTAAGCTGGTAGACGGTAAAATACACTGCAATACAAATCCCACGATCAGACACTGCACTAAGATGACGTCTTTAAATAGCCAATTAAAATAAAAAGACAGAAAAGCGATCATTCCAGTATTAAGCAATAACAGTTTGTTGGTGGAAGTTGCAGATAGTTTCGAAACGATGGGACACACGCTTGAAGATAAAAATTCTTCTTCTGAATGGCTGTACAAGGGTATAAGCTACAAAATGAATAATTGTCGCAAAAATGCACAAATGAAAAATTATATTTGTGCAAATTACGAAATGCATATAAATGATTGTGCAGAAAGATAAAATTAATAAAGTATACAGAAACAAAAGTTATGTAATTTGTTTCTTGAAGTTTTATTACTTTCAATCTACCTTATCACACTCTAGATATACTTACGTAAGTAAATCATTACACGTAGGTATGTTTAGAATCAATTACTGCTGAATTTACATCACATTAAAAGACGTTATTTTATGGACACTCTAAACATTGGAATTCTTTACTAGTAGGTCCTTCAAGATTTATTGTTAGCAGAGTGCTAACTATTTTTAGTGAAAGACGGTTTCTGATACCAATTTTTACAAGATTCATGGAACTAAATACTCGCCTACAGTTTACAGTATTCGATGGAATTATATAAATCAATTAGAAGAAATTGCTCACTTAACTTACATGAATTGCACTAACTCTTTGAAATCAATTCCTGAACCTTTATTACTCGATAACTTTTTTAAGATTTCCCATGACATTAGCATTTCATTTAAATTCAGATTAGATTTTCTCCATTACCATCGTCGTTTTTGAAGTCCAGTGTGATTGTCACATTTTTGCACATGTATATTCAAAGTTTTGTTGCATTTTTAGAAGTCGAGTAGCAAAATGAGACAAATGCGACTGTGGCTTAAACCGTGGATTGTACTGTTATGAACAACAAACGAAGATGAAAGAACTGAATTCCAGACGACAGAACTGAGACTCCTAAGAAATTTTAGAGGGTTCAGAATAATATACAATGTGAAATTAAGATATGAGAACCTACATCTAGGTGATGTTGCATATCCCCTAGGAAAAGAAACATATCGACAACCAAGCAAAAGAGTAACTTATCAAAATATGATAAAGAGCTTAACTGCTTACTAGCACAGTAGCCTATGTTATGTAATAGTGGTAGTGGTAGTAGTAGCAGTGGTAGCAATAGTTGTAAGAGTAGTGTAGTAGTAGTAATAGAAAAAATGGTAGTACTAACAATAGTAGTAGCAGTAGAAGTAGGAGTAGGATTAGGAGTAGCAGGAGCAAGAGCAGTAGTAGTAGTACTAGCAGTAGCAGCAGTAGTAGTAGTAGTACTAGCAGTAGCAGCGGTAGTAGTAGTAGTAGCAGCAGTAGTAATAGTAGTAGTAGTACTAGCAGCAGTAGTAGTAGTAGTAGTAGTACTAGCAGTAGTAGTAGTAGTAGTACTAGCAGTAGTAGTAGTAGTAGTAGTACTAGCAGTAGTAGTAGTAGTACTAGCAGTAGTAGTAGTAGTACTAGCAGTAGTAGTAGTAGTAGTAGTAGTACTAGCAGTAGTAGTAGCAGTACTAGCAGTAGTAGTAGTAGTACTAGCAGTAGTAGTAGTAGCAGTAGTACTAGCAGTAGTAGTAGTAGCAGTAGTACTAGCAGTAGTAGTAGTAGCAGTAGTACTAGTAGTAGTAGTACTAGCAGTAGTAGTAGTAGTAGTAGTAGTACTAGCAGCAGTAGTAGTAGTAGTACTAGCAGCAGTAGTAGTAGTAGTACTAGCAGTAGTAGTAGTAGTACTAGCAGTAGCAGTAGTAGTAGTAGTAGTAGTAGTAGTAGTAGCAGCAGTAATAGTAGTAGTAGTAGTAGCAGCAGTAGTAATAGTAGTAGTAGTAGTACTAGCGGCAGTAGTAGTAGTAGTACTAGTAGTAGCAGTAGTAGTAGTAGTACTAGTAGTAGCAGTAGTAGTAGTAGTACTAGCAGTAGTAGTACTAGCAGTAGTAGTAGTACTAGTAGTAGCAGTAGTACTAGTAGTAGTACTAGCAGTAGTAGTAGTACTAGCAGTAGTAGTAGTAGTAGTACTAGCAGTATTAGTAGTAGTAGTACTAGCAGTATTAGTAGTAGTACTAGCAGTATTAGTAGTAGCAGCAGTAGCAGTAGTAGCAGCAGTAGCAGTAGTAGTAGTATTAGTAGTAGTAGTAGTACTAGCAGTAGCAGTAGTAGTAGTAGTAGTAGTAGTAGTAGTAGTAGCAGTAGCAGTAATGTTCTACATTTCTTACCTCTCCGTGTTATTGTCCTGGAACATCTATACCTTTTCAGACTATGTTCATATGGCAAAATCTTGCGACTTGGTCAACACATTTTATTAATGGTGAAATTAGCTAAAGACACTCGTGTTCCATTAACGAAGCGATGATGTCACCTCTCAGGCATGAATACTAGCAACGCAGCTACTGGTTTTCAGGCATGTTGACTCAAAAGGATGGTCTCGGAAAATGTAGGCCTACCTCTAAATATTTACAGTATTCATAATGTAATCTTCACAAAAGCACCGTTGCTCAAGGGTAAGATCCATGCCATGAAGGTTTCGCCAACTCCGAATTTTATTTCTTTTAAGTTTTGTTATATACATTTCGTATATGTAAGTCGTAATGATATCTTACTATTTATCTGTAAATTATTCAGAACATGCTCTAGAAGGAACGACGAGGGGATCATCGTGCTAACCACACTATAACTCCATTCTGGTTGGGTGATCGTTCACCTCTGCTTCGGCATGTGGCTATGAGTTCAGCAGCCGGGTGGTCGGTCCTTACAGGGATGTAGTTTCACGGATAATAATGAATTTCTCGAAAATTCAAGTGTCTAAGAGCATACGTACGAATCATCTCATTTCTTTAGCTTTTCAAGTTCTGTTTTCTAAGTTGCTGTGTTTAACCTCCCCCTTTTTATCTGACATAATAATAATTTAATAATAATTTATTTTTGTAATCTGGCAGAGCTAAAGCCAGTAGGCCTTCTCTTCCGCCCAGCCAGACTCTAATTTTAATTGAATACAATTGCTTACATAGTTATTACATTAATATCTAGACCATAAAAAAACATAAAAGTAAATAGTGAAAGTTGGATAAGTAATGTTAGTGTGGCAATAATAAACATTGGTAAGAAATAGTTATAATAATAATAATAATAATAATAATAATAATAATAATAATAATACTAATAATAATAACAATAATAATAATAATAATAATGAGGGTGTTAGGTGGGAGGGAATGGATAATATTGAGGAGTATTGTGATCGTGTGTCTAGGTTATGATGGGTGGATGAATTTTGAAAACGAGACGCAAGATAGACAGGAGTGGAGAAATGCAATATGTGAAAGAGAAGGGAAAGACAGTGGATTTTCCTACGATCTTCTAGACGGAGCCAGGACAACATTTCGAGGGATGGTGTTACGTGATCAGCCCGGCGAATATTGCAGACGAAACGGACGCACATATTATGAACACGTTGTAGTCTCTGCGCCGAAGTAACGCTTAGGTCAGTAAGCAGAATATCACAGTAATGGAAGTGGGGCATCACGAGTGTTTGCACTAATATTTTTTTCATGGAAAAGGGTAGAAAATTCATCAAGGAAAGGAAGATTCATTTGAGCGTACTCAGGTTTCAATTTTGTGTCTATTTTATTGTGTTCATTTATGTAAGTACCACTCTGTATTATAAAAACAATGAAATAACTTTAAAACTAATTTTCTTGCCCTTTTCTTATTTCAGATAAGAAGAAATCGCGTCTCGTCACTTGGTTTCAGTGAGGTCTTTGTTGTCATTTGGGTAAGTAACGATTTCTTAATGTTCATCATGTCTCTATATTTTACGAAATAACTATGTAGTTAGTAGTTTACTGTAAACTATTCTTGAAATTAAACAAACTTTAGTGTCAAACTTTATAAAAGAGAGAAGAAATACTACAGTGTTGTCTGGTTACATTTTGCTTTCTGTAGCACTATTGGACCCTTTAAGTTGAACATTTTATCACTCTGTTTGTCAGATATTAGCACAATAAATAAGATAAAAAGTGACAATATTTAACACTTGTATACTACTTTGTAAAGTACGCATTAATCATGTTATAACATTGAAACTATGAACTTACTGCATGGCGAAGAATACGCGTAACATATAAATTTATGGTAGTAGATAATACAGTACATAAACTTCTCAGTCCTCTCAATTTCATCTTCCTCTGACCTCTTTTCCGCTTGTACTTATTTGTTCCTCTTCTCATACTACTTTCTTCTTGTTTCTTCTTCTTTTATAACCCATTTCTTCTTATCTAGGTTCGCTTTCTCTTGTTTTATAATTTTCATTCCCACTGTTTTCTCTTCTTTTCTCGTCTCTTCTGATTTTCTTTCTTCTCTTTCTATATCTTCTCATCTTTTTCTTTCTCGTTTCTCCCATTTTCTGTCTTCTCTCCCTCTTCATATAGATATAATTCTCTTCCTCTTTTTATTCTTCCCATTTCATCTCCTCCATTCCCTTTTATTCTTCTTTATTCTCCTTTTCCTCTCTTTTTCTCTCCGTATCCTTTTTTTTTGTTCTTATTCTCTTTCTTTTCTTCCTGTTTCTTCTCATATTCACCTTTTTATATTTTCTTCATCTCTATTCTTTAACTCTACTCTTACCACTTTCTATCTCTCTCTCTCTCTCTCTCTCTTCTTTAGTCCTAATTTCTTCTTTTGTGACATTTCTTCCATCTTTCTCTTTTCTCTCTTCTATTATGTTTGTTCTTTTTTCATTTTCTCTTTCTTCTATTTTCCACCTTTATCTCCTTATATTTCTCTTTCTTTCTGCCCTTTTCTTCTCTTCCTTTGTCTCTCCTCTTTTTCTTCTCTTCCTGTACCTCTCCCCTTCTTCTCTTCCTCTACCTCTCACACTTTCTTCTCTTCCTCTACTTCTCCCCTTTTCTTCTCTTCCTCTACCTCTCCTCCTTTCTTCTCTTCTTCTACCTCTCCCCCTTTCTTCTCTTCCTCTACCTCTCCCCTTTCCTTCTCTTTCTCTACCTCTCCCCCTTTCTTCTCTTCCTCTACCTCGCCCCTTTTCTTCTCTTCCTCTACCTCTCCCCCTTTCTTCTCTTCCTCTACCTCTCCCCTTTTCTTCTCTTCCTCTACCTCTCCCCTTTTCTTCTCTTCCTCTACCTCTCCCCCCTTTCATCTCTTCCTCTACCTCTCCCCCTTTCATCTCTTCCTCTACCTCTCCCCCTTTCTTCTCTTCCTCTACCTCTCCCCTTTTCTTCTCTTCCTCTACCTCTCCCCTTTTCTTCTCTTCCTCTACCTCTCCCCCTTTCATCTCTTCCTCTACCTCTCCCCCTTTCATCTCTTCCTCTACCTCTCCCCCTTTCTTCTCTTCTTCTACCTCTCCCCCTTTCTTCTCTTCCTCTACATCTCCCCTTTTCTTCTCTTCCTCTACCTCTCCCCCTTTCTTCTCTTCCTCTACCTCTCCCCTTTTCTTCTCTTCCTCTACCTCTCCCCCTTTCATCTCTTCCTCTATCTCTCCTCCTTTCTTCTCTTCTTCTACCTCTCCCCCTTTCTTCTCTTCCTCTACCTCTCCCCTTTTCTTCTTTTCCTCTACCTCTCCCCCTTTCATCTCTTCCTCTACCTCTTCCCCTTTCATCTCTTCCTCTACCTCTCCCCTTCTTCTCTTCCTCTACCTCTCCTCTTTTCTTCTCTTTCTCTATCTCTCCCCCTTTCTTCTCTTCCTCTACCTCTCCCATTTTCTCTTCCTCTACGTCTACCATTTTCGTTCTCTTCCTCTACTCCTCTACCTCTCCCCTTTCTTCTCTTCCTCAACTCCTCTACGTCTCCCCTTTCTTCTCTTCCTCTACTCCTCTACCTCTCCCCTTTCTTCTCTTCCTCTACTCCTCTACCTCTCCCCTTTCTTCTCTTCCTCTACTCCTCTACCTCTCCCCTTTCTTCTCTTCCTCTACCTCTCCCCTTTTCTTCTCTTCTTCTACATTTCTCCTTTTCCTTATCTTCCTCCTCCCCTCTTTCTCTCCCCTTTTCATTTCTTCCCCTATCTCTCACATTCTTCTCTTTTTTATCTCTCTCTTACTCCTCTTCCTTTCCTTTATATTTCTCCTTATTTCCTCTTTCCTTCTTTCTCTCTTTCCTTGTGTTTCTGCTGGTTTCTATTTTCCTTCCAGTTCTCTCTCTTCCATTTCAATCTCCTTACCTAAGTTAGTTCTGTAGCGGTTTTACGTACTCGTGTACTCATCAAACATGATTGCACAAAACCGTCCACAGTTTGTAATCTATTGGAGATATTTCGATTCGTTTTTTTCAAACGTATTGCAGAGCGTCTGATTTTCACTGCGATATGTGTTATGTTCAATAATTCGAAACTGGAAACAAAAAGTGATGTCATGTAAATTCAATTTACTAGGGGATTTAAATACCGCTTCAGCGCTTATCACCGGGACTTTTAAGTAGGCTACAGGGTTGAGGGGTTAATTGATCAAATACCTAACATATTGTTGTAGGTCTATTTGCTGCTGAATACGGGCTCTATCTAATATTGTTTTATAATTTTTATCTACGTCCAAATTTAGAAAAATTAATAGTGCATTTTTTTTTAATAATATCGCCCCCTTCTTCAGTGTTAAGATTAATGTACTTTGTAGAGTATTTCATGGAATTGTGAGAAAGAAGTGAAGAAATAAGTTAATCCACTTGCTCATTCTTCAATTTCATCTTGATATAGTTTCTTTAATGAATCGAAAGACAAACAGAACTAACAATAATTTGACTTAATGACTTGGAAATAATATATGCACGCTACACTGTTTCTACCGCCTCTGTTATGCGGGAGTAAATTATGTGTGAACCTGAGGTGTAGGAACATATACTTGGCTTTATCTTGTCCGAACTTATAAAATACTGTGAGCGTATATTCATTGTGTCTGAAAGAATAAAACATAGGTCCCCGCGTCCAAAGCGTTAGTGTTTTTATCTTTTTTACACGTGAATCATATAGTCTCGGGTCTTTTCTACGACTGCATCCACTTATTTTTAGGCGTCTCCTCTAGTGATTTCACCATGAAAAGACGTCTGTACAAATAGCAATCCTTGTCACCGCTTTAAGTAGTGGGCGTTGGGGTTTTCTCTAACGAAGATAATATGTCAACGGCTTGGAGAAACACTTCGCTTTGTGTTTAACACATACCGGATGACTCATTTTTCGTATTAATATTTAACATAATAGTCGAGTTGTTTTTAGGTGCGTCGCGGTTATAACATACACGAAAACGCTTTGTATCTTCATGTTAGTTCGTCCATTTTTCCATACCAACTCGTTTCTCACTAGGCGGAACCTTCGGAAATATTTTATTTAACAATTATCAGTGGTCTAAAGGTCCACGACCTTGCGTGAAACAAAATATTACATGCTCAAAACCGGCTCAGAGCATTGAATTTTTAAGAGAAAATATTCAATGCAATTCGCATGTTTTTGTATCCTGGCTGCCAGATCATATTTCTTTCTTTTTTCGTCTTTTTCACCCTATTCTTGCACCATTTTGGACTAACATTAGACATACTCACATTGTGGACCTCCCTGACCGCGTCTCAGACCCGTCGTAGAGACATCACAGACTAAGCAAGAAACAATCACTCTTACAAAACCCTCGTCGGGAATCGAACCACAAACCGCTTGGTTAGGAAGGTCGTACTCTCTACAGCAGTGATGAGACGATATTAGCTCCCAATCACGGTAGAAGAGCTCGACCTTGATCACGAGCGCATAGCGCATTCACTGTAACGTAGACAACAGGGATGTACATGCACATGCAGCGAATAAAGGCAGCAATTATTACAATAACTTGCGTTACTAAATTTCTGGCTATGTAATAGGGCTAATTACTCAGTTCTTTAAAATACATGTACATATATAAACAAATCGCAAAGGGAGGGGTTTTTAGGAACAAAAAGAGAAATAGAAAAAGTTAATTGTATGTAAACCATTTTCTTGTTAAAAGCAATTATTTATTATATAAATACTTCACTTCATTGGTTAGGAGAAACTAATAGGGTCTACCTGCTCCACATGGGTGATCTCTAATTACTTTTGAGTATTTGTTGAAAAAATAATAATGGAAATATTGATTGAAATAGAGTATATTGATTGTGTGATAGTCGTGATTATGTAAGGAGTTTTCTTAGAGTGATTTGTGAGATGCACGTAACACGAAAAAAGCAAATTGATTAAATTAAGATATTGAGAGCTATCGTAATTTTTGGGGTCAATCATTTAAGGGGATATGTATGACTTTTAAAACTTCCACAATTTCGGCCAAACTTTGTGAAATTTAAACTATATAAACAGATTTATAATAATATCATCTGTACAAAATTTGGTGCAATTAGGTCTAATAGTTTTGAAATTATATTTTTTAGTATATTTTATATTTACGTTACTAAAAAAGCTCGTTGCATCAAAGTTTTCAAAATGTTTAGTTCATATTTGCTAAAAATCCTGAATATAGTTATTGGAATAAAAGTGAATTACCATTTTGAGTTTAGTAATAGTATAAGTTAAAGTGCAATCAAAGATATAATATTATTTCTAAGTTAAAGAAACACGTAGTCTAATAAAAGTAAATATCCAGAAACAAGCAACAAATAAAACATCAATAATACATTTAAAATAAAGAAATAAAAGGAATCTAGATACTATCTGCTGACCCAAATGTAAATTAATTTACCTTCGATGTCAATTCCGAAATGCATTTATTTCTCTATTCTCCTGAATAATGACTATATTTTTTCATGTTGTGTCTCATAATGCCGTTTTATATGGTTTTTTTTTTTTTTTTTTTTTTTTTGCAAATTATATTTTTTTTACACAACAAACACTGGACTTCATCACCATGTTCGAAGCATAAATATTGTATCTTCCACTCTTCCTTGAAAGCTTTAAGCGCTTCCGTTCCGTCATGATGCGCTGTGTTCTGAGATCTGTGCATCCTTTAGCAATGTTTACAGGTAAAAAAGCTCCGCGCGCGCGCAGCGGGCATAAAATAGCTCTCGCCCGCAAATATTAGTCACCATCGCAAGACTGCTCTACAGAGCCACAGAGACGAACCATAATTCAAGTCACAGAAATACCAGGTGATTCAGTAAAAGCGTCCAAAATTTAAAGAGGAAATAAAAGAACCTCCACTGAACATTTTCGCATATGATATTTGGAGAATGTGAGGTCAGATTAAGGTAATAATTCGCTGTAAATATGTGGGTCGGCGTTGTAGACTACAAGACCATCTCATTGGACCGTGTCTCCTACTTGACTGTCTCAACGGCCACATTTACTCATATAGACCTACCTGCGGTTCGTGGTAGGAGTTCTGTCTTGGTTGTTAGAGAACGTACTCTTCGCTCTCCATAAGAAGATGTGGCTGCAGTACCACGGAGTACCGCCTCACTTCAGTGTAGATGTCCACAATCATCTGAATGATACATTTCCTGCTTGCTGGATTGGAAGGGAAGGCCCTAGCCTTCGAGATCACCCGACACGAATCCATTCGATTGTTTCTATCAGGCTATCTAAAATCATTTGTTTATAAGAACTCAATAAACACTGGCAGGATTTTAGCCGCCTGTGATGTGATTAAAAACACGCCAGGGATATTTGAAAGGCTGCGGAAGAATCTCATACGCCGATTCGATGTTAGCTGGTTACACTGGCTATACATATCAAGTCTTGTAACTACTGACCAAACAGAACGTTTTCGGATATGGATTTCTATTATGAAAGTTCATACTGATCTCGTCTATCATCTCTAAAAGTTTGTAACATAGTCATAGAATCACTCTGTATATTTTTCAATTATATCTGACATTCATTCGACATTCAATTCTTGTTACTTTTTTTATGATCCAGAGAAATCTCATTTCTGATTATTTAATTCCCGTTACTTGAATGGTAGTAATGTAGGTACAGAATTACTTCAACATGAGTTACTAGTACGAAGAACGAAACTGGTAATTGCAATTACATGCAATAGTCTATAGAGCGATAATATGCACAAAAGAACTGAAGCCTGTATCGAAATGAACGGCCATCATTTTCAAAATTGTGTTTAAATATCCATATTATGATTATTTTTCAGTTTAACATCATTCTCTATATTGTACGCTAATGTGCTGTAGACAATATAATATACAACGCATAATGAATTCGTTCGCATGGATAACTCAGTTCGTGAGTAAAAACACTTATTGTTAATACTGTACTGTATTTTGATTAAACAAAAACCTAATGAAAATTATCATACTCAAAGTTGCGATATTTCCTAGTTTACGTAAATGGATCAACTACTTTTCTTCCCTCCTGTACCTAGAAAAGTAATTTGTTTGTATTTTACGCCAGTATCGTCGAAGTCCAGTCGTGGATGGGGGTAGCAAACGGTGTTTCCGGTTCTCAACCGTTAATCCAAAGGTATAGCCAGGTTAATATTAAAAATGTTAGTAAAAATAAAATGATGTCCCTGCATAAGCTATGTACACAGAGGAAAAAAATCATATGCTGAATTTTATTCTTCAGTGCTCAAAGCTATACGTACCCCCTGAAGTAATTACGGTATGAAACCGCCAAAAGGCCACCACAGAATTCTCTTCGCCATCGTGTGTTCTTATTATTTCCTTCATCTACTGTACTCTAAGTAGGTTTTAAAAAGGTTTCATTTCACGTAGCATAAATGTAATGCCAATCCATTAACTACTAACAAGATCCCCGAGTTTAAGTAGCTGGAACTGTTATTTTGTCGTCAACCGACCAAAGCTCGTTGTAACCGATATTTAGTGAATCATTAAAATCTAATTAGAGTTTAATGCGTTGCGCTTCAGGTCTCCTTTGAGCAGCAGATAACGTACCGATGCATTTTTAAGTGTTGCCCTCACTTGCTGAAGGCGAGATGCTATTGTAAACACCTTCGCTAGCATCTTTATTATGGCGGTCATTCTGCTTCTCGTTACAGAAACTTTCTTTTAATGTGTTACAAGGCACGAATCTCTGTAGAATAAATGCCGAAACTGGTCTAGCTCTACGAATAACAGTTAAGATATTGATTGTTTTAGTTATTTTGCTAGCGTTCAGCAACCGAAACGTCCACACCATAATACTAATACATCTGTCAACAGTCATGTCTTAAGTATATTGTTTGGACTTTCTTGTAGTCAGCATATCAGAAGTGAGACCACGACAATATCAATCTATCGCTGTGGAGTAACGGTTAGCAAGTCTGACCGTGAAACGAGCGGGCCCGGGTTAAAGTCCTTGTTAGGGAAAATTATCTGGTTGAGGTTTTTCCGAATGCAATTGAAGCAAAGTTAACAGCGTATTCCGAATCTCACCGGTCCGGTGGCATCAATGACGTCACGTTGCAGCGAAATAAGGAACAAAACTGCTGGAAGGATCGATGGCTGTCATGACGACTGTACAAGTTGTTGTCTGTGCTACGCTAGCAAAATTTTGCGAAATTTTCGTACTCCCATCTCGTTCAAAGAAAAGATAGCATAAACAATTTATTTCTTGAACCGGTAGTAATAATGGGTCCGTTGACATGTTCGCTCATAAGCCATGAACATACTGTTTTTACGTTGTGCTCATTACAAACAATACAGCAGAACTAAAGCAGAACACACCGCCATGACACAACAGTGCACGATGTTATTCGTCTGCTAATTCCCGCCCTATACAAGAACCAATCAGATTCACTGATGGCGGCTGATGGAGACTGCCACCACCTCTGCAAGCTGATGGCACCGGTGCGACACCGATGGAGCATCAATGACGTCATCGGTGGAATTCGGAACACCGTGATGCCATCGGATTGCTCACCGGTGAGATTCGGAATACGCTCTAAGGTAAGCGTTCACTACATCGTATCGCACTCCTCGGACGAATCGCACGCAACAGATATTTTAAATGGAGTGCGTTCACTGTAACGGCTATACCTCATCGCCTCATCGGATTCCCTATCAGCTGTTTAGAACATATGACATACGATATTGATATTGCTGAAAACAGAGGAGTTTTGAGGTTAGGTCAATTAATCATGAGTGTTCTATCAATCAATTTAGGGAATTTCAAAACCTGAGAGGTTTTTAGCCTCATTCACGATATATCGCCATTCGTCTCTGTTCTCTGCAGCTTCTTGTCGCCCTCCACTGTACAAAGATTATCATATACTTGGTCCTGCCAACGGAGACGAGGTCTGCCAAGAGGTCTGTATATCGTGGAGAATAGTCGAAAGCTTTTCGTAGAAGAGAGTCTTCATCACGCCGTAGAACGTGTCCAAGCCAACGTAGTCTTCGACTTTTTATCAAGGCTATTATGTCCGGATCTTTATAAATATCCCTTAGTTCCCTGTTGTTCAAAATTCTCCATGTGTTATTTTCTTGAATGGGACCAAAAATCTTCCTCAAGATTTTGTTCTCAAAAGTAAAAAGAAATTCTGTTGTTGTTGTTTTTTTTTAATATCCAAGTTTCACAGCAATATAGGAGAGTTGATATGATTATTGTTTTATAGCATCTTAATTTTGATAATCTAGAAAGGAGTTTGGAACTAAGCAATTTATGAAGGGAGTAGTAACACTTATTTTCCGTAACGAGTCTATGTTCAGTTTCTTTCCCATGTAAGCCTGTTTCATTAATTATACTTCCTAAGTATTTAAATTCAGGAACTTTTTGAAACTCCCAATCGTCTATTATAAGTGACCCTCTATTTTTTGAGGTACGTGGTATATTCATGTATTTAGTTTTATCATAATTAATTTTTAACCCTGTTATTCTTGTTTCTTCTACTAAGAGTCTAAAAAGTTTCTTGATATGATTTTCTGTTTGTCCTAGAAGGACAATATCATCAGCATATGCTAATAAATTAATTTTAGCATTGCCCAATGAAATTCCAATATTTTCATTCCTAAGTCTCTGTAATTCCTTTTCTAAGACAAAATTAAAAAGTATGTCTCACTCCAGATTGAACTTCAAAACTGTCTGAAATAACAGTTGCAACTTTAATTTTACATTTCGAATTACTCATGCATTCCTTTATTAATTGATTAATTTTTGTGGTATTCCAAACTTTGTTATTATTATTATTATTATTATTATTATTATTATTATTATTATTATTATTATTATTATTATTATTATTATTATTATGGCCCACAGTGGTAAATTTCCAATTCGTACAAAAATAATAGTTGATAATAAGCCCATAGAACAAGTATCTCATTTTGATTATTTAGGTTGTAATATAACTTATGATGTAGATAGAGATATTGACAACAAAATAAGCAAATTCCTGTGAATATGCGGTACAATAAATAAACACTAAAAAAAAAATTACAAAAGAAACAAAACTAAAATTCTATAAAACTATGGCAGTACCCGTGTTGACATATGGAAGCGAATCATGGATAATTAAAGAAAGAGATAAAAGTAAACTACAGGTTGCAGAGATGAGGTTTCTTCGCAGAGTAAAGGGATGTACAAGAAGGGATTTGATAAGAAATGAGGATATCCGTAAAGAATTAAATATATACAACATAAACGAAAAAGTTGAAGGTTATAAAGAAAAGTGGAAAGAACACCTGTCTCGAATGGATAATGAAAGAATTCCAGCATTGATACAACAATACCAACCTAAAGGCAAAAGAGACGTCGGACGTCCTAGGAAGAGGTGGAACTGAATAAAATGTGAAGAAGGAAGAGGCACTAAGCCTAAACCATGAAGTAAAGATTATTATTATTATTATTATTATTATTATTATTATTATTATTATTATTACTATTATTATTATTATTATTGTAAGTCATTGACTGAATCCAAAAACATTAATTTATATTAAAAATTCCATACCAAAATGAAGACGCTTCAAGCAATCTAAGGGATTTCATAAATTCTCTGTCACTTTTTATCGAGAAGTATAGTCTTCAGTTCTCGAATTATTATTATTGTTATTATTATTATTATTATTATTATTATTATTATTATTATTATTATTATTATTATTATTATTGTAAGTCATTGACTGAAACCAAAAACATTCATTGATATTAAAAATGCCATATCAAAAATGAAGACGCTTCAAGCAATCCAAGGGATTTCATAAATTCTCTGTCACTTTTTATCGAGAAATATAAAGAGTCTTCAGTTCTCGAATTATTATTATTATTATTATTATTATTATTATTATTATTATTATTATTATTATTATTATTATTGTAAGTCATTGACTGAAACCAAAAACATTCATTGATATTAAAAATGCCATATCAAAAATGAAGACGCTTCAAGCAATCCAAGGGATTTCATAAATTCTCTGTCACTTTTTATCGAGAAATATAAAGAGTCTTCAGTTCTCGAATTATTATTATTATTATTATTATTATTATTATTATTATTATTATTATTATTCATTGACTGAAACCAAAAACGTTCATTGATATTAAAAATTCCATACCAAAAATGAAGACGCTTCAAGCAATCCAAGGCATTTCATAAATTCACTTTTTATCGAGAAATATAAAGAGTCTTCAGTTCTCGAATCCATACATCACGTTCCCCTTTTACGTCAAAATTAAAGAAATTAACGCCGAAACAATTTTTTGTGAATTTTTCTTAAAGCGCTTATAAATAATATTACTGTTGTTTATTACCTAAAACGTCAGCTCTCCTGATCTGTTTTGATCGTATAACGATACACAAATCTGTCTTCATTCCATCACATGAATCGTAACAAACAAGGATGTGTGCAGATAGTGGGATCTGTCAGCGGAAATCCCCATGCCTTCAAGTTTCTTGCACGCAGCCTGGTGCCGGCGCCGCAGTATTTTGCCATTTATGCAGTCTCTTGTTTTGAGAGGCCAGTCGTTAAATGACTTTTATGTATCCAGCATGTAGCTCTTCAGCTTCAGTATGATAAAAGATGCCACACATCGCAATCAAACAACTTCAACACTTGACGTTTACCAGCACTTTGCGAAGCCAACTCTTTTCGCTTGCGTAATTTTTCGCAGACTCTTACGAGACAGAGGCGCCAACATAAATGTATTTATCGGTTTGCTAGTATTTAAACTCTTGACACGGCCTGTCTATATGATGATGCCACGTTTAATAAACGTTATACTTGCTAATTTAGTCATAGATCTTTGAAATTTATAGGCTAATCTCCTATGTTTTATACAGAGCCCGGCAGTTGGTTATGATGAATTTCAGCATGCTGTTCTAAGGTGATCAGTAAGGCTCGAAAGTTGATTACCTAAAAATCACAGAAAAATTACCTATAAAATGACTTTAAATTAATGAAAATATGACATTAAATTTAAAGAAATTGTCCATGATTTAAGTAGTAAAATACAACAAAATAGTATACTTCAGAGGTCTGCATCGGACGTTTTCGCTCGAGCGCCAAGTAGTTCATAGTATAATCCGATAGTTAGCGCACATACATGATGGGTAAAATTGTCACGAGCGATAAATCCTCGAACGGTATAAGCCGAGCGTTAGACATTCATTCTTGTTACAGTGATGAACTGTGTAGTAACATCATAGATGTTTATCATTTCAAAACTTTGCAGTGTTTAACTAACTTCTCCATAGTACAACTACAAAACTTGCTTTAAAATCTAATATAAATGTTGTAGGTAAATGCTTTTTTTTCCATACAGAAGTGATTTTGTGTTTACCACATCCGATAGATGTTATTGGATGTAAATATAATTATTATAAACGGAGAACACAATCACGATAATGCAAGAACCGTATCAAGTTTTCTAGTAATAATAATAATAATAATAATAATAATAATAATAATAATAATAATAATAATAATAATAGTAATAATCTCTAGTAATTATTAGTATATCAATTTTTGCGTCTGTAACAGTTGTGCAGCATGATTATTCGTTTTATTATATATTTTCTGTGACGTTATCTCTGTACTAATATTGTTATTAATCTACTGCTATATCAATAATATTTTGTAAAACGTTTCTACATTGTCGCAGTATATAGGGGGAACACTATCTATGGACCTATCATATTATATATGTGGTAACTCAAATATTGAATAATTATTAATTAGCAATAATAACTGTGTATCGAAGTTTTTCATATTATTTTATTTATAACTTCATGTTCCTGTTTTGGTACGTTTCATTGACTGTTCCATTAATTGTTTGTCATACACAATATATACTACTAGGTTCAAAAAGTTCCCGGAATTTTACTACCATTTTTCGTATTAATATATAACAAGGGATATTATACATTTGTTTTGTTGGTAACATTCATGATGTCATTTCCTTAAAGTTTGCTGATAATGGCAATTATTGGTTTTGAGTTGTAGGCAATTGTTTATCATAGTGTTTTGTTTGTTCGTCGCATTTTGTAATTATGTCCACAGAGCAAAGTACAAACATCAAGTTCTGTGTTTTGCTGGGGACATGATCAGTATGGCTGATGAAGATGGTGATTTCTTAAACAAAATGAAACTGGTGCTACTTGTACGACCCAGTCCCTAAACGACAGTCATCTGAGTGGAAATCGAAAACATCTCCTCGGAAGCAAAAATTTCCTAGGGACACTTCCAAAGGCAAAGTTATTTTAAATGTTATGTTTTATTTAACGACGCTCGCAACTGCAGAGGTTATATCAGCATCGCCGGATGTGCCGGAATTTTGTCCCGCAGGAGTTCTTTCACATGCCAGTAAATCTACTGACATGAGCCTGTCGCATTTAAGCACTCTTAAAGCAAAGTTATGTTGGAAGTTTTCTTCGACTCTCAGGGTCTCATGCACCATGAGTTCATTCCAGAAGGTCGTACTGTAACGAAAGAATTGTACGTAGAAACCCTCCGTCGCCTCTGGGACGCAGTGAGAAGGAAACGTCCAGAAAAGTGGGTAGAAAACAACTGGTGCCTTATGCATGACAATGCACCTGCTCATCGCGCAATTATTGTAAAGAATTTTCTTGCCAGGCACAACATAACTGCTTTGGATCACCCACCATACTCTCCTGATCTCTCACCACCTGATTACTTTCTGTTTCCCCGTCTGAAAAGTCATCTGAAAGGACGGAGATTCAATGCTGAAGAGGTTATCGCAAACGCGACGAGAGCACTAAGACGGGTTTCACAAAATGGCTTCCAGGCCTGCTTCCAGGAACTCTACACGCGTTGGCAAAAGTGTGTTGTTGCGGAAGGCAACTATTTTGAAGGGAATGCTGTAGAATAGTGTTTAAGGTACGTTGTTTCTATGATGCTAGCAAATTCCGGGAACTTTTTGAACCTAGTATGTATTGTTATTAATCTACTGCTATATCAATATTTTGTAAAACGTTTCTACATTGTCGCAGTATATAGGGGGAACACTATCTATGGACCTATCATATTATATATGTGGTAACTCAAATATTGAATAATTATTAATTAGCAATAATAACTGTACATCGAAGTTTTTCATATTATTTTATTTATAACTTCATGTTCCTGTTTTGTTACGTTCCATTGACTGTTCCATTAAACGTTTGTCATACACGCAGAAAATAAAGCCTTATTTTTACAGTGTGAGCAAAACATATGTGTATCTTATCTGTCGCCTTCCATACAAGATAAGACATGTCGGTGAGATGACCTTGTACTGTGCTTCTATTTATTACGAGCGTATCACGACCGATCGTATCTCACTCGAGGGTGCGACACTCGACCGAGTTCAAGCCAGCGATTTAACTCCAATGCAGCACTCTGGTATATTTCCATCTATGGAAAATACATTGCCACCAAAGTCAGTCACTATCGCAAAGAAAACTTTGTCTGGTTTTTTATTAATTTACAATTAATTTTGATTTTAATGATCAGCTAAGACAATTACTACTCTCACTTATATCAGTGTTTTGAATAATTAATCTTTATGGCTTAACAAAATGTACAAAAAACAAGTTACATATCACTGGTTTTTTATATATTTACTTTTAATTACACTTGCAAACGTTTTCACCCTCCAAAGGGGCATCATCAGGCATGATGTACATTTTGTTAAGCCATAATGACTGATTATTCAAATCACTGATATAAGTAAATGTTTGTCTTCTTTGTTTTGCTTTCGGCATTTACGTCTTTACTTGTGTTGATAATATAATTATGATAATAGAATATCTTGTTAATATAATTATTTATCTTGCTTATACAAACTTTTGGATTGGAAGTTAATGCTGACTGCTGGCACTGCGGCTGCAATATTTGTTCTGTTGCGTTGAATGGGGAGTAGCGCGCAACACACGTGATCAGGAGTCAAGATGATGGAACCATAAGGGAAAATTCTTGTAAGACGCAATAGGATTGTGTATGCAATATGCAGTAGATTCTCGAATGTAGACTACGACTACACTGTAAAAACGTCCGTTCAAAAGCAGAAAAGTGCAAAAATGCAACAAAAAGTAGATAGAACACTAAAACAAAAGACCAATCTATACTAGTAATAAATCTCTAGCCGAAATTGTTCTGGTAATTTTCGATTTTCCAAAAATAATTGGTCCTAACATATATAATTAACCACCCCGAAACCGAAAATCGCTTTTTTGACATTTTTGTTTCTATGTCTGTCTGTCAGTATGTTTGTTACCTTTGCACGCGATAATGGCTGAACGGATTTCGATGAAAATTGGAATATAAATTAAGTTCGTTGTAACTTAGATTTTAGGCTATATGGCATTCAAAATACATTATGTAAAAGGGGGGTTATAAGGGGGCCTGAATGAAATAAATCGAAATATCTCGCTTATTATTGATTTTTGTGAAAAATATTACAGAACAAACGTTTCTTTAAAAATAATTTTCGATAAGTTTCATTCCATGAAAAATTTTTATAGGACTGATATTTAATGAGATAAATGAGTTTTAAAATTAAAATAACTGCCATCTAAGGCCGTGTAATGAATTAAAAAACAAATGACTTCGTCTATAAGGGGCCTTGGACAGCAACAATCGAAAGCTATGAAAGATAGCCTACAGAGAATGTTTCTGTGTTTGTATGAAGTAATATCGGAAGCTAAATTAACCGATTTGTATAATTAATTATTATTTCACCGTTGGAAAGTGTAGTTTCTCTAGATGGACATAATGCTATAATGTTATTACAGTAACTTCTGATATAATATAATATAATATAATATAATATAATATAATATAATATAATATAATATAATATAATATAATATAATATAATATAATATAATATAATATAATATAAAGTTATTTGAAGGGTTCAGAACCATAGTGGGCCAAGCGCCATTTACTGAATACGTAGAAAACAAGAGTTAAAATTAAGTTATTACCATAATGCAATGGAAACCTATAACAAGTAAAATAAAATATACACATTAAATCTAAATGATGTCAATCTTCATTAAACTATGGTTGCATGTAATAAAAATTAAGAAACATGTTAAAGGAATTGTCATTGCACCAAATGAGTGTCTCTGGACCAAAATGATCGCATTTTAATTATTCGGATGCAATTTAAATTAAGTAACATATTAAACGATTTATCCTTCTATCAAACACGAATGTTCCCTGAATCAAATGTCCTATTTTAATTATGTAATTACTTTATATTTATTTCTAACGAGTGCAGCGGAGCGCACGGGTACGGCTAGTAAACAATAAAAGGCTAAAAATGAAAAAAAAAAAATGCAAAATGAAAGGAGACTATATTAGTTCTTGTTGAAGTGAAACGAGTTTGTATTGCATCCTGCATTGTCTGTGATGTCTCAGAAAAACGGTGATATTTCATCAACTTCCGAGCCCTAGACTGATCAGAAGTATCAAAATAACACAGAGTATAGCTTGAACTGTCTTAGCAATAACGTACATATTATCTCTATTTCCTTATCTTTCCCATTATTTATTTATTTATTTAATTTTGGCGCTCTGCCGTTATGCAGATTTTAACTTAGTTTCACTGTAATTTGATTTACCTACTGGACTGTGTGGGAGGCGGTTATGTTTATTACCGCTTTGCAATAAATTCAGATTCAAGAAAACAATTATATGGCATGTGCTCATTGCATTTTCTTGCCTGGAGAATTATTATTATTGGAAACTCTATTGCTTCGTGTTGTACATCAAAGTGCTTTTCTTAGTTAGTTTGCCTATGTGACACCCTAGACCCCCTTTGGTGGCGAAGCTATAGTTAAATCAAGGTGAACAAGCAAATACACTTATCTCGAGTATCGTGATGTTTCATCAGATATCCATAAGGTGGCGTAGTTAGCAAAGAAATATTTTCTAGGACTTGTAAATAAAGTGTTGTTAAACTACTAGAGTTGGGTTCACAAGTATACTCAACGTAACCGCGTTCACTTGAAGTAGAAACCGTAAAATATTCTGGACTAGCAAATTTTTATTATAATTATTTCATCTTCTTTCTGAAAAGGTGTAAACAACTACTGTATCATTTAAGATTATCTGTTGTGCGCCTTATAAATAAGAAATCATTCCAGGAAACAGCAAGGGATAGCCGCTACATAGATGATAAGTTCTTTCGTACTGTAATTTATACAGCTCTCCTAGAATTCAGATCTTTTGCCATATTATTTTTATTGCTTAGTCATTTGAACTATTATTATAAATAAGGGGCGGATGTTGATGAAAAGTCATCTTATTTTTCACATTAGGACGATGTCTATTAATATAGAAATCATTTCTATGTTAATACCAACGTAAAAAAGTAATTTCTTACAAGCATTTTTTGCATTTTTTTTTTTACGTTTATGAAGTAATAGGTCATTTTTATATTTTTTTTTCGGCATTTTTTGGTCATTTTTAATACTTTAGGAACTTTTAGATCACTTGGAATGCTTTTTACTTTCTTCTTTACCAATAGGTTTGTTGAATCATTCCCTAATCAAATCGGTCAGTAGTGATTACCTACTGAATAAGTGTATAACAGTGAAGTTTGAGTTTTATAGTTTGAAACAGACTCTCAAGTCCATCTCTCATTCCACTGAAGGCTTCACTTCACCCAACGGAAGTAATATAAAATGCTTGACAGCAGCTTAGTTTAAGTGAGGACTTTGACCGCTACTGTTATTTTATCGGTACTACTAATAATAATAATTAATAATATTTATTTATTTATTTATTTAATCTGGCAGAGCTAAGGCCACTAGGCCTTCACTTCCGCCCAGCCAGACTCTAATTCAAATTGAATACAATTGCACTCACTATCTCTAGGGTGTCTTTAGAATTTGTTTGGAAGGGGGGAAACTTTCACCATGTCCTGGACAGGACGTTGTGTTTTCAACATTGTTCGGAAGGGATGTCTACTGTAGTAGATAGTATTTTTAACACAAAGATTGAAGAATGCACGCTGCGCTTACTATTTTTGTCATTCACACTCCCTCATCTGGAAAATCTGGTAACAAAAATGAAGCGCGGAAGGAGGAGACGGAGAATGAAGGCACTGACATGGACCACCCCTGATTGAAACACAGTGTAAACCCTCATTAAAATCTATAGTTTTCCCTTAAAACCTTCATTTTGTTGCATGTTCTTTTCCTTTATCTCAGCCAAATTCGAGGAAATTGTCTCCTCTCTCCGAGATTTGCAAGGCAGTCATTGAAACAAGGTGACTAATTTTTAAGGTGAATAATATTTAAATTTCATTTTCTTTCAATTTTATGTCATTTTTCCATTAGTTTAAGGGTATTTTAATGATCATTTTAAGTAGATTTTTAAGTCATCAACATCCGCCCCATAATTATAAGTAAACAAAGACGATGGAAATTATGTAACTGCGGATTGGAGGGGACAATAGACTACATTAAAGTAAATACAAATGTATTACGGTCTATGCGTTTTGTAATTAAGTGCACGGTTTATTATAAAATTAGGCTCAAATCTGCATTGTTTCGCAACAACGCATCGCCGGTTCATGTACGAAAACACAAACATACTCGGTCTGAAAAAACAGCATTCCCTACCTTAGTCACTGTAGCAGGGTTGCCAGGATTCCTAATGGCAGGAAATAACGATGCGTGTTAATCTTTTTATTTAACTTGCAACCGTCCATTTTATTGGAAAACTGTACAGCGATAGATCTTTCCTTATCAGTTTCTGTAATTATAAGTGTAAAAATTAGAATATAGTACTTATCGAGTAAAACGGTGTTAATATCTAGGGAAAATTTTTTTTTTCTAAGAAAATGTTTATTTGGGACTAAAATGGTATTAGAAATTGTTGTTGTACTCTATCCAAGGAATTCATTCATTCATACTGTTCTGCCCAAGGGCAGATCTTTCACTGCAAACCCAGCATTCTCCAGTCTTTCCTATTTTCTGCCCTCCTTTTTGTCTCCTCATATGATCCATACATCTTAATGTCAATCATCTGATATGTTCTTCTGATACGAACTTTTATCCCGTTCACTATTTCTTCCAGTGCATCCTTCAGAAGGTAGTTTCTTCTCAACCAGTGACAAAGCCAATTCCTTTTCCTCTTTCTGATCAGTTTCTTCATCATTCTTTCTTCACCTACTCTTTCCAACACAGCTTCGTTTTTAATTCTGTCTGTCCATTTCACACGCTCCATTCTTCTCCATATCCACATTTCAAATGCTTCTATTTGCTTCTCTTCACTTCGTCGTAATGTCCATGTTTCTGCTCCATACAATGCCACACTCCATACAAAGTAGCCTACTTCACAAGAGTCTTCCTTAATTCTTTTTCCAAAGGTACGCAGAAGATGCTCCTGTCGACCTCGGTAGCGTAGTCGGTATAGCGCTGGTCTTCTGTGCTCGAGATTACGGGTTCGATCCCGGCCCAGGTCGATGGCATTTAAGTGTGCTTAAATGCGACAGGCTCATGTCAGTAGATTTACTGGCATGTAAAAGAACTCCTGCGGGACATAATTCCGGCACACTGGCGACGCTGATATAACCTCGGCAGTTGCGAGCGTCGTTAAATAAACCATAATTTAAAGATGCTCCTTTTTCTATTAAAAGCTTCCTTTGCCATTGCAGTTCTCCTTTCGACTTCTTGGCAGCAGCTCACGTTACTGCTTATAGTACACTCCAAGTATTTGAAGCTGTCCACTTGCTCTACTGCCTCATTTAGAATATGCAAGTTTACCGTCTTCATCTTTCTTGCTGTGACCATGATCTTCGTCTTATTTACATTTACCTTCATTCCATATTGCTTATAAATATATAGGGCCTATAGTATATAGCCAACATTTTCTAATAATTTTTCTCCAGCCATTTGGTTCTATCTCTTGTTATTGGCATTTTTATTGCTGAAATTGAAAGCTAACTTGAAGAAATGGCCTACAATTGAGGGGTTGGGTGCAAGAAAGGCACTTCTCTCAAATCCAAGTTCTGAGAAAATTGATGTTGAAAATTCAAACCGTAATAATGTTATCTATGCACGACTTTACATTTTGGGTACTCCTGACCTCTATGATCATAGTACTGAACTACAACTTGGTGATCATATGCATAACAGAGCAGAGAACACAATAAAGCGTTTTACTCAATAAGGGCACATCCTCTATAATGCCCTTCTTTCACCCAGCCCCTCAATTAATTCATTAAAGCTTTCAAACCATTGTTGTTAAGAGATAGACTTACATAAGTAACTCAAAAAGGAAACAATCTTTATAAATGACTGAAATGTTTAGATTGAACAAGACACTTCGATGGCTGCATATGTCCGAAAAAGAACGTCACTAAACAGAATATTAGCTTCTTACAATCGTAACTATGCCCTGTTCCTTCCTCAATTGTTATTCCCTACGTGGCTTCACCATGAAACAAATGGTCTTCAGATCTTACAAGGACGAGCGGAATATTTGAAAGAACCATTAGTTCCCTGCTAATCGGTTTACCGACTCTGTAAAGGCGTCTTACAGAAAGCTGACGTTACTCTGCTTGTTGAATGAACACGTCCGCTGAGGTCTAGATACGTAGGACTTAGAATGGACCACGCCCGTATTATTTGGTACACCCTCTCTGCAAAGGGTGTGTTGCACCTGCTGCGTATGTGTTGCTTGTTAGATGCCAACTTCGATAGTCTCTGGCGAACACACTTGTTACCTTGCAACTTAGTCACTGCTGATGTACTGAGTCTTCAAATGTATTACTTCCACTGTATTGCAGCTGCCATTTCAGACACTGTAACACAATTTTAAAGCAATATTTAGCTCATTTATCTAGCTACAGGTTTGTCTGCGAATAAATTTAACGACTTTTTAAATTGTAATGAAGCTTGTTACATACTGGACAGCTGTGTTGCATATTATAAAAAAATGACTTATCTAGCATTTTCTACTGGCACTACACTTACAAAGGTTATCTCCCAGAAGCAACTCTAATTCTTCTATTTGCGGAAAATTGCCACAGATGAAAAAGTTTTAATAATAATAATAAAAATAATAATAATAATAATAATAATAACAATAATGTTCTGTATGGTTGTGAAACTTGGATTCTCACTTTCAGAGAGGAACAGAGATTAAGGGTATTTGAGAATAAAGTTCTTAGGAAAATATTTGAGGCTAAGAGGGATGAAGTTACAGGAGAATGGAGAAAGTTACACAACACAGAACTGCACGCATTGTATTCTTCACCTGACATAATTAGAAACATTAAATCCAGACGTTTGAGATGGGCAGGACATGTAACACATATGGACGAATCCAGAAATGCATATAGAGTGTTAGTTGGGGGGCCGGAGGAAAAAAGACCTTTGGGGAGGCCGAGACGTAGATGGGAAGATATTAAAATTGATTTGAGGGAGGTGGGATATGATGGTGGAGACTGGATTAATCTTGCTCAGGATAGAGACTGATGGCGGGCTTATGTGAGGACGGCAATGAACCTCCGGGTTCCTTAAAAGCCAGTAAGTAAGTAAGGCCTAATATATAACATATAGAAAGAAAAGGAAAGGCATAATAAAATGTGAAAAATAAGTCAAAATAAACGAGACAAAGTATAAAAATATGAATCAATAATAATAATAATAATAATAATAATAATAATAATAATAATAATAATAATAATAATAATAATAGTAATAATAATAATAATAATAATAATCATGATGATGATAGTAATAATAATAATAATAATAATAATAATAATAATAATAGTAATAATAATAATAATAATAATAATAATAATAATAAGGTGAAGGTTACGTACGTCCAGGGCACTGTATTAACTTAGTAAAAATATCTTTAAACTCCCTTGGATTTATATTATTGATTAGTAGAAACTGGTGTGATCACTGGGAGATCTATATGCCCACCCAACCCGTCCTGAATAAGTACCTTACTTATATACAAAAATCTAAAAAAATATCTACTCTCCTGTGCTAAGGCATGGGTTAAGGGCGGGTTTAGTTGTTCTTGCAACAGCATAAATTTGTGGTTGAAAATGACCGAAATAAGTTCTACGTACAATAACTTCTGAATACCAGGTCAGAGGTTGAACTTGCACAAGAGTGTTTTAATATCCATGCTAATGCGGAGATAAAATGGCTTCTCAAAGTTTACTTCAAAGTTTCGTTCCACTTCTATGAAGTTCTCGATTGTCATCCGTGGAAACTCGATCATTATTGACGTCAGTGTTTAGGGCACAGCGTCGTTCGCGAAGCAATCGTAAAATTGGCACAAAATGCAGTAAGTTGTGGTAGTTCGTCTGTATAGTATGCAAATTCACAACACAAGACCCACTGCAATTATATGCAATCTTAAAACACATTTTGATTACAATAAGAAACCAGTTGTCAACAATAGATGCATTTTCAGAAAAGAAGAACAATCCTCTCATAATCTTCCTTCATTCCAGTTCCTAATCATCTTCCTCCATCATTTCTACATCTTTTTTCTTTACTTTTATTCCTCGCCTTTCTCCTTTCCTTTTCCAAATTAACGGTTTCAAATCTGACCAAGAATGATGATTTATGAAGGGCGATAAAACCCTCAGCGCGACTTCCTCCGAAAGGAACGTAAAGCTGGAAATTTAGGTGTTGGTGATATCCTAGATCAGTGGTCGTCAGCACTCGCTGAAATGTGCAAAGGGTACGCTGTGCCGTCCCGTGTACTCTGTCGTGTAACAGGGAGAGATAGAGAGCATACCCGCTAGCAGCTACGAGAGCACTATAGTGCACTGCGTTTTCAGCGGGTAAGAGAGGCTAGCCCCAGCGTGCTCTGTGCTGACGATCCCTGTCCTAGATCATATATGCCCAAATTGCTCTGCGTTATAGGCTTTGACGGTAACAACTTTTGCCAGGTTTACTATGCTGTCATCTAGTTGTTACATAAAAAGTCACGTCATAACTCCCATTTGAATTGCATTAGCGACTGTACTGCCATCTCGTGGTCGTTTACGACGGACGGGTGGCGATCCTGGCGGTTGTTCTCTTCAAAGTGCAACCGATTTTAACATAGGAATGAGCAATCTGTATATGATCCGGGGTGATATACTTAGCCTACTTACAAATGGATTTTACAGAACCCGGAGGTTCATTGCCTCCCTCACATAAGCCCGTCATTGGTCCCTATCCTGAGCAAGATTAATTCAGTCCTTAGCAACATATCGCTTTCCCTTCAAATCCTTTTTAATATTATCCTCCTATCTACGTCTCGGCCTCCGCAAAGATCATTTTCCCCTCAGGTCTCCCAAGTAACACCCTATATGCATTTCTGGATTCATCCATACGTGCTACACAAGCCTTGTCCATCTCAACCGTTTGAATTTAATGTTCATAATTATGTTAGGTGAAGAATACAATGCGTGCAGTTCTGCGTTGTGCAACTTTCACCATTCTTCTGTAACTTCATCCTTCCCAGCCCCAAATATTTTCCTTATTCTCGAACAACCTTAACCTCTGTTCCTCTCTCAAAGTGATAGTCCACGTTTCAGAACCATACAGAACAACTGGTAATATAACTGTTTTATAAATTCTAACTTTAAGCTTTGTCGAGAGCAAACTGGATGACAAAAGCTTCTCAACCGAATAGTAGCAGACATTTCCCATATTTATTCTCCGTTTACTTTCCTCTCGAGTGTCATTTATATTTGGAAATATATTTCCGATAGAAAGCACGAGGCAAAATTTGTAAGTCATTTCTTGCCCACATAGAAATTTTACTGTAGAAATTGTCGTCAAATAAAATTTCACTACCACCATAATTACTATTTACGCTATTATACTACTACTACTACTACTGCTACTATTACTTTTTCTCTTTCCTTTGAATTTACCGTATTTCTTCATTTCACTCCTTCCGTCCTATTTCTAATCTCTCCCTGGTCTTATCCTTCTCCCCTTCATTTTCTTCTTACTAGACTACTGTTTCTCCATATTTTATAATACTTATTTTTCTCATCATCTTGTCTTTCTCGTCTTAGTATCATATTTCTCTTCTCTCACTTATTTCCTCCCGTTCCCTCCTTATTCCTTCTTCTCCTCATTCCTTTCTCTTCCTAGTTCTCTTTTTATCTCCACTTACACCTTTTTCTTGTCTTTACTCTCCCTTTTTCCTTCAGTTGTACTCCTCTTTAAATTGTCTCGCCATTTTATCTTCTATCATGTTTTCCACCATTCAATTTCTCTTTCATTTCAGTCTCTCCTTTCCTTCTATTCCCCACTATTTCTAGCTATATATATATATATATATATATATATATATATATATATATATATATATATATATAAATTCTAAATTATAGACATCAGCTCAAAGAATTTGAGTGACCACAAGGGTCCTGAATACAATAAACATGTACAATATAATGTGATGTGATACATTAGAGAAAAAAGAAAGTTAATTGTTTAAGGCAAATATAAGTGGATTAATTGAAATACAGATGATGATGTAATATTTGAAGAGACACTTCTATTTCTCCTTTCCTTCTCGTTAACATTATTTTCCTTTCCTCTTTGTCTTCACATTTCCGTTTTCTCTGTCTCTCTATCAGTATTTTTATTATCTTTTTTATCTTCCTATCTTTTGTTCTTCTCTTTCTCTTCTTGCGTTTAGTTTCTTTTACCGTTTTTCACCTTATTCCTCTTTCTCTATCACTCATTTCCTTCTTCTTCCCATTTCCTTCCTCTTCTCTTTCTCTTCCTTTCTCCTTATTCCTGTTTTCTTCGTACTTTTCTCCTCCCCTTTCCGTTTTTCTGCTTGAATTTGCTATTCTCGTACTCTTTTTTCCTCCATTTTCCTTTCCTTTTTTCTTCCCTTTATCGCCTTCTCGTTTTTCTCTTCTTCTCTTCCCTTTTCCTGTTGTTCCCTTTTCATTCTCACCTTTTCTTTCTTCCCTTTTTCTGTTTTCTTTTTTCCTCATCTTCTCTATTTCGTCTTATTCCTTGCCTCTTCTTTTCCCTCTTATTCTTCTTTTTACCTTTTTCTTCTTCCCTTTTTCATTCTCTCCTTTACTTCCCTTTTCCCTCTTCTTTCCCATATCCTCATCTTCTCTTCTTTTCTTCTTCTTTTCCTTCTTTCCTCCTCTCTTTTTCATTCTTCCCTTTTCTTCTTCCCTTTTCAATTTTCTACTTTTCTTCGTCCCTTTTTCCTCTTCTTCCCTTTTCTCGCTTCTTCTATTTTTCCAATTTCCTTTTCTTCCCTTTCCCACCTCTTCCCTCTTTCGTTTTCTTTCCTATATCTTCTTTTCCTTCTTATTCTTTTCCTCTTTTCTTCTTTCCCTTTCTCTTCTTCCCCTTTTTCTTCTTTCCCTTTTTCTTCTCCCTTATTGTTCTTTTCCTTTCCTTTTCTCCTCTTTTCCTTCTATTATCCACAGTCTTTTTCTTTCATTTCCTATTTCTTTCATGATTCTTATTCTTTATTTGTTTGCCCTTTTTTCTTCTCTTATTTTGTATTAGGCTACTCTTTTCAATCAGTTTTTCATTTCACTTTGTTTTTTCTTTTTCTTCCTCCCCTTTCTTCCTCTCTCCACTTTTCTTCCTTCTTCCTCTTTTAATCTCTTTTCTTTCTTCTGTTTTTCTTCCATTTTCCTCATCCTTCTCTTTTCCTTTTCTCTCTCGCTTTCTTTTCCTTCCTCTCTTTTCTTTTCTTTCCTTTTTGTCCTCTTTCCCTTTTCCTTATTTTCTTTCTCTTTGCTCTTTCCTCTTACTACTCTTCTTCTCTTCTCCATTCCGTTTCGTTTTTCCATAGCTTTCTTTCTCTTTCATTTTACTTTTTCCCCACTATGTTGTTCCTAATTTTTATCCAACTTTACCTTTTTTATCTCCTTTCTTGGTTTTATACATACTTTCTCTTCGTAACTTCTCCCGTTCTTCCCTTCATTTCTTCTCTTTCGCCTTCTCTCGTTTTCACCCCTACTTCATTTTCTTCCTTTTCTCTATTTCAATTCTCTCTTATTTTTGTAGGTTTGTTTTGTATTTTTATTTTTCTCTGTGTTTATTTTTTTATGTCTTTGCATTTACTGTTATTCTAGCTTTTCCTTTTCTTGATTTGCTTACCTCTTAGTTTATTCATTTTATTTATGTCTTTCTTTCTTTGTTTATTCTTTTCTGTCTGCCTGCTTTTTACATAAACGCACTTTGTGTTATTCTTGTTTGATTTCTTTGAAACATTTTGAATTACTCGGTGGCACTGTATAAGACAATAAAAACGTTCACTAATGAAGTACAATTTTGTCAGATGAAGCAATGAAATCATCTTTACTTATTAAGTATATATAAATATTACGTCAGCGTGCAGAACTGGATTAAATATGAAATACGTTGTACTCTGTGTCTGGCTAGACCTTGTTCATGGCCTGCGATATAACTTTAAGAACATTAAATTTTTATTCCCATATTTGCATGGATATTAAAACGAACGTCTCCGTACATCACATGATGCCCTGGTTTCTAACAGTATAACTTAACTCGGTCCCCCGAGTTATACGATTATTAGCAGCTACTTTTCGTTATATTATTATATCATCATATTTCATATTTTTGCATGAATTACACGATTCCACGGAGACAATATGCCTTTATTAAAATTGATTGTTTCCACCTTCACTCATCTGGAAAAACTCCTCAACCAGCGTCGAGGAGACCTGGTCTAAGCGCTACGCGATATGAAGGGATAATTTGAGAGCCAACGCTACAAACTTAGGGACCGCCGTCTGCTTCTTGGCATATTATAATATCTTATGCGTTTCCACCGTTGACGAAAAGCAAGGAGATGGAACAGAGGGGCGAAGGGAAGGGAAAAAATGCTTTGGCGAGGTCTTTTGAGATGAGGAGAAAGGGGTGAGGAGAGGCCAAACGGGGGTTACCAGGAGGTTGAGGCTCTGGGGGGAAGTTGGTAGAGGAGTTTTGGGGGGCGAAGGAAGGGGTGAGTGAGGTTGAAGGAGTAAAAACGCCCTCGCAGCAACAGCAAGCAATTTCCCTTGGAAAAATAATTCTAACTAAACGGCAAACTTCGTTGATGGAAAAACGAAAGTCTTCAGCTATATATGTATACCTTTTTTCTTCCATTTTTCCTTGGGAACAGAGAAAGAGAGAGAGAGGAGAGAGAGAGAGGTCTCATAAATCCGTCGAGTATTTTAGAAAAAAAAAAGTTAGATCAGATTTTTTATGTATAAAATATATGTACGGGGGAAAGAGGTTTCAAACTTTTTTGGATGTGATGGTGGTGGAGAGGGGCTTCTTATTAAAATTACATAATGCACTGCGCGTCACAACACGCTCTGTCGTAGCATTGTTGAACGTGGCGGTTGTAGCGTACAATCTCTTCCAGATTTAAGACCTCAGTGGCAACGTGGCTCAAATCTCAAATATTCTATCTTCAGCGGGAGAAATAAACATTCGTTCCTCCTTGCAAATATTTGAATCTTGAGGGAAAACCTATGAAATCGATGATGGAATCAATAATTTAGGATGATTTCGGAATGTGAAACGATTTTGGGTATAGTCGGAGTTGTAAGCTGTTTCGGGTAAAGTAAGAAGAAATGTAGGATCAAGATATAGTCGGAAGAAGTCTGCATTAAATACAAGCTTGATCCGGGAGTAATTCTGTGTTGAGTTGAAAGAAACTCTGGTTAAGTTGAGAGAAAGTTTGAATATAGTCGGAAACAATTTTGGGTGAAGTCTGAAACATTTTTTCTGGAGTCAAAAGTACGTTTTGAAAGAGTAGAGATCGGAATCAATTCTGGGTACAGTCGGGGGACGGAAGAAATCCTGGGGTTGAAGTCAAAGTCAGAAGCAGTTCTACATGAAGTCGGAGTTGGAAGCAATAATTTTAAGTAGAACTGGGGTCGGAATTGGAATCAATTGTAAGTGGAACTGTGAAGCAATTGTAGATGGATTCTGAAATGGAAACAATTCTAGATGATTTTGAACCCGAAAGAAATTCTGGTACCATCTGAAATAATCTTAGATGAATTCGAAGATGGAAGTAATTCTCAGTGGAGCCGAAGATGTAAATAATATTCTGTATGGAATATAGGGTGCAAGTGATGTTCTATGTGAAGCAATTCTACATCGAACCAGAGTTGGAAGAAAGTCTAGGTGGAGTCGGAGTTGGAAGCAATTATTGTACGTGGTAACAGAATTGGAAGCAATTCTAGATGGATTCAGAAGTGGAAATAATTCTAGATGAATTCGAACCCGAAAGAAATTGTGGGCACCATCTAAAGTAATCTTAGGTGAATTCGAAAATGGAAGTGATTCTCAGTGGCGCCGAAGATCTTAATAATATTCTGTATGGAATATAGGGTGCAAGTGATGTTCTATGTGAAGCAATTCTACATCGAACCAGAGTTGGAAGAAATTCTAGGTGGAGCCGGAATTGGAAGCAATTATTGTACGTGGAACCGGAATTGGAAGCAATATTCTAGATGGATTCAGAAATGTAAACAATTCTAGATGAATTCTAACCCGAAAGAAATTCTGGATACCATCTGAAATAATCTTAGGTGAATTCGAAGATGGAAGTGATGGAAGTGGGTACAGTCGGGAACAGAAGAAATTCTGGGATTGAAGTTGAAGTCGGAAACAGTTCTACGTGGAGACGGAGTTGTAAGCAATTATAAGTGGAGCCGAAGTTGAGAACAATTATTGTATGTGGAACCGGAATTGGAAGCAATTCTAGATGGATTCAGAAATGGAAACAATTCTAGATGAATTCGAACCCGAAAGAAATTCTGGGTACCATCTGAAATAATCTTAGGTGAATTCGAAGATGGAAGTGATGGAAGTGAGTACAGTCGGGGACAGAAGAAATTCTGGGGTTGAAGACGAAGTGGGAAACAGTTCTACGCGGAGTCGGAGTTGCAAGCAATTATAGGTGGAGCCGGAGTTGAGAACAATTATTGTAGGTGGAACCGGAATTGGAAGCAATTCTAGATGGATTCAGAAATGGAAACAATTCTACATGAATTCGAACCCGAAAGAAATTCTGGGTACCATCTGAAATAATCTTAGGTGAATTCGAAGATGGAAGTGATGTAAGTGAGTACAGTCGGGGACAGAAGAAATTCTGGGGTTGAAGACGAAGTGGGAAACAGTTCTACGCGGAGTCGGAGTTGCAAGCAATTCTAGGTGGAGCCGGAGTTGGGAGCAATTATTGTAGGTGGAACCGGAATTGGAAGCAATTCTAGATGGATTCAGAAATGGAAACAATTCTGGATGAATTCGAACCCGAATGAAATTCTGGATACCATCTGAAATAATCTTAGGTGAATTCGAAGATGGAAGTGATGGAAGTGGGTACAGTCTGGGACAGAAGAAATTCTGGGGTTGAAGTCGAAGTCGGAAACAGTTCTACGTGGAGCCGGAGTTGGAAGTAATTCTAGGTGGAGCCGGAGTTGGAAGCAATTATTGTAGGTGCAACCGGAATTGGAAGCAATTCTAGATGGATTCAGAAATGGAAACAATTCCGGATGAATTCGAACCCGAAAGAAATTCTGGGTACCATCTGTAATAATCTTAGATGAATTCGAAGATTGAAGTGATTCGCAGTGGATCCGAAGATGTAAATAATATTCAATGTGGAGTATAAGCTGGAAGTGATATTCTGTGTGAAGTGTAGGATGGAAATATTTTAGATGGATTTGAGAATGAAAATAATTTTAGTTAGAATCGAACATAGAAGTAATTTTAGGTGGAGTCGAAGATGAAGATAATTCTAGGTGAAGTTGAAGATGAAAGTAATTCCAGCTGAAGTCTGAGATGAAAATAATTTAGGTTAAGTCTAAGATGGAAGTAATTCTTGGTGAAGCCGAAGATTGAAGTAATTCTAGATTGAGTCGAAGATAGAACTAACTAGTTGAGATAGATGATAGAAATAATCCCAAATGAAGTCTAAGATGGCAGTAATTCTAGGTGGAGTCGAAGATATCATCATGCAATAGCTCGTAAAAGGAGATAAATTTCCTTTCACGTCTTGTTGGTAGCCGGGATTTAAGAGAGTGATCTATGCCAGAAATGCATAAAATAAAGGAAACATTTCTTTAAGCTACTGTATGTTATTACTGATGCAAAGATTCTCTGCATTGTCCTTGTAGTCTCCGTGTTCATATTATCCATCATATATTTGTATTTTCCGTGTTCTCTTTGTATTCATTCCTGTTCTCCTTGTATTCAGCGAGTTCTCCTTGTATTCTCTGTGTTGTCCTCGTGTTCTCTGTGTTGTCCTTATAGTCTCCGTGTTCATATTATCTATCATATATTTGTATTTCCCGTGTTCTCTTTGTATCCATCTCTGTTCTCCTTGTATTCGGCGAGTTCTCCTTGTATTCTCTGTGTTGTCCTTGTGTTCTCTGTGTTGTCCTCGTGTTCTCTGTGTTGTCATCGTATTCTCTGTGTTGTCCTTGTATTCTCCGTATTCTTTTGTATTCGCCGTCTTTTCTTTGTATTCCCTGTGTTCTCTTAATGATCAGCGTGTGTTCCTTGTATTCCTTGTGTTGTTCTTGTATTCTCTGTGCTTTGCATTCTGTGTGTTTTCCTATTCTCTTTCTATTATCCGTTATCTATTTATATTTCCCGTGTTCTCTTTGTATTCTCCGAGTTATCCTTGCTTTTGTTCTCCCTGTATTCTCCTTGTTTTCTAAGTATTTTCTATATTCTCCTTGTAGTCTCCTGTATTTTTCCTGTTCTCCTTCTATTATATTTTTTCTAATTCTTTTTTTCTAATCATTTTCATCTTATTCTTCCTGCTTTGCTTTTGTTCTTCCTGTATTCTCCCTGTTTTCTATATATTTCTATTGCTTTCCCAGTCTTCTCCTTGTTCTCCTTATATTCCAGTTATGTTCCTTGGATATCCCATGTTCTTCTTCACTACACCTTCTTCTCCTTGATATCCCCTTTTTCTCATTGGATTGTCTTATTTCTCTTTGTATTTAATTTGTTTTCCATATGTTCCCATTTATCTCCTTCCCTTCCCCTCGTTATCCTTATATTCCACTTGTTCTCCTTCACTTTTCCTTGTTCTCCTTCACCACCCCTCCTTTTCTCCTTGTTTTTCTTTTCTACTCCTTCTTCTTGTTTTCCCGTTCACCTTATATTTTCGTTGTTCTTCTTGTATTCTCCTTGTTATCCCTGTCTTTGCCTTACTATCCTTGTCTTACCTTAAATCTCCTTGTATTTCTCTTGGCTTCCCCTTGTAGTTTGTCTTCTCCTTGTTTTTCACGTAAATATGATGAGTCAAAAAAATACTATGCACATGAAAGTTATCTCTTGTTGTTTGGTCAACTGTCCGAAGACAGTGATACCAAGAAGGCACCACTTATGAGGCAACTAGGTCAGGAGATAATGGGTAGGGTGGCCAGTTCCCCTTCCCCCTCCATTGCATACATCGCCCACTAGCTACTTATTACACTAGTCAGACTTCAGATGCATACAAACAATTGTTCTTCCTCTGACACATATCAAGTGAGATGTACTGCCTGATAATAGATGTGCATATCAGCCAGAACCTCAATTAAAGGATAGTTATATCTTATTTTTTTAATATTAAGTGATCCATTATAATAGTGCAAAAATTACATAAAATTACTTTATATGGACCCGTAGTTTCAATAATAGTCAATTTATATCATTTTTCCATGCGTTCAGATACAAATTTCCTTAATTCCATAATCGACCTGTAAGTCCCCACCAGTCTAATACGACAGTCTTTCCCTCTGTCTTGGAAATGGGAAAAGAGACACAGCACTAGTTGCAACCACTGATAAGTGGAAACGCCCTATTAAAATCAACACTACCAAATTTTAATATCACTTTCTCATAATTTTATTCGTATAAAATCGTTTTACGTTATAGGGGTTCTTGTTTTCCAGACACGCTAATAAGTTTTCCATGTACGTAATAAATAAACGCACAAATTTATTCTTTCGTAACGCTAGTGGTATTAAAAGCACATTCATGATCTTAATACATTTCCATCCTTCAACCTTTGATATTAAGTTGCTTGTTATTGTTTTATTTTCTGCATGTTTCAGCCACATCCTGCATTATTTTAAAAAACGCACACCTGTAGGATGAGGACAAGAAACTACTTGTTTGTCCAGCTTATGTCTATAAGCGACGCGGCCATAACTTACCGATTAAGTCAGAGGGTTATTTTGTTCCAAACCTGTTCTGGTCTCTTTTTAGTAATTAACATTGTATGTTAGTACGTAGATAAAACGAAGCAAGAACGAAATATTGTTCGCCGGAGTCATCAGAACCGTATGAATTACTATTATTAGCGTTGGTTTGTAATAAAATTTCGCAGATAAGATTAATTTTGCATACAAAACCATAAGCTTAGATGCAAGCAAACATTGCGGAGGAAAATAAAACTCTGAGTACACATAAATGTAATTAAGCTCGAATTTCACTGTCATTAAAGTGCTTCTCCTGTGAAGATTATCACACCTGTCAGTGAACAGCATTATCATTAGAGACAATTAAAATATGAAATTTACTATTCTAAACCATTCTTGTTAACGGTTTGGGAAAAAGGATTTTCACGATTAATAATAATAATAATAATAATAATAATAATAATAATAATAAGAAGAAGAAGAAGAAGAAGAAGAAGAAGAATTAAGGCTGGTTCACAATAAACAGAATGAAAACGAGAAGCAGAGGACGTGAATATGAAAATTTTTGATTCACAATAAACCGAGAACGTAGACGACTATGCATATCGATATGCGTGTCAATAACGATATGTAAAGTCGATATTACGCATTCTGATGTTATTTGTGTATAATTGACCAATGGCGTTCTCTCATGAGTACAAGGCAGCCAACATAAACACAGGTTAACCAACTTCAAAATTATTATTATTTATCTGTATTATTTTATCTTTATTATCGCAACCTATTTTAAGTCTACCATAACATAAAATATTTAGAGAAGAAACATTTGTAATAGAACAAAAATGAACACAACAGTAGTTATTGAATTGAAGCATGAATATGTAGTGTGTAATACAACCAATACAGTAATAAAATATGATTCACTTACGATCGATATTCAAAGATGCAGCTATTAAAAGCCACGTATTCTCCTTCATTTTCTCATCTTTATACGAGATGACTTTATGCGATTAGAAAACAGAGAACAAGAAGCCATCAGGTCTGTACACATGTGCTACAGAGAAAAGGAGATTCGTTACGACAGGCTTGGACTGCATATTGTGGAGTGACACATAGTGGAGGCACGCTAGAAGCCGGGTAATGAGTTGTATGCAATTAAAATGTTTCAACTGTAGTGGAAACCTCTTCTCTCCCCTCTTTCTTTTTTTTTTTCCTTGGCGTTCTTTGTCTCTTTCTTTCCCTCCCTCTCTCTTTCCCACTTGAAGCCACGTGTAGCTGCCTCTTGGCAGGTGCACGTCCAGCATTCCTTCTAAAATGATACGAGAGTCAGAGGCTAACACAGTTCGCTGTCTCGGTTTCGGAGGAGCAGTGCAAGTCTTTCTGAGTTCGGTGTTTTTCGTCGTTCAGCCTCTTTCAGCTAATTCTATAGAGATTGAATCCTGACTTGATGTAAATCCATAAGTAAATTGTAAAGTATAAATCTCAACACAAAATAATAGTAGTAGTAATAATAATAATAATAATAATAATAATAATAATAATAATAATAATAATAATAATAATAATAATAATAATTTTCAATGAAAGACGGGAAGCAAGTCGTACACTTAGGAATAAAAAGAGAGGTTACTTGAAGGAAAAACTGAATGAGGTAGAAACAAATAGTAAGAATAAAAACATTCGAGATTTATATAAGGGTATAAAGGAATTTAAGAACGGATATCAGCCAAGGGTAAACGTTATCAAGGATGAGAATGGTGACTTGCTTGCAGACTCTCCATCAATCCTAAACAGATGGAAAAACTATTTTGCGCAACTACTAAATGTACATAGGCCAAATAGAAATGATCGGGACGAAATTGAAATACAAACTGCTGAGCCATTTATACCCGAACCCACGCTTACAGAAGTCGAAATTGCGATAGAAAATCTGAAAAAGTACAAGTCTCCAGGTATCGATCAAATTCCAGCAGAATTAATACAAGAGGGTGGGAGTGCATTATATAGCGAAATTTATAAACTTGTACTTGCTATTTGGGAAAAGGAAATTGTACCAGAACAATGGAAGGAGTCCATAATTGTACCTATTTTTAAAAAGGGGGACAAAACCAACTGTGGTAACTTTCGAGGAATATCACTTTTGTTGACGTCGTACAAAATTTTGTCCAATATTCTTTTGAGAAGATTAACTCCGTACGTAGATGAAATTATTGGGGATCATCAGTGCGGTTTTCGGCGTAATAGATAGACTATTGATCAGATTTTTTGTATTCGACAGATAATGGAGAAAAAATGGGAGTATAAGGGTACAGTACATCAGTTATTCATAGATTTCAAAAAGGCTTATGACTCGGTTAAGAGGGAAGTATTATATGATATTCTTATTGAATTTGGTATTCCCAAGAAACTAGTTCGATTAATTAAAATGTGTCTCGGTGAAACGTTCAGCAGAGTCCGTATAGGTCAGTTTCTGTCAGATGAGTTTCTAATTCACTGTGGGCTAAAGCAGGGAGATGCACTATCACCTTTACTTTTTTAACTTTGCTCTAGAATATGCCATTAGGAAAGTACAGGATAACAGAGAGGGTTTGGAATTGAAGGGGTTCGGTGTTTTCTGTCGTTCAGTTCCTGACTTGACGTTTTAGGCTTTTGCGGTGAATTGAATTTTACGGAAAGAATTTGGGGGCTTATTTGTATTGAGATTCGATATCTCGGACATTTCAGAATTGATCACATGTTCAGTTACCAGCTTCGCTTTGCTCAAAATTATTCTGCTCAAAACAAAATTCGTCAAGTTGTTTGGACTAGCGAAGCATGATTTCCTTCGAAATCTTGAGCGATACGATCTTAATTATAAAATACATAAGTAAGTTATAGAGTATGGACAATATTAAATCTCGACACAAAATTTTAATAATAATAATAATAATAATAATAATAATAATAATAATAATAATAATAATAATAATAATACTTATTTACTTACTTACTTAGGGTAAACTCATCTAATTCCGTGATAATAAGATTTTATTACTATTACTTCTATATGAAGACACAAAATAATATTGTTTATTACTGTAAACATTTGTTCAAAAGTCGTAATATGGCAATCCGTGAAGTAATCACTGATAGCTGTGTTTACTTAGAGAGAAAAAAAATTAAAAGCATCACTCACATTTTATTTAATTCCGTGATATTTACTTAATTCCGTGACACTGTAACCTTAATTCCGTGACACAATATGTACATAAAATAAAGAAAGAATAATCTTACACTGTGACCTTGAACATTAACATGAACGTAATTACCCTAATTAAAGTTATTCATTATTCATATAATCAACTTGAAACATCACGATCAACATCAGAAGTGGCACAACTATCACACATAAAACATCAGCATCAGATTCTGCAATTTGACACTTCTCATGATATGTTTTCCCAAAGAATGAGCAAGCAATCCAATTTTCATTATTTCGTTTTTTGACGTCAACACTATAAGATCCGTTACAGACCTCACAAACCCAATCTTCATCGTTAGAACTGGCTCGTGATATGGATGGCTTTCCTTGAGAAGATTTTGTAGACTTCTGCGGTGAAGCATCAGCTGGAGATTTGGTTGGTAGCGTAAGGCACTTGGCTCTGACATCTATTTTGCGGTTTACCGTTCTTTTTCTTTGATGGATCATATGTGGGTGTTTCAACAAATCTGTTACAGCCTGACGTCGTTTCCCTTGTGTTCAAACAGGCAACTGAACATAATAATTTTGTTGTGATGAAACAGACAGCTGAACAAACTATTTCTTCTGGAAGGTCACCCTGCTTTTGTTGACGTCCAAGAGTTGGCTTGTCTTTGAACTTGCTAGCTGTAAGGGCTTCATCTGTCAAAGAAGATGGGTTGAATGGATAAACTCCCGTTTTATAAAACTCTGAACGGATATTTGTTGATGTCATTGCCTTCTCATATGCCACATTGAATAGCTTTTGCAAGTCAAATCATGTTTGTGCAACATTGGAGTTCGTCATATGAAAGTTCTCCAACTCATTTCTCTAAGCTTGCTTCAAGGGACGCTTGAAGCAGTAATTAGGAGAGGGAGAGACCGATTTATTAGCGAAGTGATATCTCCATATTTTTATTACATGTATTCGCGGGGATGTTCTGGCGACTTCGTTAGAATTAGCTTCCCACACAGGTGTTTCGTCACTTGTCAACATCGGACAGATTTAGGGCCACCTTGTGCGTGATTGTATATAGACACTCGGCAATGCGTAAAAGCCGGAGTTAGACTGGACCCGTGGGAAAGCAATTGCAAGCTTGGGTTTTCCAAAGAACGGGGTTCTCCAAGATCTTCGAACTAATTTGATGTTGTGGGAAGTCCAAAAGTTTAAATTTAGAGATGACGTATTTCGCGCCCAATAAGGAGAGATCTTGGTTTAGCTTATGAGGTCACTTTGGACCAATAGAGAATAGATTTTAGGCCGGTTAAGTGACGTAGTTTTTAACCAATAGGATAGTTAGTTTTAGCATAGGATAGGTTTTTATAAATAAGGGTGACGGGGAGCGGAGAGAATCACAAGATCACATCGTGTCGGCGGCCCTACATACAGGGCACGAGGGACAACATCTCATCGTGTCGGCGGCCCTACATACAGGGCACAATCACAACATCTCATCGTGTCGGCGGCCCTACATACAGAGCACAATCACTACTCCTTTTCGTGTCGACGGCCCTACATACAGGGCAGAATAACTACTTCGTTTCGTGTCGACAGGATAACTACTTTTCTTCGTGTAGACGGCGCGACATCTTTTTTTTCATGTCGGCGGCCCAACTTAATAGTCTTTCTTCCGGCGAAGACTCGATAGATAGAACTTTGTCATCGGCGAGACCACTCGTCAACGTTTAGGAGCTTCGATCATAGTGTACTGGACAGAGTATTGAATTTACAGTATCGGATAGAGCTTATTCAGAGCTGCCATAGAGTCCATACAGAAGTGCGACCAACGACTGAATTATAAGTCAGCCGGAAATACATACTCTAGGGTTTACCAAGTGAATACGACAATAAACTTATAGTTTTGGAGTTTACACTGCCTTTTATATAAGTAGCCGGCTTGGTATGATTCCCGACATCATCCTACACCACAACCGTACCTCGGCTACCCTGAGTGAATCTCACGCAACACCGAGACGCACCCACCCACAAATGGCGTCCAACGTGGGTCCACAATAACCACCCACCCTCAAATGGCGCCCAACGTGGGGCCACAATAACCACCCACCCTCAAATGGCGCCCAACGTGGGGCTAAATAACGACCACCTCACCCTCACGCTAAACACTGACACCTAATGGTTGCAGAATATGGATGTTATGAGAAGACATGGTGAAGAGGATGGTCTTGTTTTCTCTGGCCAAAGCCAACAAATCAGGACCTACGTAACTTCCATGTGAGTCCATCAACAAAAGGAAAGGTCTGCTTGGAGGGATGTTCTTCACAAAGTGACGCAACAATCAAGAAAGAGATCACAATTGATCCACCCATTTGCTGAGAGTCAGAAACTCAGTTATCTTTAAGAATCTGGGTAGATAAAGCTTGAGACCAGTTCCTGACTAAAAATGCCTGAGAGTTCCGAGAATCGAACCCACGTGCGGATCAGAGAACAGAGTGCTGATCCGTATGCGAAGATGGTCATTATTAAATATGTATATCATATACAAAATTTTCTTCATTTTAATTGGCGTTAATATTCGATTACTTAATATATATTATCTAATTATTGTAAATAAATATTATAAAAAAATGTATATATTCCAATTTATTTTAAAATTAAGCAGATATAATTAATTAATACAGATGACAACTAGTCGTACAGGCCATGTGACGTTCATTTAACGAGTTTTCATTTTCTGTTCACTTAATTTCGTGATACAGTAATGGCAGCCAAATGTTAAAAATCCTAAGAAATTGTGCAGACAACTTAAGGTTTGTAGACTAAATCATATAAGTTAACTGACAACTGTGTACACATTCTAAATCTTCAAAGTAATCTCTATAGAAATATATATTTATACACAAGTATTATTCTGCACATACCTGTTTTTTTAACTTATTTTAAGATACGACACCAGGACAACTCAAACCAAGCTTCTTAGCAAGGGCGCACTATGAAATGACTTCCTGTTAGCAGTGCACTTGTTCCCAGAAGCCCAAACTTCTTGAGACGGTAGCTGATTAGAGCTGCTATCCATTGAACAAACTACCAACAATTTGTCGTGTACACAAAATTCAGTGATATTAATTATATTCAGTATAACGGAATTACATGAGTCACGGAATTAGATGAGTTTACCCTACTTACTTACTGGCTTTTAAGGAACACGGAGGTTCATTGCCGCCCTCACATAAGCCCGTCATAGATCCCTATCCTGAGCAAGATTAATCCAGCCTCTATCATCATATCCCACCTCCCTCAAATCCATTTTAATATTATCCTCCCATCTACGTCTCGGCCTCCCCAAAGGTATTTTTCCCTCCGGTCTCCCAACTAACACTCTATATGCATTTTTGGATTCGCCCATACGTGCTACATGCCCTGCCCATCTCAAACGTCTCGATTTAATGTTCATAATTATGTCAGGTAAAGAATACAATGCGTGCAGTTCTGTGTTGTGTAGCTTTCTCCATTCTCCTGTAACTTAATCCCTCTTAGCCCCAAATATTTTCCTAAGCACCTTATTCTCAAACACCCTTAACCTGTGTTCCTTTCTCAAAGTGAGAGTCCAAGTTTCACAACCATAAAGAACAACCGGTAATATAACTGTTTTATAAATTCTAACTTTCAGATTTTTTGACAGCAGACTGGATGATAAAAGTTTCTCAACCGAATAATAACAGGCATTTCCCATATTTATTCTGCGTTTAATTTCCTCCCGAGTATCATTTATATTTTGTTACTCTTGCTCACAGATATTTGAAATTTTTCACCTCTTCAAAGGATAAATTTCCAATTTTTATATTTCCATTTCGTGCAATATTCTCGTCTCGAGACATAATCATATACTTTGTCTTTTCGGGATTTACTTCCAAACCTATCTCTTTATTTGCTTCAAGTAAAATTCCAGTGTTTTCGGTAATAGTTCGTGGATTTTCTCCAAACATAATCACGTCTTCCGCATAAACAAGCAGCTGATGTAACCCATTCTTTTCCAAACCCTCTCTGTTTTCCTTGACTTTCCTAATAGCATATTCTAGAGCAAAGTTAAAAAATAAAGGTGGTAGTGCATCTTTTTCCTTTAGCCCGCAGTGAATTGAAAAGCGTTGGATAGAAACTGGCTTATATGGACTCTACTGTACTTTTCACTGAGATACATTTTAATTAATCGAACTATTTTCTTAGGAATACCAAATTCAATAAGGTTAGACTATGTACTGAACTTAAAGGAAGACGATCCATAGGAAGATCCTTGAAAAGATGGAAAGATGTGGGACGGAAACAGGTCCAACCTAGCCTATACCGTGAATTGATGAAGATGATGTTGGTAGATACATCGCAACCCAAGCACTTAAAGTTATCAACGTCTTCTATAGATTCGTTATTAATATTATTTATTATTTTATACAAGATTGCTTGTTTTCCCAGAATTGTCACAACTTTGAATTTTTAACAGATATCTTTAAAAAGATATAATTCTGTGCTACTTGTAACAGATGTACACTCATATTAATTATGGAATAAAATAAGTTACATAGAAAGCTCTTTATTTACTCTTTAATTAGATTATAGGTTTGTGATGTCTGTATTTAAAGTTACTGAGTTATTGGCATTTAACAGTATTACGCTCCAACGTGATTTACATTCTGTGTCCAGCTCAGGATTTTAGATACATGATGTTCAAAGTTAAAATTGTCGATAAAATTTGAACTAGCTGTGAATCGTAATGTATTTATTTCAGAAAAAGAATCTACTTTCCTGGTATGGGAAGGATATACAATATACGAACTCTATACAAAAATTGAGGCACTGTGTGCAGTAACAGCACAGTATAGTATATACAATCACGAAACTTGAGTTTTGAGGGTACTAGGAGCAATAGACTATGCAGGTAATATTTCGCATTGTCTGCAGTGAGGCGATAGTAGCGATCCTAGTGGTTAGCAACTATCTATGGATGCATATTTACTACGTATTGAGCTTCGTGACTGTATATACTATACTGCGGTAACGGCTTAAGTTGAAAACTCGTGTTCTAAGAAAAACAGTGTTAAAGTTTTATAACAATGTAGAAATTTTAATAGTACATATACTCGTATCGTTTGTTTTGTATAATAATTTAGACTGTATAAATTATTCAAATCCAATATCAGTTAAAATTATAACACAACCCATTTTTAAATGAAGTATGGAAAACTTAAGTCGTTATTACATAAAAGTCTGAGACCATTTAAATTAGAGTACTTAGGCATTAAAATCAGTAGAAAAGTGTTCTTTCACTAACATACGCGAACTTTATTGAATGAATAATGAGAAATAATAGTACATTAAGATTTCAACTTATAAAGGTAATACAAAATAAGAATTTTTAGCCTATAAGCCCTTACATTTTTTATGAAAATATATTACTGTACAAACAAAATGACGTTTGTTTTAAATTTCTAATAAAAACCGAAGATGTATTAAGGAAATCAATTCTGAAACTATGCTGCAGTTTCAAATATCCTTATTCATGTACACTGATTTAATTTTCAGGATGATCTTCATCCAGCACTGCTTCAGAATCCAAAATATTTGTAGAGAACATGCATTTTCTGGTGTCAAGAATTTCAGTAATGAAATATCATATTTCTTTGATAATTTTAAAAGCCAAAACGAGATGGATTTTTAGATTATGTTCTTCCTTTGGTGGTATATTATCTACTGAAAAACTGAAGGCTGGAAAACGGTATTGTAAGTATATGACACTGCCAAAAACCCTGATGTATAAAACATGAGTGTAACATATTTTTGTATTGCGAATTTTGAACCTTTCGACTTAGCATAGCACTTCACATAATGATGAACGAAATTAAATACAAATTTTACAGTCGATAGAGAAGACATGGCACATTATGAAAATACCATCGCTGGAATAACGACTTAAGTAGAGTTAAGCTGTTATTGCACATCGCGCATCAATTACTGTATATCAGTTTGCAAAAATTTATTGAATCTATTTTACTAGGAGATCAATCAGAATTTAAAAAGGGTAGAGCTTGCACAAATAATGTCGCCACTTACGCAGACATACTTTCTTCCGAATTCCTCTACTCCTGTACTTTCGCACTTGTTTCAGGTTTATTTCAACTAGTAGTGCATAATACAGGGACATCATTTTATTTTTACTTCAACTTTTATTGTACCTGAGATTTGAATGTACTTCACCCCCACCCCTTCTACTAATGAAGTTCCAACTGTCCTCCACACAGAACCAAGGCCGCAGTACTGCGTTAGCGATTATAGTACGTTTCAGAAATATGTTCGCATTTTCCAGTGACGAAAACTTCCAATATCGAATCATATTTTCGCACAGGTACTCGTCCGTTTGCCTACGTCGCATCCCGATTTCCCCCACCTGCTTCTGCTCGCTCCACTGTAAAGACTAGTGACTGGGCTTTCTTAGCTCTTTTCTGAAAACATTAATTTCTGTTAGGAATTAATTGGACGTCTACATATTATTATGCAACTGTTTAAAATAACTTAAATGATAGGGCCTCGTTAAGTAATTAACTATCACGTGATTCCACCCCTTTCTACGACCCTGCGACTTTTTTAGCAGGTTATTTTACGACGCTTTATCAACATCTTCGGCTACTTAGCGTCTGAATGAGATGAAGGTGATAATGCCGATGAAATGAATCCGGGGTCCAGCACCGAAAGTTACCCAGCATTTGCTCAATTTGGTTGAGGGAAAACCCCGGAAAAAACCTCAACCAGGTAACTTGCCCCGACCCGGAATCGAACCTCCTGCGACATAACCACTTGGACGGACAGTAGACAGCATGTCTGAGTAATTTTATCTGTAAGGTACTCTTTTATAGAGTAGGTACAGAATTATTTCAACATGAGTTACAAGTTACGAAGGACGAAACTGGTAATTGGAATTAGATGCAGTAGTCTATAGTGCGATAATAGGCACAAAAGAACTGAAGCCTGTATCGATATGAACGGCCACCATTTTCAAAAATGTGTTTAAATATCCATATTATGATTATTTTTCAATTTAACTTCATTCTCTATATTGTACGCTAATGTGCTGTAGACAGTATAATATACACTGCATAATGAATACGTCCACATAGACAGCTCAGTTCATGAGTAAAAACACTCATTGTTAATACTATACTGTATTTTTAGTAAACAAAAACATAATGAAAATGATCAAACTCAAAAGCGCTAGATGTCCTAGTTTACGTAAATGGATGAACTACTTTTCTTCCCTCCTATACCTAGTAAAGTGATTTGTTTGTATATTATGCCAGTATCATCGAACTCCAGTCGTGGAAAAGGGTAGACAACGGTGTTGATCCAAAGGTATAGCCAGGTTAATATTAAAAATGTTGGTAAAAATAAAATGATGTCCCTGTATAATAAACATTGCTAAACTAAAGTATACTGTACTTGTTTAGGAGTATGGAACCTGTTTTAGAGTGAACCTGTATTGCGCGTTACTTATGTTTGTGAACAGAGTGTCTACTGAAGAACACGTGGTATAATATTATATCCCGTGCACACTTATACTCATTCCAATGTTGTTAGACTAAGAAAACGGTCTTATTAGTAACTCATAGCTAACTTATAGGAATATTAATTAAAGTTATTGACTTTACTTCCTGGCGTACTATAAAATAAAACTTTAAACAAAATAAGAATAGAAGCTCATTCAAAGACAAATAGCGGGAGTAAAGTTTTAATTGAATTACCTGGAATTTTCCTATCAGTAGTTCCAATAAAATAACCTTTTATTGCTTTAAGAATGGCTTGTAAACTTGTAATGGTTCATTCATATAAATTGTTACTACAAAACCGTGCATTTGGAATAAGAACAAGGGCATAATTACTGTTTTAAAACATTTTTAACAGCTGCGAAGATAAATCTTTTCACATCCGGTGATGTTGGCGTCACTGAGGGTGAATACTGGAGTGTAAGGTGGGAAGTAGGGTGGTTGGGGTTTACAATGCAGAATAGAAGATCTTAGGGGTAACTTATTTCGCAATTTCTACGAGAAATCCACTTGGTTTGGTTCTTCTTTTTAAAAAACTTTTTTTTTTACCCTACCAAGAAAATTCATTTTCCATCTAGTCTTTGAAAGTTTTTTATACTTTTTTCCTTGAGCGACTTGCACGTTGGTTTTTAAGAGTGGCGTTGAAGTTCCGACAGTCTTGGTTTTGCATTAGAAGCTGCTAGCTGCTGGAGTTTAGAGGTTTTTTGGAATGGAAAATGGAGTTTTCTCTGCGAGTATAACGGGTTGCCTGCCTTCGGGACGGACTGAGCTTGCCTGAGGATTGAAAAGGCGCGATGAGGTTATAAAGGGTTGTGTGAGAGGGTGGTGGAAGGGGCGGAAGACGTCAGTTCTAGTGAGTAAGCACTCGCTTGCCTTTTCTATCCCAACGAGTTTTGTACTTCGCTGAAAATCTCAATATGTTGTACACAAAAGTTCCTACTGTACATGCTGTCTCATTTAGTTCCGAGGTGCAAACAGTCTGTATTCAGGAAGGAACTTGAAACGCGTCTTGCGCCGTTCCGAGTACTTTATTGTCATTATGCTTGATCAATTTGTATCTGCGCTCTCATTCTGATGGGAGAATTGAATGTTGTAACTGGAACTATGGCGACAGTCTTCGTTACTATACTACAAGGAGAAAACTGTACTAGATATGATTACCCCATCTTATTTTCAGTAATTTGTGCAATTGGAAAACGCCTTCAATTGCAGTACAGAAACACTCAATATGGAAAAAGAGAGAACGTCGCAAAGAAGATTTCGTCGTTTTAATTTACTGTCGATATAGCTAGACTGTATTTCATTTAATTAAAGGTTTATTAACAACGAGACGTAGGTTCGATTCCCAGCATGTTACATGAGATTTACGTCGGATGAAGTAACTATGAGTACGGATAGCTGTAAAATGAAGTATCGGCTTTCAAGATCATATCATTAATTTATTTTGCTGTAAATAAAATAGGACTCTCTGCAGTGGAAAACAAATGTTAAATTACATGTCATAGTAGTGAACGTCCAAATATAACTATAATTACACTGTCCTAAACCATATTTTCTTCGATCAAAACTTAAAATTCAATTTTCATGTCAATTACTTATGTCTTAAGGCAGTGGTTGCCAAACACAACGAAATTGTGACGTAATAGAAATGCAACCCGCACACCACTATCGCAGGGAGAGGGGTGGAGTGGGTATCTCCTCAGGTAATGCAGCGAATAACAGTGCAGAGAGGACTGTGACCGGAAAACAAAAGCAATATAATATTCTTCTACTTATTAACTACACACACTTTTTCCGTGTTAACTTTTATCCTCTTATTCATTATTTTTGTATTGTTAAGGGGTCCACACCTGTGGAGTAACGGTTAGCATGTCTAGCCGCGAAACCAGGTGGCCCGTGTTCGATTCCCGGTCGGGGCAAGTTATCTGGTTGAGGTTTTTTCCGGGGTTTTCCCTCAACCCAATATGAGCAAATGCTGGGTAACTTTCGGTGTTGGACCCCGGACTCATTTCACCGGCATTATCACCTTCATCTCATTCAGACGCTAAATAACCTAAGATGTTGATAAAGCGTCGTAAAATAACCTAATAAAATAAAAAAATAAAAAATAAAAAATATTGTTAAGGGAACGCACAGGTGAAATTACTAAATCTTACAGTTTTCATTTTTTTCTCAAAGATCAAGGACACTAGAATAAAATTATGTGACACGTTTCCTTATTAAGATGAAATAAAAGGCAGGAATTTTTCTCAACGTGATTTTCTTTAATTTTCGACGTGTGGAACCATTTATATATTAATTTAATTAATTAATATATAAATGGTTCCACACGTTGAGAAAAATTCCTGCCTTTTATTTAATCTTAATAAGGAAACGTGTCACATAATTTTATTCTAGTGTCCTTGATCTTTGAGAAAAAAAATGAAAACTGCAAGATTTAGTAATTTCACCTATGCATTCCCTTAATCAAATAAAATATATTTTCTTATTTAACATAAAAAGAACGTGTACTTTACATCAGCAGATATTTGAAATTAGAAAAACTTACCAGGCTGGTCACGAAGTTTTAAATTACACTACATACTTCAATATAACGTCGAAGTATTTTACCCCGATTAAGACATAGAAGCCGATACTTTTTATTGACCGTTTATTAATGAAATATTCAATTTATAGGTAAGGGTGTGTTAGTCTTTATATCAAGAGAATAATAACAACGTACATTGTTCTTTTATACTTCACTAAACATTGTACAACGAATTAAGTAGCCCTATCTCATATATTTGCCATCTGCACAAAATAAATACAGGGACATCATTTTATTTTTACTAAAATTTTTAATATTATCTGTCTGTACCTTTAGAGAACCGGAAACACCGATTGCTGCCCCCTCCAACACTGGAGTTCGATGATACTGGCGTAAAACACAAATCACTCTACTAGGAGTAGGATGGAAGAAAAGTAGTTCATCCATTTACGTAAACTAGGAAATATCGCGATTTTGAGTTTGATAATTTTCATTAGGTTTTTCTTTAATCAAAGTACAGTACTGTATTAAGAATAAGTGTTTTTACTCACGAAGTGAGTTATCCATGCGAACGTATTCATTATGCAATGTATAATATACTGTCTACAGCACATTAGCGTACAATATAGAGAAAGAAGTTAAATTGAAAAATAATCATAATATGAATATTTAAACACAATTTTGAAAATGGTGGCCGTTCATTTCGATACAGGCTTCAGTTCTTTTGTGCATATTATCGCACTATAGACTATTGCATCTAATTCCAATTACCAGTTTCGTCCTTCGTACTAGTAACTCATGTTGAAATAATTCTGTACGTACAGTAAATTCAATCTTCACTTCTGCCCGACCCGAAAATATAAAATTACTCAGACATGCTATTTACTGTCCGTCCAATTGGTTATGCCGCAGGATTGTAGAAAGGGAGGAAATCACGTGACAGTTAATTACTTAACGAGGCCCTTTTATTTGAGTTAAATTAAACAGCTGTATAATATTACGTAAACGTCCAATTCCTAAGAGAAATTAATGTTTTCAGAAAAGAGCTAAGACAGCCCAGCTTTTACAGAGGGGCGAGCAGAAGCAGGTGGGGGAAATCGGGATGCGACGTAGGCAAACGGACAGCAACTGTGCGAAAATATGATTCAATATTGAAAGCTCTTTCGTCACTGGAAAACGCGAACATATTTCTGGAACGTACTATACTCAGTAACTCAGTACTGCTTACTATCTGCGGTCTTGGTTCTGTGTGGTGTTGGAACTTCCTTAGTAGAAGGGGTGGGAGTGAAGTACATTCAAAAACTCAGGTACAATAAAAATTGAAGTAAAAATAAAATGATGTCCCTGTACTTTTGTTCCCATGCTCCTTTAAATTAAGTGTTAATATATTATCTGTTTTCTGTTTTGGAAAAGACATCGAAATATATTATCCTACTCACTTGTAACATTACATGTGTACGCACGTCCGCTGCTGATAAATGTCTTGTCTTATATCGAAGAAAAGGCTGTAAACAGAGGGTGGGGGTATGATGCCATAGTTACGCTTGAGTGGAGGCAGGAGCATGTGTCGCGACACAGCTTTTGGCGATCACTGTCTTAAGGGAACACTATATTGAAATTACTAACTTCCATGTTTTTAAAGCTAGATTCAAGAAATGCTTATCATTGTTATATCTGGTTAGTAATAACATATGTACAAAATTTCATCCCTCTATGGTAAGTGGTTTGTGTTTTGTTAACATTTAAATACGAGTAAAAAATTGTATCGCTGTACATAAAAAGTCTCTTGCGCCACAATTTATTTAATTTTTAGCTTATATTCACTATATGGTTCCTTATATACGTCCCAACAAAAGTTACTATGTTTTGCTGTAAAATGAATCCGTACATAACTATAAAATTATTGTTATTATTATTATTATTATTATTATTATTATTATTATTATTATTATTATTATTAAATTAAGAAGGCACCATTTATGAGGCAACAAGGCCAGGAGATAATAGGATAGGGTGGCCATTTCCTTTCCCCTCCATTGCATACATCGCCGATTAGCTACATGGAATTATAGGATGGGGTGGATTAGCACAGATTTACATTCTCCCATTAATATTATTACATAAAAGAATGATAAAAATATGTTTAAAAAGAAAACTCATTATCCATCTCATCGCATTTGTATACCCAAAGAATTTAATGCTTTAATTACACTGGTCTACAAAGAAAATTCGTCAAGAAAAGTAATATGCGGATTTGGTTAAGTTTGGACTGCTGATTTGAAATCTAATTAATTTATTTCTAGCATGTACAGTTTTTTTAGATACTTAGGGGAGATGATAGACTGTAATCTGTGTGAAAATGATATAAATAACTTCAGAAAATTCTGCCTTTTTAAGTAGATAGAATGCTTTATGTGCATATTTCTTAAACTTTTTTATATTATATATTATTTTAATGTACCGAGGTACATATGATTTTTCCATGCAGATATTCTGCGTCATCATACGATGAAAGAGTAATGGAAAGGAGAAAAATTCTCTCCGGCGCCGGGATTTGAACCCGGGTTTTCAGCTCTACGTGCTGATGCTTTATCCACTAAGCCACACCGGATTCCACCCCGGCGTCGGACAGAATCGTCTCAGATTAAGTTCCAACTCTTGGGTTCCCTCTAGTGGCCGCCCTCTGCACTATGTCATAGATGTCTATGGACGTAGAACCGAAGTCCACACATGTGCTGAGGTGCACTCGTTATGAGTGACTAGTTGGCCGGGATCCGACGGAATAAGCGCCGTCTTAAATCACGAAGTGATTTACGCATATCATATATATTATTTTAATGTACCGAGGTACATATTATATTTCCATGCAGATATTCTGCGTCATCATACGATGAAAGAGTAATGGAACGGAGAAAAATTCTCTCCGGCGCCGGGATTTGAACCCGGATTTTCAGCTCTACGTGCTGATGCTTTATCCACTAAGCCACACCGGATTCCACCCCGGCGTCGGACAGAATCGTCTCAGATTAAGCCGGGTTCAAATCCCGGCGCCGGAAAGAATTTTTCTCCGTTCCATTACTCTTTCATCGTATGATGACGCAGAATATCTGCATGGAAATATCATATGTACTTCGGTACATTAAAATAATATATATGGTATGCGTAAATCACTTCGTGATTTAAGACGGCGCTTATTCCGTCGGATCCCGGCCAACTAGTCACTCATAACGAGTGCACCTCAGCACATGTGTGGACTTCGGTTCTACGTTCATAGACATCTATGACGTAGTGCAGAGGGCGGCCACTAGAGGGAACCCAAGAGTTGGAACTTAATCTGAGAAGATTCTGTCCGATGCCGGGGTGGAATCCGGTGTGGCTTAGTGGATAAAGCATCAGCACGTAGAGCTGAAAACCCGGGTTCAAATCCCGGCGCCGGAGAGAATTTTTCTCCGTTCCATTACTCTTTCGTCGTTTTTTTATATTGTTTAATTGTCATAACATCCGCAGCTAGTTTGCCGTGTTACTTGATTATATTAAATTGATATACTAGAAAAGACGAAGGCAATGATCAGATTAGCTCTCGTGGTGCTAGAAGAGCTAGTACGTGGTGATTGGTGATGGTTCCGTACTTGATCAAAATTTGCAATTTAGATGATCATGACAATGCACAATATAAAAAGAATCGGTAGGGACAATTAATTTCGTGGGAACGAATTCTGAGCGCGCATGTTACGAAACTTGGTGTAATAACTGGAACCTCCACCAGATGGTTCTCCATCTACGACAGAGCATAATTTAACATTAACTGAAAACATTTATTACTTATCTTTTAGCAATTTGAAATACATGAAGCAAAGTAATGGCAACATAATCATAATAATAATTACTTCCGTATGTAAACATCACGAAAATATTCACTATCATCACCATCATCATCATCATCATCATCATCAATAGCTATCAGGGTTTAGGCCATTTGGCCTGTTCCGTCTCAGGTGAAAAGCTGGTCTCTCCATCGCTTCTTCGGGCGTCCACGATCTCGGTATCCAAGGGGTCTTTAATTTAATAATCTCCTGGGTAGTCTGTCATTTGGCATCCGTAGAACATGCTCATGCCAGTTGCTCCGATACTTGTGGATTGTCTCTGTAATGGCTGCGATATTTAGTTCTTGTCGGATGTCTTCATTATATTTATGGTCATAGAGAGTGTAGCCTGCTAGCGGTCTTAGTAATCTCATCTCAGCTGCTTCTATTCTTTTCAGTTGACTAGTTATTAGAGTCCAAGTTTCTGATCCAATAAAGGCCATGGTTTTTGTTTTGTGTATAGAAATTTCTAAATTGTACTCTTTTGCTTTTTGATATAGCCTATGAATTGTCATTTGTAAGTTGTCTTCGGTGTTAGCTAATATAATTACATCATCTGCGTAGACCAGAGTGTTAAGGGGTTTATTATCGATCATAAAATGTGTGGCCAAATCAATTTCCCAGTCCTTAATAAATGCATTAATATATATATTAAATAAACAAGGAGACAGCGGACAACCTTGTTTTAACGCTAATTTTAAATTCACAGGTAGATACTTATGTTTGTAACGTAATATTGAAAGATTAGCTACATAGCTAGGGCCCGGAAGTTCATGCATTTGCATGTTTTTTCTTAGGTGATAAAAATGTATGCTTATATATTATGTGCACGAATTATGGAACTTTCAGTTATTTGAACATGATTTTAAGGTGCATATAACTGCATATTTTCGTGATTTTGATAAATGCATCATATTTCAATATTTTAGTGCCTATATGGCATATTTTAATGAGTTTTAAGAGTCAAGTTGTTTAGATCAAAAGCACCTAATATCCCACTTCCTCCTGCACCAGTTTTAACTCGATGGGGAACATGGCTGGATGCAGCTTTGTATTATGCTTAGCACATAGAAATAGTCAAAGAGGTTGTTAATTCATTGGACTCGAATGATGCAACATCAGTAGAAACAGTGCAAAATATTGTCAGCCACTGCCCATTTTTCTTTCTTACCATCAACCATAACGTCACTGGAAGCTGTAGGATCTCTCTTAAATAAATCACTTACTGTTTTCCAAAACCTGCAACCAAAAAACGCAATTTAACAATCCAACAAAATGCCCATAAAAACTTTGACTGTTTCTGACTAATATACAGAAAACCGCGTCCAGATATCAGTCTCAAAAAATTTTTATATGCATCTGAAATTGTAAGGATTATATGTGGACACCCTCTACAACAAAAATGATATTATAAATTAGTTTAAGTATGATTTGGAACTTAAACGGAGCGGAAAGTGTATATTTTTGTTATTATTACTGTATTGTTTTTCATTTTATCTTTTTTAGCTTACATTATATAGGATTTACGCATATCATATATATATATTATTTTAATGTACCGAAGTACATATGATATTTCCATGCAGATATTCTGCGTCATCATACAATGAAAGAGTAATGGAACGGAGAAAAATTCTCTCCGGCGCCGGGATTTGAACCGGCGCTTATTCCGTCGGATCCCGGCCAACTAGTCATAACGAGTGCACCTCAGCACATGTGTGGACTTCGGTCCTACGTTCATAGACACCTATGACGTAGTGCAGAGGGCGGCCACTAGAGGGAAACCAAGAGTTGGAACTTAATCAGAGACAATTCTGTCCGACGCCGGGGTGGTATCCGGTGTGGCTTAGTGGATGAAGCATCAGCACGTAGAGCTGAAAACCCGGGTTCAAATCCCGGCGCCGGAGAGAATTTTTCTCCGTTCCATTACTCTTTCATCGTATGATGACGCAGAATATCTGCATGGAAATATCATATGTACTTCGGTACATTAAAATAATATATATATATATATATATATATATATATATATATATATATATATATATATTACATTATATAGGCCTATTTGTTTTTGTATTATTTGGATAATAATAAATTATTTTATTCTTGAGAAATCATGGAAAAATGTAGTAGAATTTAATTTGACTAAGATATATTTTTTTTCTCATAATTTCAGCGTTTCTATATTAATCCTCCATCCACGGTGTACTAATGGATGTCATACTAAGCACTGCATCAGAGATTAGCGGATGAAAACGTGGCCAAGGACTTTCGATCTTCAACAGTGATAAATTTCTTGGCATGGTTTCTTCCTGGAGAGACGTATATCTTAACGTAGAATTACTTGTGGGTGCGATCATCTGTCGACAAGATCATAGCTTTATTGTGCTGCACATCTTTACGTAGATCTACGTGTGAGTGCGATCACCTGTCGACAAGATCATAGCTTTATTGTGCTGCACATCTTTACGTAGATCTAAATGTGGGTGCGATCACCTCTCGACAAGATCATAGCTTTATTGTGCTGCACATCTTTACGTAGATCTACGTGTGAGTGCGATCACCTGTCGACAAGATCATAGCTTTATTGTGCTGCACATCTTTACGTAGATCTACGTGTGAGTGCGATCACCTGTCGACAAGATCATAGCTTTATTGTGCTGCACATCTTTACGTAGATCTACGTGTGAGTGCGATCATCTATCGACAAGAGCATAGCTTTACTGTGCTGCACATCCTTACGTAGATCTACGTGTGGGTGCGATCACCTGCCAACAGATAGGCTACATAGTTTTACTATGCTCCATATCTTTATGTAGAATTATGTGTCGAGAGGTACATGTCTTTACTATGATACACATCTTAACGTAAAACTACGTTACGTGATGTGAGAAATTATTTTGCAACTAACCGCGCCTACGTCTCTCGTACACATCAGATGAAGTGGCATTTGACCGGATGTTTGTAAAAATTATTGTTTTAAAGAAATTAGTAACTGTTACATTCACAATTAAGATTTAAGTAGCTGAATAGCTGCGTAGGTGGATAGATGGATGGATGGATGGATGGATGGTTGCAAGGACGGATGATCACAATTAAGAATTAAGTAGCTGAATAGCTGCATGGTTGAATTGATGTATGCAAGGATGCATGATCATAATTAAGAATTAAGTACCTGGATAGCTGCATGGTTGAATTGATGTATGCAAGGATGCATGATCACAATTAAGAATTAAGTAGCTGAATAGCTGCATGGTTGAATTGATGTATGCAAGGATGCATGATAACAATTAAGAATTAAGTAGCTGAATAGCTCCATGGTTGAATTGATGTATGCAAGGATGCATGATCACAATTAAGAATTAAGTAGCTGAATAGCTGCATGGTTGAATTGATGTATACAAGGATGCATGATCACAATTAAGAATTAAGTAGCTGAATAGTTGCATGGTTGAATTGATGTATGCAAGGATGCATGATCACAATTAAGAATAAAGTAGCTGGATAGCTGCATGATTGAATTGATATATGCAAGGATGCATGATCGCAATTAAGAATTAAGTAGTTGGATAGCTGCATGGTTGAATTGATATATGCAAGGATGCATGATCACAATTAAGAATTAAGTAGCTGAATAGCTGCATGGTTGAATTGATATATGCAAGGATGCATGATCACAATTAAGAATTAAGTAGCTGAATAGCTGCATGGTTGAATTGATGTATGCAAGGATGCATGATCACAATTAAGAATTAAGTAGCTGAATAGCTGCATGGTTGAATTGATGTATGCATGGATGCATGATCACAATTAAGAATTAAGTAGCTGAATTTGATGTATGCAGGATGGATGGTCACAATTAAGAAATTAAGTAGCTGAATAGCTGCATATTTGGATGGATGGATACTGGATGGATGGTCACAATTAAGAAATTAAGTAGCTGAATAGCTGCATATTTGGATGGATAGATGGATACTGGAAGGATGGTCATAATTAAGAATTAAGTAGCTGAATAGTTACATATTTGGATGGATGGATACTGGATGGATGGTCACAATTAAGAATTAAGTAGCTGAATAGTTGCATATTTGGATGGATGGATACTGGATGGATGGTCACAATTAAGAATTAAGTAGCTGAATGGCTGCATATTTGGATGGATGGATACTGGATGGATGGTCATAATTAAGAATTAAGTAGCTGAATAGCTGCATATTTGGATGGATGGATACTGGATGGATGGTCATAATTTAGAAATTAAGTAGCTGAATAGCTGCATATTTGGATGGATGGATAGTGGATGGATGGTCACAATTAAGAATTAAGTAGCTGAATAGTTGCATATTTGGATGGATAGAGACTGGATGGATGGCACAATTAAGAAATTAGGTAGCTGAATAGCTGCATATTTGGATGAATGGAGACTGGATGGATGGTCACAATTAAGAAATTAAGTAGCTGAATAGCTGCATATTTGGATGGATGGATACTGGATGGATGGTCACAATTAAGAAATTAAGTAGCTGATAGCTGCATATTTGGATGGATACTGGATGGATGGTCACAATTAAGAAATTAAGTAGCTGAATAGCTGCATGTTTGGATGGGTAGATACTGGATGGATGGTCACAATTAAGAATTAAGTAGCTGAATAGCTGCATATTTGGATGGATGGATACTGGAAGGATGGTCACAATTAAGAAATTATGTAGCTGAATAGCTGCATATTTGGATGGATGGATGGATACTGGATGGATGGTCACAATTAAGAATTAAGTAGCTGAATAGCTGCATATTTGGATGGATGGATACTGGATGGATGGTCACAATTAAGAATTAAGTAGCTGAATAGTTGCATATTTGGATGGATGGATACTGGATGGATGGTCACAATTAAAAATTAAGTATCTGAATAGCTGCATTATTGGATGGATGGATACTGGATGGATGGTCACAATTAAGAATTAAGTAGCTGAATAGTTGCATATTTGGATGGATGGATACTGGATGGATGGTCACAATTAAGAATTAAGTAGTTGAATAGTTGCATATTTGGATGGATGGATACTGGATGGATGGTCACAATTAAGAATTAAGTAGCTGAATAGCTGCATATTTGGATGGATGGATACTGGATGGATGGTCATAATTTAGAAATTAAGTAGCTGAATAGCTGCATATTTGAATGGATGGATAGTGGATGGATGGTCACAATTAAGAATTAAGTAGCTGAATAGTTGCATATTTGGATGGATGGAGACTGGATGGATGGCACAATTAAGAAATTAAGTAGCTGAATAGCTGCATATTTGGATGGATGGAGACTGGATGGATGGTCACAATTAAGAAATTAAGTAGCTGAATAGCTGCATATTTGGATGGATGGATACTGGATGGTTGGTCACAATTAAGAAATTAAGTAGCTGAATAGCTGCATATTTGGATGGATGGATACTGGATGGATGGATACTGGATGGATGGTCACAATTAAGAAATTAAGTAGCTGAATAGCTGCATATTTGGATGGATGGATATCGGAAGGATGGTCGCAATTAAGAAATTAAGTAGCTGAATAACTGCAAATTTGGATGGATGGATGGATACTGGATGGATGGTCACAATTAATAATTAAGTAGCTGAATAGCTGCATATTTGGATGGATGGATACTGGATGGATGGTCACAATTAAGAATTAAGTAGCTGAATAGTTGCATATTTGGATGGATGGATACTGGATGGATGGTCACAATTAAGAATTAAGTATCTGAATAGCTGCATATTTGGATGGATGGATACTGGATGGATGGTCACAATTAAGAATTAAGTAGCTGAATAGTTGCATATTTGGATGGATGGATACTGGATGGATGGTCACAATTAAGAATTAAGTATCTGAATAGCTGCATATTTGGATGGATGGATACTGGATGGATGGTCACAATTAAGAATTAAGTAGCTGAATAGTTGCATATTTGGATGGATGGATACTGGATGGATGGTCACAATTAAGAAATAAGTAGCTGAATAGTTGCATATTTGGATGGATGGATACTGGATGGATGGTCACAATTAAGAATTAAGTAGCTGAATGGCTGCATATTTGGATGGATGGATACTGGATGGATGGTCACAATTAAGAATTAAGTAGCTCAATAGCTGCATATTTGGATGGAAGGATACTGGATGGATGGTCATAATTTAGAAATTAAGTAGCTGAATAACTGCATATTTGGATGGATGGATAGTGGATGGATGGCTACAATTAAGAAATTAAGTAGCTGAATATCTGCATATTTGGATGGATGGATGGATGGATACTGGATGGATGGTCACAATTAAGAATTAAGTAGCTGAATAGCTGCATATTTGGATGGATGGAGACTGGATGGATGGTCACAATTAAGAAATTAAGTAGCTGAATAGTTGCATATTTGGATGGATGGATACTGGATGGATGGTCACAATTAAGAATTAAGTAGCTGAATAGCTGCATATTTGGATGGATGGATACTGGATGGATGGCTACAATTAAGAAATTAAGTAGCTGAATGGCTGCATATTTGGATGGATGGATACTGGATGGATGGTGACAATTAAGAAATTAAGTAGCTGAATAGCTGCATATTTGGATGGATGGATACTGGATGGATGGTCACAAATAAGAAATTAAGTAGCTGAAAACGCTGCATATTTGGATGGATGGATACTGGATGGATGGTCACCATTAAGAATTAAGTAGCTGAATAGCTGCATATTTGGATGGATGGATACTGGATGGATGGTCACAATTAAGAATTAAGTAGCTGAATAGCTGCATATTTGGATGGATGGATACTGGATGGTTGGTCACAATTAAGAATTAAGTAGCTGAATAGCTGCATATTTGGATGGATGGATACTGGATGGATGGTCACAATTAAGAATTAAGTAGCTGAATAGCTGCATATTTGGATGGATGGATACTGGATGGTTGGTCACAATTAAGAATTAAGTAGCTGAATTGCTGCATATTTGGACGGATGGATACTGGATGGATGGTCACAATTAGGAAATTAAGTATATGAATAGCTGTGTAGGTGGTTGGATAAATGTATGGATGGATGGATGGCAGTAGATGAACTGTTAGATATATGGATGTGTGAATGACTATGAATTGAATGATTAATTGATCGAGTGTTGTGTAAATACAGTAAGTAGGTAGTATTTTAGTGGATGTGAGTGAATGGGTTGGTGGATCAATAGATGGGAAGGTACTGTATATTCAGAAGAGGTTTTTATATAGGTGTATGTGAATGAATTGATAAAACGGTGCATATATAGATGGGGTTTTTGGGTGGATGGATGGATGTTATGTTTTTTTTTTTTATTTAACAACGCTCGCAACTGTCGAGGTTATATCTGCGTCGCCGATGTGACGGAATTTTGTCCCCCAGGAGTTCTTTTACGTGCCAGTAAATCTACTGACATTAGCCTGTCGCATCTAAGCACACTTAAATACCATCGACCTGGCCCGGAATCGAACTTTCATCCTTGGGCATAGAAGGCCAGCGCTATATCTGCTGCGCCAACCAGGCCGACATGGATGGATTTAATGGATGAAAATAGATAAATAGGAACTGAATAAGCGTATTTGTGTGTGAACGAGTATGAGTGACGAATGACGAGTGACGGGCATTAATCATCTTAAAGGTATTATTTATGGAATATGAACATATGCCTGTGAATAATTTTATCTTGACAAGATAATATTATTATTTTAACTAAATTTTCTCATCAGAAGTAATTGCTAAATTACTATAATTTGGTTTAAGAGAACATTGAATATATGGTTAGGTGATTGGATTGGGTAGATAAATGGCTAGCTTCTTTTATGATTCAGGGGGCTTAGAAAAATGAAACAAGATTTTACTGTATTAAATAAAATAATTCTTTTTCACTGTTCAATAAGTAGATTGTAGGGTGTATTGAGTTCTTAGCGAAATACGACGAACTTTCATAAATCCATTATCGAGGATTCAACCTCGGACTTTGAAGAAGTTGCAGTAAGAGCAGTTCCGAGTACTGCCATCAGACGCCTCTCTATATAAGTTGATCCTTTGCTGCTGTACATACTATTTTCAATTCCCAATAAATTCACACCTACAGAGAAGAGGAAAGTCTCGTAAGAACTGAATGACTTAAAAGGGAGATCTTCCCTTTGTTCCTCAAGGTGTTCTTCTTTTTAACAAGCGTTCTAATGCACTGAAGCAAAGTGTTTCAATGTTGAAGCTTTGAAAAAGAGTCCATTGTGCCCTCATTTCATGAACGGTAGCCTATCAGAAGGCGGCAGAAGAACATAGCAAATATCCGACATAAGAGATACACGATCACTCCCTTTTCTTTTATTTTTTTTCTCTACTTTCTTTTCTGACAAAGAAAAGAACGTATACTCTTCGAATGGAAGATATATATAGATATACCATCAGTTCTACATAGCAGATGGGAATAAGATATTGGATCTCCATTGGAAAATGGTGGATGTATGTGTGTGTGTGTGTGTGTGTGTGTGTGTGTGTGTGTGTTCAGAATGATGGAAGAAGTGCACGCCGAGCGGGTAGCCTGCCTGCAGGAGAAAAAAGCAAATAAAACGGTGAACATATCCAATAAGGTTCTAACCTGGGAGCTTGGTTGTCATGGTAACGAAAGTCGTAACCTCGTTTCACATTAGGGCGGGAAAATGACGTTGCCTGGATATATGAGGGCGTGACTGCAAGAGTGTCTTATGTAATATTTTAATATTATTTCAACATCCCGTTCAATGTGAAGGAGTAAAAATGATTCATGTACTTGTAATATTTCGTGTTCAATTGGAATAATTTTTATTTCTTTTTGTTAAGTGAGGATTGAATTGTTTAAACAAAGTTCATTAGGCTACATTTGAAATGCAGTGATATGTTTCGTATAATGTAGGGGAGAGTCGGGTAGTATCGGACATCGGGTAATATCGGACAGTGAGTTTCTTTCATCTACCACACGATGATAGTACCTGATTGACATGGTTACGTTTCTGTGATGTCGCATAGAGAAACGTAACCATGTCATTCAGGTACTACCATATGGTGGTAGATGAAAGAAACGCACTTCTGATATTACCCGATGTCCGATACTACCCGACTCTCCCCTATATTAATTAACACTGCCTTTTGCGTATGAATTTTACAAGAATTGTAGGATTGTAACATTCATAGAAGGCAGTAGTTTTCATTACAACTCTAGAGTAGTTATTTTTAATATTTTAACACATCTACAGTAGGTTGGCAACTCTGAATTCAGTAAAATCAACTTTCAATCGTGGAGGGCATTTGCTGTATGGACGAGACTATCTTGCAAAACGTAGATTATTAAAATTATTTTACTTGTTCACTACATTATCGTGTAGACTTACTATTATTTTGCTTCTTACTGAATTTGTGTTAACGATTGTCATTATCTTTTATATTGCTGTTGAAATTCCCATTCCGACGTCCATTTTCATGTAATTTTTCTGTAAATCATCTTCAGATTTTGAAATTAACACATAGTCATCTATACTAATAATAAATCTGTAGCCAAAATTATTCTGGTAGTTTTCGATTTTCCAAAAATGATTGGTGTTAACATGTATCCTGAAACCAAAAATCGCTTTTTAGAAATTTTTGTTTGTATGTCTATCTGTCTGTCTGGATGTTTGTTACCTTTTCACGCGATAATGGCTGAACGGATTTCGATGAAAATTGGAATATAAATTAAGTTCGTTGTAACTTAGATTATAGGTTATATGGCATTCAAAATACTTTATTTAAAAGGGAGATTATAAGGGGGCCTACATTAAATAAATCGAAATATCTCGCTTATTATTAATTTTTGTGAAAATGTTACATAACAAAAGTTTCTTTAATAATGATTTCCGATAAGTTTTATTCTATGCAAATTTTGATAGGACTGATATTTAAAGATATACAAGACTTTTAAAATAACAATACAATACATTTTCACCGCCGCCTCAGATCATAGCGTTGTTGTTCCTGCAGTAACTCCTATGTTCAAAATATTAAATTTTTTAGTAGGAAAAAAAAACATATTTATTCATTCCATGGCAATGGTATATAAGAGATCGTGAATTCTTACATTTTCGAAAGAAAGAAATATAATTACATACCACTATACAATGCTTTATCACTATTTAAGTTATTTGAAGGGTTCAGAACAGTAGTGGGCCAAGCGCCATTTGCTGAAGACGTAGAAAACAATGGTTAATATTAAGTTAATACCATAATTAAATGGAAACATATAGCAAGTAATATAAAGTTCGCACATTAAAACTAATCATTAAACTATGGTTGCATGTAATAACAAATAAGAAACATGTTAAAGGAATTGTCATTGCACCAAATGAGTGGTCTTTGGACCAAGATGATCGCATTTTAATTATTTAAATACAATTTAAATTAAGTGACATATTAAACGATTTATCCTTCTATCAAACACGAATGTTCCCTGTACCAGATGTCCTATTTTAATTATGTAATTACTTTATATTTATTTCTAACGGGTGCAGCGGAGCGCACGGGTACGGCTAGTCCGGAAATAAGAATGTATTTACTATTGTGTTGTCTTCAATTTCTGTTTCTTTCTGATAATAATCATAATCATCAAGCAGTCAAGGATCTAGGCCTAATGACGTGTTCTTCTCTCGTTGTCCATCCAGTATTCTTTCAATAGAAAGTCGCAATGCAAGAATTGGATTCAGCGGCGCTATGTTCGTTAATTCTTCTTCAGCGTGGCGCGATTTTTGAGCTTACATAAACATAAATATCATAAAATCAGTCGCATTGTGATAATATATATAGTAAAAGTAAAATCAATTTTTCAATTTTTAAAAACTCTATAGTGAAGTTTTGCTTCACTTGGTTCACCTGAAAAGCCGCCTCTGCAAGGACAACCCTTGAACAGGTATATATGTAAGAGGCAACACTTAAGTATCTTTCCTGTCATTCTTCTTAATATCTGCTGGCATGCCATTCTGAATTGAAAGATTTCAGCTTCAGATACAACCACCTCTCTAAGAAGTTTCTTAGTTTGAAATCCAATATCAACATTTTTCTTAATGCATGCAGCCATTACATTCTTTCAATAGGGTAAACGTTGGCTCCGTTTTCCTTGGATGGTACTTAAGAATTAAATTGTATAACGTTTCTTTAGACATTCTTTCGATATGTAGCCTCCATGTTTTCCTGTAAAGGTGGACTTGTGAAGTTCCGATAGCATTTCTGCGTTTGTTTTCGTTATGAATTTCATTTTGCTACAGTTATACGAGATTCAATTTTTTTATAGCATAGGTCTCTCACCCACACAATAGTGTAGGTATTATCAAAGGCTGTGTGTATGTTTATCCAATGCCTATACAATTCACTTACGTGATTCGGGTTCCGAATATTGAGGATAGATGGTAGGACAGTTAACCATTTTCAAGTTGCACACCACTTCGGCGTGCCGCGCTGTGGATAATGTGCATCTGTGGAGAGTTATGTCCAGACAGTGGATGCGAGATGACTTAAGGAAAAGTGAAGTTGTTTCGTATCGGAGTATATGGCACGTGCCGCGTCGTCCATCTTTTGTGTACCTGGCGAGTACAGCAACGTACATAACGAAGGAACCCCGGTCCACATTGCAACGCAATGTGTGCAGTTGTGTTATCCTGCTCAAGTATTTAGTACGAGTTGAAGAGTGTAGTGCTGATCCAGTCATAATATCGTAGTCAAAACGTTAAATTCGCTTAGAGATACGAAATGCAATTAAGAAGTATGAGAGTGACATTTTATGTAATAACGAAGACAATATCGTGTGTAATGTATGTAAAATTGAAATAAAAACCAGAACAATCAGGCTATAGAGAAAAATTGCAACAGTACATCGCACAGGAAATGCGTTGAAATGAAATCTGAGGAACTATCATCATCATCATCATCATCATCATCATCATCATCATCATTTAGTTGTGCGGGTCTAAACAACACGTGCAACATGATACTTAGTGCAAATATTCCTCTAAAGAAATTGAGTGATCCCCATTTTAGAGTTTTTCTTCAGAAATTCTCTCGATACAAAAACTGTTTAAGCGATAGGCGAAGACGATTCAGCTTCGACAACATACGAAAATATGTCGTCGTTTACTGCAACGCTGGTAATTGCATCAATGATGACGAGGACTGAACCTTGCAAGGTATGTACTACAGTACGTTATTTTTCTTTTCCTTCTAACTGTACGGAGATACAGTAGCACGTTGACGTCGTCTGTTTATGTTTACAACCTGTTGAGCCAAAAGTCTGAATGAAAAAATTGTAACATATAGTAAATGTGCACCTGCATTCAACGATAAGTCATCCCGCATCCACTGTCTAGTTATGTCGTATACTAGGGTGAGTGTATATGTAAGTGTTCGTGTAAATGCGGTGTAGGGAATGGGTGAGAATGACGAAGATGAGGAAGGGAGAAGGGGAAACTGGGTGCCAGCACGTAGCCAACTCCTGTCTAATATCACCAAGAGAGGCACCAGTCTTAACGTTTCCATCGGATGGACGAATCATTATCAACAGATGCCTTCTCTTCATATGCACTGCGAAAAGATTTGGGATTTAACTCGGATATATTAGTGCACAATCTAGTGATTAGAAGTTTTGCACCGGCATATCTCCTAGTTCCGAGGTAGAAATTTTACACGAAAATCTCTGATCTACCCGGGAAATGAACCCGGGCCGGCTAGTGGAGGCAATTGTCAAAATGTTACATGCCGGTACTTTTAATCTTGTTTGTATCTGGACTTGGGAAACTCTAAGAGCTCATTTATTACTCCGGTTTTTTAAAGAACTTTCATGGTCTTTGCAGTGATCGGCCTTTTCATTTTGATAAGATATTTAGGATCTCCTGTAATTAAAGGCATTCAATTTATCTGTTCAATTATATTGTTACTTAATACTATTTTGCTCCTGATTGGATATCTTCCTTTGAAGGCCATAGTTTTAGTTTCGTTGCTGGAAATGTTTAATCTAATTAGAATAATGTTATTAGAAGAATCAGATTATGTATTACAACAAAAAAAACATCAAAATTGTAGTAATAACAGAAACAAAGTAAAAACTACAAGGCACCGAAGACATAAAAAGCTACAATATAATGTGCCGTGGAGTTAAAACATTAGAGCTCTGATAAACTTGGTTCACTTTTTTTTTAATTTAATTTATATAAATATTGAATAATGTTGATAAGGATGGGTATTCCCAAGAAACTATCTCGATTAATTAAAATGTGTCACAGTGAAACTTACAGCAGAGTCCGTATAGGCCAGTTTCTATCTGATGCTTTTCCAATTCACTGCGGGCTAAAGCAAGGAGATGCACTATCACCTTTACTTTTTAACTTCGCTCTAGAATATGCCATTAGGAAAGATCAGGATAACAGAGAGGGTTTGGAATTGAACGGATTACATCAGCTTCTTGTCTATGCGAATGACATGGATATATTAGGAGAAAATCCACAAATGATTAGGGGAAACGCGGAAATCTTACTTGAAGCAAGTAAAGCGATAGATTTGGAAGTAAATCCCGAAAAGACAAAGTATTTTATTATGTCTCGTGACGAGAATATTTTACGAAATAGAAATATAAAAATCGAAGAGGTGGAAAAATTGAAATATCTTGACGCAACCGTAACAAATATAAATGGCACTCGGGAGGAAATTAAACGCAGAATAAATATGGGAAATGCTTATTATTATTCGGTTGAGAAGCTTTGGTCACCTAGTCTGCTATCAAAAAATCTGAAAGTTAGAATTTATAAAACAGTTATATTACCGGTTGTTCTGTATGGTTGTGAAACTTGGACTCTTACTTTGAGAGAGGAAGAGAGATTAAGGGTGTTTGAGAGTAAGCTTCTTAGGAAAATATTTGGGTCTAAGAGGGATGAAGTTACAGGAGAATGGAGAAAGTTACACAACGCAGAACTGCACGCATTGTATTCTTCACCTGACATAATTAGGGACATTAAATCCAGACGTTTGAGATGGACAGGTCATGGGCGAATCAAGAAATGCATATAGAGTGTTAGTTAGGAGACCGGAGGAAAAAAGACCTTTGGTGAGGCCGAGACGTAGATGGGAGGATAATATTAAAATGGATTTGAGGAAGATGTGATATGTTGATAGAGAGTGGATTAATCTTGCACAGGATAGGGACCGATGGTGGACTTATGTGAGGGCGGCAGTGAACCTGCAGGTTTCTTAAAAGACAATTTGTAAGTAAGTTGATGAGGGTGAAAATTAATGTAAAAAATATTTTTATTACGAGTATGCCTACTGTATAAATGTAATTATATGATATATTCGAGTTATAAAATTTATATATTTGTTAATGTTGATGCCTTTCTTTATATTCTAGTATAGTTTATGCCATAAAATAATATAACAGTGATATATTAACAGGTTATGAACTATAGCTAATTGTGAATGAAATGGTATCTGGATATACATTTTTCGTAACGAGAGGTTTATTGTTCTTAAAGGCGATGATATGGGATTCAAGAATCCGTTCATTTGTAGAGCCGGTAGTAATTCAACTAAACATGACCGTTAATTCGTGGTGAAGGCTGCATGGAACGGCGTATGGGTGTATGAATAGAGAAATTGCTTGAAAGTGAGATATGCCACACATACCGTCAAGGATTCTTATGCATGAAGACTGCGCGGAAGAAGGAAAAAAAAGAAAAAGACGTTGGAAGGAGAGGACGGCGCACCCCGTTGTCGACGACGACAAGACCTTATTCTTATATTCTCTTTTCTTGTCTAACCCTAGCTTCTCTCTCTGTATTCTTCAAGTATTCCAACTCCTGTACAAAAGATTCTGAACAAGGGGTGAACAAAAGAAAGATGTGTACTACACTTGAAAATATATTATGTATACGTTTATTTTGTAAAATTATTGCGATACTACTTGTCACCTTCCGGTTTCAATTTTCAAGTTAAGTATCAGTGCGTTGAACGCCCGGAAAAATAAATAATCGGATAAAAAATTCGGAATATTACGTCAGTTACAGTATAGCCTACTGATGAAATGAGGCTAGCAAGCATGAGAAAAAGATGTAGCTGTGGACCAGTCAAGGTCAAAATCAAGAAAGTACTACACGCGCTACCTGCAGAATAAAAAAAAAACTAAAGTTTGCACATTTCATTATTTGGATGCAAGGAATCATGGGAGAACATGTAGGACTCCTTTTGGATGTAGAGGAAATAACTTGGTAATTCATTCATTCATTCATTCATTCATTATATCCCATAGATCTTAAGGCCCATTCACAATGAAAATTAAACATAACCGTAACATAAACACAGAAGTTTGCGCCCAGGCTACCAAATGAGATCATTCATAATGATTCACATAAGCATTGACATAAACATTGCCGTAAGACGTTAACATGAAAGTTTGCAAACTCCAAACTTTCATGTTTATGTTTACGTGATTTGCAAACAGAACACAATCGTGGAGCGCTGAAGTATACGACAGAATATGAGGAAATGGCGCCGTTGTTATGTTTCCATGGTTACCAAGTATGTTTGCTGTTATGTTTATGTTCCCATCGTGAATGATGGTAAGACTTCTTGATTTTACTGTAACGTAAGTTAACGCTTGCGTTATGTTTAATTTTCATTGTGAATGAGCCTTTACATGAGCAATGAAGCTTTAAGCTGTGGAACAAGTCAAAATTTTACAATATTACAATTACAATTTTTACAAATTTTTACAATATTTTACAATTTTTACAGTTTTACAATTTAGTAATTTTCTACAATGATGAGGTGAGGTCCGAGGATTCGCCAAAAGATTACCGGCATTTGCCTTTTGGTTGGGGAAAACCTCGGGAAAACCCAACCAGGTAATCAAATCAAAGGGACGAAATGAAGTGATGCCGAGGACTTCCCATAGACAATCCGGCTTCAGTCCCACGGCGGGGGGAAAACCTCGGAAGAAACCATTCAGTGAGACCAAATGACGTCATATATCAATGAGATAATTTATCGTCAGTTGAAACTCAGCACAAAAAAGAAAACAATAGAAGAAAATTGATAGAAACATGGACATAACGACGAAGTGAAGAGAACCGAATAGAAGAGTTACTAAAATGGGTAAAAGTATATGTTTTTATCCATCAGTTCTCAGTTGAACTGAATTTTACATAGAGCAAACTTGGCTTATTTCGTGACACGAAATTATAGGCTACCAGCGACAAATGTAACTTTGATGGTAGAAGATGTACTATAACATAGATTTTGTTCACTGCGCTCTTGCAGTGAGTGAGCGGAGTTTTTGGAAATTACGAGTGCTTCAAGAGTTGTGGGCAATTATTTGCTTCTTATTTAAGATGGATTGAATAATAAATACTTTTTTAATGCAACCCCAAATGTTATATTTAACTATTGTCCTGTGATGTCCTTCAAATGAATTATTATTCAACATATAATTATTAATGAAATAAATTTCATTATTTCATCTATAGCTTTGAACTTGTGAGTGAATACAACATTTTAATAGTAAGTACTGACATTGTATACTTCTTGGTAAAAAAAAATATATGTCTGTCAATGCACTAATTATGTAACAGAGGTTATTTTCTTAGCGTTTTTCTCATTCCACGAGGCCATTTTTTCTCTTTAAATTTTTTTATGCTATAACAACACTCTCTACTGGAAGATGAATCAAATACATGAAACATAAAATATTTGTGTGTGTTGATATATTATGCATGTGGAGAACGCTGCAAATGGCAGTTAATCAAATGTGGAAAGAAATAAAATATAAGTGATATGAAAGGGACAATTGATTGTGTCTTAAACAAATAAAAACTGCGCGAGGAAAGCTCGTCTTTTTCTTGACAAGTTCGACGAGAACCAGAAGGAACCAACGTAGCAGTCAATGAGAATGACATATTCTGCCTCTCAAGTGAGTTAAAAGAGGTAGACAACGAAACAGCATCATCTTCAGGAGCCAAACGAAGAAGATCTGCGCTCAAAGAAAAGCCGAATGATAAGCCTAATGATTTGTGCGGATCTTGCTCAGGAAATTTCGAGGAATGTATTGCAAGCATGGTGAAAGATGCGTCAGTTGTGATCAGTTGTTTCATGAAATAGGCTATGTCAAGGCCTTTCAAAATAGAAAAAAAAAACTTTAATTGTTTGGGATGTATGTATGAATCTGACTGAGGAATTTAAAATTTGACTGAATATGCCTAAATATTTTGAATTTAAGGACTATCACGAAAATGCCCTTCTAGTAGCACGAAATTATACGAGTCCTTCTAGAGTCCCAAATTTTTTTATACTCACCTATTGATTGTTTGTAACTAGTGTAGTCCACACATGTGGAGTAACGGTTAGCGCATCTGGCCGCGAAACCAGGTGGCCCGGGTTCGATTCCCGGTCGGGGCAGGTTACCTGATCGAGGTTTTTTCCGGGGTTTTCCCTCAACCCAATATGAGCAAATGCTGGGTAACTTTCGGTGCTGGACCCCGGACTCATTTCACCGGCATTATCATCTTCATCTCATTCAGACGCTAAATAACCTAAACTGTTGATAAAGCGTCGTAAAATAACCTACTAAAATTAAAAAAATAAAATAACTAGTGTATAAATTTATCTGAGGTAAAAATGCTGACATGGTACTTCTTGAAATCTAATAAGTGCGTATATTAAAAACATTTTTTTTTAATTTGAACCTTATTTTTGCATCAAAACCTTAGTATCATGAAATTAGCTACTAACCCTACTAACACGTGCATTCACATATGTGGAAATATCAATCGAAGTAACGCATCTGACCAGGCAAAAAAAAAAAACATATTAAAATTATTAAATAGCAAAGAGACTCGCCAAAAGTGAATATGTGGCTTGGCAAGACTAGGAAAAATAAAACGTAATGTGTTATAACATTAATTACATAGATAATTCTCTATAAATTTTGTTTCTGAATAATTGTTTGTGCCGAAAATATGTTAATTAAATTAACGAATTGAAGTAACTTAACATTTTAATTAATGATCAGTTCATATGAAATACGTTTCTCGATCTAGGGATATTGCATAGCAAATTTCTTCTAGATCCAACTAAATGGTGTCAGTTTGAGTATTATGGAAATAAATAGCAACTCTACAAGTGTCCATATCATTTCATTTAAGTGTTCAGTAGTTACAATCCTTCTCATCTCTGGCAGATCGACAGGTCTCGATGGCAGGTACACATGGTCCTTCACATATCCTCACAGAAAGTAATCACATGGTGTAAGGTCGGGGGAACGTGGACTGCGTACAAAAGCTGCTCTCACATTCTCGACTCTTTCGTCATGAATTTTCCCTTTACAGATGTATTCAGTTGTTGCAGACTGTCTATACTCTATACCAGTGGTCGTCAGCACTCGCTGAAATGGGTAGAGTGCATAGAGGGTAAGGAACTCTGCTCCGTCGTGTACAAGTGATAGAGAGACAGCATACCCGCCAGCAGCGACGATTGCACGCTAGGGCTGTGTCTTGTCCGCGGGTAAGAGGCGCTAGGCCCGAACGTGCAGTGTTTTCATGACCGCTGCTCTATACCATCGACCAATGTTGTTATCGGACGGAGGATCAATTCTAAATTGCCGTCGGAAAGCTCGCTGTACAGAAACTACAGAACTTTTCTTCGAAACACGGAAAAAGAGTTAAATTATGCACGGGAGTCGACATTTTATAAATGTAACACTGTGACGCAACAAAGTTGATAAACAAACCTTGCGATCGTACTATACGAAACACTCTGCAGCTGTTCTTTCAATACACGTAGGGAACACACATCCAATATAGTTTGTGAAGCTTTACCAAACACTTGAAACCCCTATATTCCTTAAGGGACACCTTGTGTTATCGTATTTCTTAGAATAGTTTAGGAGAAATCAGTTACACAGTTGAGAAATACCGAAAACTTAGATTCCCGTAGAAATATGTTTGACACGTAGTTGAGAATCCTTCAAATCCAACGAAGATGTTCATTATAGTCTCTAATATTTGAAGCAAGAGTGGCCATTTTCAGTACAATGAAGTACTGTTGTGTTTAGATAGCATGGCTGGTCATAACATTCTGCGCAGTAAACCAGAAAAGTCCATTTGATACTGATAAGGAAAAAAATGGGTTAGTCGCTGTGCACCTCCTGTATAGTTCAGTTCTTTTTACTTTTGCAAATGTGTACTATACTAATTATTACACAAACACTGTAACTTACGTCAGCATACATGCAGTTCCCCTCCTTCCCCCTCCTGCCCCACTGAATATGGTAAAAAAACTAACTCACTTCACTAGCCAGCCCGAGTTCGATTCCCGGCAGGGTGAGAAATTTTCATGTAAAATTTCTACCTCGGGACTAAGAGAGATGGCGGTACACAACTTCTAATCACTAAATTATGGACTATTATGCCTGTGTTAAATCCCAAATATCTTCGCAGTGCATATGAAGAGAAGGCATATGTCACTTTGATAGTGATTCGTCCGTCGGATGGGGACGTTAAGCTTGGCGGCCCCCTTGGTGCTATTCGACAGGAGTAGGCTACGTGCCGGCACCGAGTTTCCCCTTCTCCTTTCCTCCTTCATCAACATCCTTACCCATTCCCTACGCTACACTTACACGAACACTCACACATACACTCACCCTAGTATACGACATAACTCTTCACATATAATAATAATAATAATAATAATAATAATAATAATAATAATAATTTATTTTAGCTGGCAGAGTTAAGGCCGTAAGGCCTTCTCTTCCACTCAACCAGCAAAAAATATATATACATATGCATGAACTTACAAAGAATTCAATAATTTGATTTAGATGAGAGTTACATGTATACAATAGTTATTTACGAATTAAACAACAAAATACTATGAACTATTAATTAAACACTGAAATAAACTGTGTAGCAGAATTAAGCTAAGATACATAGAATGTTAATATATTTCAAATAATATTAGATAATAGAAAGAGATTATTATGATACAATTTCGAAAATACAGCACTATCAGGATGATGTCTAAAGAAAGAAGTAACAATGTAGTCAGTGATTGTTTAAATCAGTATGATTGGAGTGAAATGCTAATAAGGTTATTTTTTAAGCTGTTTTTAAAGGTGTTTATTGTCTTGCAGCCCCTAATACTTTGTGACAAGGAATTCCATACACATTATGCATAACGTGGCCCGCCGAAGTGATGTGCAACTTGAAAATGAATCACAGTCCTGCCATCTATCCTCAGTATGCGGAACCCGAATCATGCAGAGTGAAGTAGGTAGGCATTAGACACATGCACACACAGACAGACAGACAGACAGACAGACACACACACACACATTATCCCTACTCAAATGTTCGCGCATAACATTAGCCAAGCTATGTAAACACAACAGTACATCTTTACAGCCTTGATTGGAATATGATAGTCCAGTCAGGCACACACGAGCTAAGGATTGCCTTGATCTGTACTGGGCCTCTCACTTTCTTTGTAAGAGCTCCACATACCATGCGATCATCCCAAGTATGGCAAGTTGCATGCACTTTTGTCATTAGTGGTTTCGTAAGTGCTGCCTGGAAAATATATGAACTTGATTTCTTGCAACAGATGTAAGGATGTGTGTTGTAATCTGTGAAGGTGGGTGAAATAGTCATGACAAAGCTCGATTTCTCGCTATGATTGTAGTCTTTCACATCACACATTTGTAAAAATTGAATAAAAATATTGCTGGCAAGAGAATCTATCTACCTCATGAAATCGAAGATAATTTTGGAAGTTTATACACTGGAAAATCCTTTGAAGAGAAATTTACCCACAGAAAAGTACTGGCAATAAAACTGTAAGACAAAATAATAGATTACGAAATATGCTATAAAATTTTACTAGTACATGAGTAACTTTCTTAGGTAGGCAGTACTTGTCTTTAACGTAAATGAACAGATGCATCACATCTTATTTTGCAATAGAGACATATCGGTAATTGGTATCATTAAAAATATAGGCTACAGTGTTTTTAAAAATAAGAGATAATTTTAATTGTTTATATATTCTTTATTTTCTATACAGTTTTAAAAATTCTGTCACTGGCTTATTACATAAAAAAATGAGATTGCTTGCAACACCATCTATTGTCACAACTTCATTTGTTCTTGTACAAATAACAGCCTCTCTTCATTGCTGTATACAGCAGTTCTGAGTTCGTGTTCTGGAATATTCGCCACAGTGTGTGCGATGGATTCATTCAACTCATTAATATTATTGTCGTAGGTTTACCCAAGAACAATCTTTTCTTTAGACAGACCCACAACCAATAATCTGTTGGGTTAATATCTGGCGATCTTGCCGGCCGAATTAAGGAAAGAGCCTACTGATAACACGGCCACAAGGTAAATGAGAAACAAACAAATCCGTTGTCATGGTAATGTAACAAAAACTCATTTCTTATGTAATATGGCAGTGCCAGAATTTTAAAAATTGCGTAGAAAAGGAAGAAAATATGAGTAATTAAAATTATATTTGTATGTATAGGTAGTGATTTTTTAAATCGTCTGTCCTCAAATAAGGCTGATAAGAGATACACAATTTAGAACAAATTATTTTAAATACAGAATACCGTAACAAATTTAATAAAGAGAAGAATGGATTGTGTTCTTTACATCGTGTGTACAATATCCACCTGATTATAAAATGTAATACATATTTTTATTTGTAATAATCAGGGAACGGATTTATATGGACTAAAAATATATGAAATATGTAAATATATATGTAGTTATTTTTACCAAAATATGGAATTAAATATGGATTTTTACCAAAATATGAAATTAAATATGGACTTAAAATTATAAAAAAATGACTATGTACGTTAAATATTGGTACATTTTAATCAAACTAAACAAAAAATATAGTGGACGTACCTTATCTTCCAATGTAGTTTCAACAAAACACAATTTTTATTGTCTGTTACCATAACAATAGGTTACAAACATTTCTTTCAAGTGCTGAAAAGTGAATCTTCTTCTATTGTCTCTGAGGATAGATTTATACTGACTAAAAGAGCGTTCGACGTCACAAGAAGTAACTGGTACATAATTCAATTTCACAATGTCTGCTGGGGATAAGTCCAAGTTAATCTTCACTGTTGATTCACCACTCATCACAGCAACAACCTTTTGTAGTTCTTCATATCCAGGGTTTTTTGAAAGTACAGTGTCCACCTTAGCTCTTACTGCATCTGCAACTTTACCTCTACCACGATTCAGTTGTTCCACAGTACTATTTATAATTTCAAAACTTTCAGATAGTGAAAGGTGCCTATTTTGGAGACTTTTGAGCGTTTTTATGATGCATGAAAATGTATGCTGAATGTGAGCTAAGTCATTCTTCACACTTATGTCACAGGTAACTGTTTTCGCAGTATCAATTGAGACTGCATCTTCAGAGTCCAATGCAAGGAGAACATTGTTAATAGAGTCTATATGTTCGGCATAATATTCAACTGCTTCTAGCCATGTACCCCATCTAGTTAAAATTGGCTTTGGTGGCAATGGAATTTCAGGGTACATTTCTTTCAACACGTTAACTCTACTGGGAGCTTTGAGAAATACTTTTTTCACTGATGAAATCAACAAATCTACTTTAGGGAAATTGTCTCTGACCACTTCTGCCACACGATGAAATGCATGCGCCACACAAGTAAAATGAGTCAATTTAGGATATACAACAGATAATGCTTGTCCAGCTTTGACCATATAAGGGGCAGCATCGCTAATAAAGAATAACACATTATCGTACATAATACCCTTTGGCCACAGGATACCCATAGCTTCGTTGAACAGTTTAACTATAGTTTTGTTATTGCACTTTTCTAGAACATCACAATGTAAAAGAATTCGTTCAGAATATTGTTCACTTAACAAACCGATAACTACATTACCAACAAGTCTACCTTCTTTGTCGGGAGTCTCATCAATGGAAACCCAAATTGAACTATCTTTAATTTCATCTCTTATCTTCTGTATTGTCTCATCGTAGATGGATGGAGCATACGTCTTCCTAAGTGTTGACTCATCCGGGATTGTATGTTGAGTATATTTTTCAAGGAATTCCCTGAAGACCTTATTCTTTAGTTTGTAGAGAGGAATATCAGCAGAGATGAGAGAACGGCACAGGTCGATGTTAAACTCAGATCTTACATTCGATGTTGTTGGTTGTGTTAAAAACAATTGTCTCTGCTTGGAATTTAGTTGTTTGTTGGCCTGATGTTTACTAGTTGTAATGTGTTGTTGCACCAGGAACTTTTGTGTAGATGATACTGCACACTGACACAAATTACAAAATAATATTTTATTGTCAGTTGATAAACCATCTTCTTTAAATTCTGAAATGTAACTTGTTAGTTTTGATTTTAAATTGACTGAATGACGTACTTTTGGCATATTTACCGTCTTTATAGTATGATTTACAAAACTGAACCTATGTGTACTCTGACTGGCATTTAACTGTTGAGCTGCACAACTGAAGTCTGTTAAAAATTTTAAATTAAATTAATACAGTTTTGTAACTTACTTTCCCATTGTTGATAGGACTGCTAATTTTCAAATAACTCTGATGTTAAAGGGATTACTGAACATGTGTTTAAATCTCTATTGTTGAAATGTATTTTTAAAAGTTAATGGAATTTTGTTTTGTTTTATTGTTAAACCTAATATAATATGGACTGTTTTATATTAAATATGGAAAATATATGGAAATTAACGAAAATATGTACTAAACTCTAAAATATGGAAAAATATGGAAAATAAAAGTAGGATTTTTCAACCCTACACATTGTGAAACATAAAGATAATGCAAAATATAAATTATATTAGCTTTATAAGTAAATATGTATTTACATATAAATCCTTTCCCTGGTAATTATGTACCCGATTTCACTTTGCGGAATAGATACAACTCTCTCATCCCCAACCCTTCCTCACTTGTTATGGTACCTCTTCGATTTCTCGCGCACGAAATATTAAGGCGTTTCAGACTTACACAGAGCATGCACGCAATGCTGGAATCCGCCCCAACATTGCAAGAAAGACTCGAGATCTACAGATTAAAAGGAAAGGTGTTCCCTCTCATTTGTGTACGTTTCTCTTGCAGTAATTTTGGCTTTACTAAATTTAACGTCGTCTCCTGTTTTCTTACTTCGCCTATTTTTTTTATAGGACGCCTACAGTAATTTTACTTCTGTTTCGATTGAAACTCTGTCTGAAAATTTATCGTGAGCAATATCATATATGCAAAGCATTGTATATCCCTGAAGCAGAGAGAAAGCCCGACCGGCAGAGTGAGTGACGGACAATTCTTCGTCGTCCTCTGCATACGAGATACCGAATACGTCCCCCCCCCCCTTCATGGGAAGCTGCGAGACGAATAAGACTCTGCCTTCTGCCATAGCAATACGAATAGCGGAATAAAATTTGCATCATTCTTGATGGCTTGCTTGCTACAGTTGTTTCAAGATTCACAACTCCTCCAGAAATGTCTGTGTCGTGTAATCCTCACCCACGCAGGTTCGATTCCTGCAGAATCAAACCCCATGATGAAAATATTCTCTCTGTATATTTTACTTGCTTGGTGGGTGACAGTTTCTCGTTAATCTACTGCATGTACATAAGGCTGATATTACCGCATACCGCAGACTGAGAAGATTGGCGATAATCTCGAAACACTACTTACGTCAGGACGAAACAGACATTTAAATTTGTAGACAACGAAATAGCGAAAGAGATATAAAAACTTGAGAATAGAATAAGGAAAGCAAAAAAATTGTAAAAGAAACAAAAGGAAAGAGCAGTTAAATAAAAAGAGAAATTAAGATTATTAATTCACTGAGTTATTCATTCAATAATTCACTCATTCAGTTAAAAATTCATTCAGTGACTTATTCATTTGTCAAATAATTCGTTATTTTATTCTTTCCATTACACCTTCATTCATTCACTAATCCATTCATTCGTTTATTCATTCAGCCACTAAATAGCTGAATCAGCCACTCATTCACTCTTCCAAATCATTCATTCAGACACTCATTCAGTCATTCGTTCATTCGTCCAGTAAGTAATTAATTCCATAAAATCCTCATTCATTCACTAATACATTCATTCGTTTATTCATTCAGCCACTAAAAAGCTGAATCAGCCACTCATTCACTCTTCCAAATCATTCATTCATACAGTCATTCAGTCATTCGTCCAGTAAGTAATTAATTCCTTAAAATCCTCATTCATTCACTAATACATTCATTCGTTTATTCATTCAGCCACTAAATAGCTGAATGAGCCACTCATTCACTCTTCCAAACCATTCATTCAGACACTCATTCAGTCATTCGTTCATTCGTCCGTTAAGTAATTAATTATATAAAATCCTCATTCATTCACTAATACATTCATTCGTTCGTTAATTCAGTCACTAATTCTCTTAACGAGCCACTCATCGAAGTCAGTCATGCATTTATTTATTTAATTGTCCAACAATTCACTAATTTATTCATTTCATGAGACCTCCATTCATTCACTAGTACAGTCATTCGTTATTGAGTCCACACCTGTGGAGTAACGGTTAGCGAACTGGCCGCGAAACCAGGTGGTCCGGGTTCGATTCCCGGTCGGGGCAAGTTACCTGGTTGAGGGTTTTTTCCGGGGTTTTCCCTCAACCCAATATGAGCAAATGCTGGGTAACTTTCGGTGCTGGACCCCGGACTCATTTCACCGGCATTATCACCTTCATCTCATTCAGACGCTAAATAACCAGAGATGTTGATAAAGCGTCGTAAAATAACCTACTAAAAAAAAAAGAAGCAAAAGAGAAATGAAGATTATTAATTCAACCACTCATTCAGCTAAAAATTTCATTCAGTGGCTTATTATTTGTCCGATAATTAATTTATTCATTCTATAACACCCTCATTTATTCACTAATACATTCATTCGTTCATTCATTCGCCACTAATTAGCTGAATGATCCACTCATTCACTCTTCCAAATCATTCATTCTGACACTCATTCAGTCATTCATTCATTCGTCCAATAAGTAATTAATTCCGTAAAACCCCCATTCATTCACTAATACATTCATTCGTTCATTAATTCAGCCATTAATTCTCTTAACGAGTCACTCATCGAAGTCATTTATTCATTCATTCATTCGTTCAATAATTCACTAATTCATTTCATGAGACCTCCATTCTTTCAATAGTACAGTCATTCGTTATTGATTCAGTCACTCATTCATTGAATAATTCATTAATTCATACATTCTATGAGACCCCATTCATTCATTAATAGCTATATTCATCCGTTCATTAATTCAACCAAAAATGATCCCAACGAGTCATTCATTCATCCACTCATCCAAGTCATTTATTCAATAATTCATTCATCAGTGTATTCATTCAGCCACTATTTAGCTCAGTGAGCCACTCAATCACTCATCCAAATCATTCATTCAGTCATCCATTCATTTGTCCATTAATTCATTCATTCAGTCCATGAGACCCCATTCATTCACTAATATATTCCTTCGTTCATTAATTCAGCCACTAATTATCTTAACGAGCAACTCTTCCATTCACTCATCCAAGTCACTAATTCATTCATTCATTCATTTATTTGTCTAGTAATTCATTAATTTATTCATTTCATGAGACCTCTATTCATTCAATAAAACATTAATTCGTTTATTCATTCACCTTCTAATTAACTCAATGAGCTACTCATTCATTCATCCACTTATTCATCCGTTCCATTAACTAATTAATTGTTCACTCGTATTTACCTTAAACTTTCACTTATTCATCTAATGACTCATTCATTTAGTCATTAATTCGTTTAGATATTCATTCATTCAATCAAATTGAAGACCTTGCAATAAAGATTTACTGCTATGTGTCACAGAAACCACTTAGCAAATAGGAAAACAAATTATTTATTTTCTAAATGACAAATGTAAGACTATGACAAAGACAATAAGAACCACGACAAAGTCAGCAAGGACCGATATAAGACCATGACCACGATATGGATCACGGAAAGTACCACGACAAGGATAATGATAAGGATGAAGAAAAGCACCACAAAGATTACGATAAAGACGATGGCATGGACCACGGAAAGGATAATGACAAGGATCACGATAATGATCACAAGGACCGAGGTATGTATCACAAGTACCATAGTAAGAACCACGACAGGGATCATGATAGGGATCACGACCAGGACCGTGACGAAGACCACGACAAGGATTACGAGAAGACGAGCAACATAGGCCCATGATAACTTGGCAAGCACTCAAGAGAAAATTTGACTCCGATCAGAAGAGGAAAAATGGTATTTAGATATCACAAGATGTTCAAGATCGTTCTACATGAGATATTCCGAACCTTGGGACAGCATTTGAAGGAACGGAAGATGAATTTTGAAAGATGGAATTGTCGAAGAGGTTACGTGTGAAGTGCATTTCCAGTTTAAACCCAGCACGTAGGAGAGCTATTCGCGGAAGTAAGAGAAAATGATAGTTGCCCCATATGATTGGTGAGAAAAATTTTTAGAGAAACGTTTCTGTCCCATTGATTTTGGTCTCCTTGTCTTTCCCTTGTACTTTTTCTATTCCCCTTGTCTCCTTTAATTATTATGCATATTATCCTTGTCTTTTCTTTGTTCTTATTATATTCTCCTTGTTCTCTTTGTCTTCCCCTCGTTCTATTTGTATTCCCTTTCTTTTCCATGCATTCCCTTGTTCTTCTTGCTATTTATTTCCCTTGTTCTTGTTTTCAACTTGTTCTCCTTCTCTTCTCCTTGTCCTCATTGCCTACGCCTTGTTCTCCTTGTATTTCCCTTTTTCTCCTTGCATTCACCTTGTTTCACTTGTCTTCTCGTTAGCCTCTTCGTATTCTGTTGCCTTGCTCTTGCTCTCCTTGTCTTGCCCTTGTTCACCTTGTCTCGCTCTTGTCTCCTTGTCTTACTCTTGTACTCCAATTGCTTTTCATTCCTCTCTCTTCATTTTCAAGACGTTTAACAACAATTTCTCTCATGTGTACCTATGTTAAACATATATGATATATATATATATATATATATATAGTCGATCTGGTTGGCAAGTTGGTATAGCGCTGGCCTTCTATGCCCAAGGTTGCGGGTTCGATCCCGGGCCAGGTCGATGGCATTTAAGTGTGCTTAAATGCGACAGGTTCATGTCAGTAGATTTACTGGCATGCAAAAGAACTCCTGCGGGACAAAATTCCGGCACATCCGGCGACACTGATATAACATCTGCAGTTGCGAGCGTCGTTAAATAAAACATAACATTATATGATATATTATGTCCACGGTAATTGCAAATATTACGTAGAAATAATTTAACAACCGATTCTTTCGAACCGATGCGAACCGGCCGAATGTCACCACTACTTTAATCTAATTTTTTCTTATCGTTTTCTTTTTCTCCTTGTTTTCCCCTTGTTCTCCTTGTTTTCCCCTTGTTCCGCTTGCATTTCCCTTATTCTCCTTGTATTCACCTTGATATCTTGTATTCCCCTTTTTTGTCCTTGTATCCCCTTGTTTCGTATCTCGCACCACACACGTATAGTTTTATGTCAAGATATGTAGCATACTAAAGCTTTAAACTTTTTTCGGGGAATTTCACTATCTCTAATATGGGCCTAGACAGGGACATACTCAGTCAAAATCTCTCCAATTGCATTAGATACAGGATTTCTCTGATCGTCGATCGACGACGTCAGGCGGAGGCTGGTGTAGGTGGCATTGCTTCCATTTGAATGAATGAATGAATGAATGAATGAATGAATGAATGAATGAATGAATGCATGAATGAATGAATGAATGAATGAATGAATGAACTGTGATGGGGTTAGGGCCCCCTCGACAGGGATGGCTCAAGTGTACTCGCTTGGTGAGCCAATCCAGGCGAGCTTGTTGTGTATACTACTTTTGTGACATGGTTAATAACCCTGTTAGACTTAAACTAGTCTCAGCACTCTGTTCTTTGTCCATTTTGTTGTACTACCCACATTATACTAACACTAGCATTTTGACAAACACTGAATGCTATTTACACTATTTAACTGACACTTCCTCAACACTGACTTTACTATTTACAAAACTTATCACTAAAACTGACTTTACTATTTACAATATCTTAACACTGATTTCGTTATCTATTTACAATGACCTTCCCTAGTTCTTTCCACAAACCTCTGTTCTTTGCTGTCCTCGACCATTCTTTCCCCGCTTCTTTGGTAAACATGTCAGACCATCTGAGCCGTGGTCCTCTCTTTCCGACGTAGGGGTCCCACATCGTGACTGCATGGGTCCATTTTGTCTGGTATAGTCTTGCCACATGTCCCCCCCCCAGGTCCACTTCGTTGCCGTGGCTCGTTCTGCTGCGTCAGTAGTGTTCGTCAGTCTTTGTAGTGTTTCGTTTGTCATTCTATCTCGTAGCGGCTTTAATTTACTCTAGATAAAAACCGATCCTTAACACAGTCGACCAGTCTGAATGAAAAGGCTCCTAATTGTGGGTTTGAACAATAGACCAGCAATGCTCAATGCGCTGGGTCTTAATGACCTCTCCATATAAATATAGTAATCAGTCATGTCCCATTTATGTTTTGACGTAAAAGTCTCTGTTCTATATACATTAATTATTAGGTCGTCTCATAAATAATGTCGGTTTTTTTTTAAGTTCGGTATCCTGTAAGATTTGTCAATTGTTTGTACAAAGAATATTAAATATAGGTGGTAAAGTTTGAGATAACAGTCCTTCCAAACCACTACTGGAAACAAGATTGTAAAGCTGCTGCCTCGACTTCAAAAATATGTGAAGTCGAGGGTGAAGATGTCGTTAGTGAACGAGTACCACTACGATTGTTCCAGCGTTTCAACAATAATTAACAAGGAGACATTATAGATTTACAACGTTCTGGAACACCTAAGGCATGGAATATTGAGAATACACGCAGAGCTTTGGAAAAGAAACACAAAAAAAAAAAAAAAAAAAGTAGACCTACTCAATTTTTGCAGAAAATCTTGGTGCTCAAAAAATACAATAGGTTACATCGTCACATTAAGACGCTTAGAAAATCATATAGAAGTTGTAGATCTGTTCCTCATGAATTGATACCTGAACAGGCTGAACGCAGAGTGGACACCTGTCGTTAGCTTATCGCTAATCCCTGGATGATAGATTTATCGTGACTATTAAGGCCCATTCACAATGAAAATTAAACATAACCGTAACATAAACACAGAAGTTTGCGCCCAGGCTACCAAATGGGATCATACACAATGATCACATAAGCATTGACATAAACATTACCGTAAGACGTTAACATGAAACTTTGCAAACTTCAAACTTCCATGCTTATGTATGTATGTATGTATGTATATATGTATGTATGTATATATTCACACTGCAATGGGTATATACCCGGTGGCAGTGGTAACTAATTACACTCACTAATGACAATAATAAACTTATTAATTAAAAATACACTTAATAATACCAATAGTTAATACAAATAATTAATACTAACAATAATTTATAATAATAATAATAATAATAATAATAATAATAATAATAATGATAATAATAATAATAATAATAATAATAATAATAATAATAATAATAATAATAATAATAATAATAATAATAATAATAATAATAATAATAATAGGGAATATCCTAAATTAAATGAAGCACGATCACTTAAAATAACATTTAAAATAAATCTAATTTGTATCTTAAATCTAAGTTCGAACTAAAACCCACGAGTATGATATGTTCACATCTGCACAAGTACCTTTCCACATTACACTCATTTCGCTGTCAACTCACTCACTGCACTGGAACTACGACACATTTCACTGATTCTATCCTGATTTCATTAACACTTCAAAAACATTTCACTGTTCAAATACTTTGCACTGCCACTATAAACTATAAAGCTTCACTGACAGGAACACGTTTCACTGATACAACACACTTCACTGACACAAGACACTTCACTGACACAACACACTTCACTGACATAACATGATTTTTCACTGCTACAACACTTCAATAACAAAATATAATTTACATCCTTTACATACTGTGTATAATTATTGTCTATAAAGTCCTTAAGCCTATTTTAAAATACGTTTTTGTTTGTTGGTAAAGCCTTTAGTAAGTCTGCAGGTAAAGCATTCCAGTCCCTGATAGTACGATTGAGAAAAGAAAACTTTCCAGTGTCCGTCCTCTGTCTTCTTTCCCTCAATTTATATGAGTGGTCGTTCCTTGAAGAGTAATTTCCGATTGCAACCTATTTTTTATTTCTCTCCAGGCAGGCTCACCTCTGTATGTTTTGAACAGTGCGCATAATAAAGAGCTCAGGTTCGAACCTGTGACCCCTTACACTATAATCACTCATCTTACGTGATTTGCAAACAGAACACAATCGTGTAGCGCTGAAGTATACAACAGGATATGAGAAAATGGCGTCATTGTTATGTTTCCATGGTTACCAAGTATGTTTGCGGTTATGTTTATGTTCCCATCGTGAATGATGGTATGACTTCTTGGTTTTACCGTAACGTTTATATTCTTAAGTTAACGCTTACGTTATGTTTAATTTTCATTGTGAATGAGCCTTTACACTTTTACTATGTCATACCACTTTTGACCAATAAAACGGTATGAAAGAACCCCAAGTATTTGAAGCTGTCCACTTGCTCTACTGCCTCATTTAGAATTTGCAAGTTTACCTTTATTTTTCTTCCTATGAATATGGTCTTCGTCTTATTTGCATTTATCTTCATCCGATACTGTTCACAGTTGCCATTTAGCTCCTGTATTTTTGAATATGTGTGTGTAATTTGTAATTTCACTTAATTTAAATTCAAATATCTCTTCCAGAAATTTTAGATTCTTACGTAACTTGACAGATCTGTATGAGAATAAGCTGATCTAGATCAGAGGCCATCTGAAAGATATAACAGCGCCGCTTCTGTGCAATGTCTGGCAGCACATTGTTGCAGCATTTTAGCTGTTTGTAGTACAGCACAGATGGTTCGACCCGTCTGTCTGTTGTATGCGAGATAAGGTTCAGATACAGAGAGCGTCTTTCTCTTTCCTCCTTGCCGAATTCCTGTACGTTTCATCTCGCTCCTTCTCTCGGAAAAACCATCCCAACACCGTTCTCGTATATAAATTTTATTGCATCCATTCCTCTTCCTTGATGTTTCTTCCCTTCCCCGCTCCCGGCCTGCTATTCAACCCTCCGGAGCGGCAGCACTTCCATTTTCGGCAGGAGACTTCTGTGCTCGTCTGCTGTCAGGATGTGTGGAGTGGATGTGCTTTGGGATGGGATGGGAAGAGAAGATGGGTGGAGTCCCAGTTTTCTTTCTTCCTTTTCTTAAGGGGAGGGAGACGCTTTCTTTTCTACACCCTCTCTCTATTATCTTCCTTTTTTTGAAGGTCCATTTTTTGGAGTTTGCGCAAAACGTATGTGTGAGTGTATGTGTGTGGGAGGGGTTGATATGGTCGTATGGACTTGTATGGTTGGAGCTCCAAGAGGGTGGGGTCCTATCGAATAGGGTGAGTTTCCACCTATGGCCTTCTGTTTCCTTGAGAATGTATCGCAGGATCTTCTGTATGTGTGCAGCATTGTATGGAGTGTACATACGATAAGCAATAGAGAATTGCATAGATTTATAACATGTTCCATTCGATCGCCATAAAAATGAAAAAGCACACTAGAGGATCATTAACATTTATTATTATTGTTATTATTATTATTATTATTATTATTATTATTATTACCTCCATGCCCCCCAAGTGCCTTCATAGCGTGTGACGGGGATAGCCTACATTTACCTTTACTTTATTATTATTATTATTATTATTATTATTATTATTATTATTATTATTATTATTAACAGGATTTTTTCTCGTTGCCAAAATTTCAGAACGGCCCCGAGGTTCACTCAGCCTCCTATAAAGTTGAGTACCTTGTCTTTGCCGGGGGTAAAAGGCGGTCAGAGCGTGGTGCCGACCACACCACCTCATTCTAGTGCCGAGGTCATGGAAAGCATGGGGCTCTACCTCCATGCCCCCCAAGTGCCTTCATGGCATGTTACGGGGATACCTTTACCTTTATTATTATTATTATTATTATTATTATTATTATTATTATTATTATTATTATTATTAACAGGATTTTTTCTCATTGCCAAACTTTCAGAACGGCCCCGAGGTTCACTCAGCCTCCTATAAAGTTGAGTACCGTGTCTTTGCCGGGGGTAAAAGGCGGTCAGAGCGTGGTGCCGACCACACCACCTCATTCTAGTGCCGAGGTCATGGAAAGCATGGGGCTCTACCTCCATGCCCCCCAAGTGCCTTCATGGCATGTTACGGGGATACTTTTACCTTTATTATTATTATTATTATTATTATTATTATTATTAGTATTATTATTATTATTATTAACAGGATTTTTTCTCGTTTCCAAACTTTCAGAACGGCCCCGAGGTTCACTCAGCCTCCTATAAAGTTGAGTACCGTGTCTTTGCCGGGGGTAAAAGGCGGTCAGAGCGTGGTGCCGACCACACCACCTCATTCTAGTGCCGCGGTCATGGAAAGCATGGGGCTCTACCTCCATGCCCCCCAAGTGCCTTCATGGCATGTTACGGGGATACCTTTACCTTTATTATTATTATTATTATTATTATTATTATTATTATTATTATTATTATTAACAGGATTTTTTCTCATTGCCAAACTTTCAGAACGGCCCCGAGGTTCACTCAGCCTCCTATAAAGTTGAGTACCGTGTCTTTGCCGGGGGTAAAAGGCGGTCAGAGCGTGGTGCCGACCACACCACCTCATTCTAGTGCCGAGGTCATGGAAAGCATGGGGCTCTACCTCCATGCCCCCAAGTGCCTTCATGGCATGTTACGGGGATACCTTTATTATTATTATTATTATTATTATTATTATTATTATTATTATTATTATTATTATTATTATTATTATTATTATTATTTTCATCATCATTGTTACAAATGATGTAGTCATTCGAAATAAAATTATATTTATATATGAACTTACGTACATAGATCATTAGAAAATGTTTTGCCTCTATGATTGCTGCCAAGGATATGAGAACAATTATCTCTAGAAAATTTTTTTTCTTTCACATTGCTTAAATGAGATAGCCTACACTACGTTTCTCTTACTGTCCGCAAATTTTAAGACTATAAGAATGCTGGTATATGATGGTTCAAATACCTTTATAAATCGTACCGATTGTGAACATCCACACTTCAAGAAAATAGCATCGGTAAATAAACTATTTTTTATAATATTACTAGCTGGAAACACCCGGCATCGCCCGAGTTTTCATTTTTGCTTTTATTTTTAATTAAAATGGTTGTTAGACTTTTCAGAAATCTCGGAAACTCAACTATAGGCAACCTCGTTCATAAAGATGATTATTTACACAGCGTCACTTACATGAATTAATTAATGCCTACCAGGGTTAACTTACTTTGAAACAGCTGTAGATCAGGCACCGAGAATTGCATCATGAGCCTTGCGTTTAACTGTTTTTTTAATTTAATTATATAGGCTATATATGTTTATTTTTGTTTATTTAATCTGGTGTAGTTAAGGCTACTAGACCATCTCTTCTACACCACTAGAAATAAAATAAAATAATAGAAAAAATCAAACTATAAACCAAGTAAAACCAACGAAAATATATACAGAGTGTTTGAAAAATACGGGGCATAATTTCAGGTATGTATTTCCCACATGTAGACAATCAAAATAGTTCATTACAACATGTGTCCGGAAATGCTTTATTTCCGAGTTATGGCCTTCACAACATTGAAATTCACCGGAACCATACCTCATGTTTTAGAAGACACTCCACTGATCAATCGTCAACACATTCACTTCTTGCATGATGGCGCTCCTGCACACTTCAGTCGTACGGCTCGCCGGTACTTGGATCGAAGGTTTCCTGATCAATGGATAGGTAGAGGTGGCCCAATTGCTTGGCCTCCACGCTCACCTGATCTGAACCCTCTCGATTTCTACTTGTGGGGCCATTTAAAATCATTGGTTTATTCGTCTCCGGTGCCTCATCTGGAATCCCTTCGGAATCGAATTGTGGCATGTTCTGGGGACATACGCAATACTCCTGGAGTTTGGGATCGTGTTCGCAGGTCAATGAGACATCGATGTGAGGTCTGTATTCAAGCAGGAGGTGGACATTTTGAACATCTTCTGTAATGACAACGACCTGCGTTAAGAAAAACGTTCCGATGAATTACAATGTTGTGAAGGCTATAACTCGGAAATGAAGCATTTCCGGACACATGTAGCCTAGTAATGAACTATTTTGATTGTCTACATGTGGGAAATACATACCTGAAATTATGCCGCGTATTTTTGAAACACTCTGTATAGGCTACAGTCACACGAACTTTAAATGAGTTAGCATTGTCTTGAAGTTCAGCAAAACAAAAACACACCTCTTGGTACTTACACACACACTTAGCGTTGACCCAATGTTCTACAGATCTTACATTTCATCTCTGGTGGTCAATGACTGTTAAATTTTAAGTGGCTTACCTTATTCGTGGGCGTTACAGTATTAAAAAGCATTACAACCTTTCTGCCATCTCTTTCCTTCTCACAGCAAATGTGACGTTACACAGAGGCAGAGATAAAATAATATAAGATCTGTACATTGACGTGAAGCTGTCCTTACGTAATTTCATGACCATGCGTGCTTCCATTTGAACTTCAGAGAGAGCTGACGATAAATAGGGAATTCCCTTGTTAACAGTCTTAATCCGTTGGGATGTCATCGTCAGCAAAAATTTATCTCTCTATCGGTCATACCAAAGAATCAATCTATACGCCATGTAATTTAATTTATATTCGAAAATTTTTTACCCCTTGAGCCCTGTACGCCAGTTTATGTCATAGCCAGTTTTTTTATATGACTTGAGAAATTATATCTCAGAAATTAAGGACATATTAATTATCATCATCATCATCCTTCATGCATTAGGAAATTGATTCTTGTAGCAGCAACTGAAATTGGTCCATCCATCTTTTGGCTGGTCATATTAATTATATTATAACTTATTTTGTATACAAAATAAAGATATTATGCATATGTAGAAGAATCTTTCCCCGACAGAATGAAACGAACAATATTCATAAATGACGGTATTACATTAGAAAAACACAGCAGGATCTAAAAAAGAGAGGGGTATTTATGCATCCAGTATCTGTTTAGCTTTCCCACGTGGAGAATAAAGAAAGAGAGATGATTGTCATGAGGAAAGAAATCTTTTTGGAGATTTTGATAGATAAACATGCAATAAGAACCCTTGAGTGCGACAAGTGCTTTTGGAACGTCTGTATGTATGAACACGCTCAAGGATTTGCGCGGGTTAGACGAATTGTTTTCATATCATTATTTGCATCAAGTCTCGAGCCTGCATCTTTTTATCATTTTTGTTGACAAGAGCTCTACATCAATTCCAAACACAAAAGTGCTTTCTGAACAACACCTCCCATAATTTTGAATACACATATTTTGTTTGTATGAGCAGTTATGCATAGATCTTAACTTTCGTTAAGACTTTCATATCTGACTAAGAATAGATCAGTATAATAATACACGCATACAGCTGCAAGTAAAACATTTTAAATTTACAGATGAAATAACCAATTAAAATACGACGCTCTAGATGTTTCTATATATTTAATGCTTACCTGTATCGAGGAATGTCGAAAGAATAGGAAGTATATTAAAATATGGCATGTAAAAAGAGAATACCCATAGACTAGTACATTATGCAACGAGCCTATAATGATAGTAATTAAGACGCAAGTATGTTTGTTTATGAAACGAGCGCAAGCGAGTTTCATAATTTCCATACGAGCGTCTTAATTACCATTATAGGCAAGTTCCATACGACTTTTTATGCTCGACCATATTCCTAACTTGAAATTATTCAGAAATATTCATTTTATTTGTATCTGACAGAAGATCGGAAGTGACCTTGTTCATAGCTCGAAATTGTGAGATGTGCGCAGACGCGAAAGTATTGATTTCTTCCGAGGAACAATAATGTCATTGACCTTGATGTAATGCAGAGAATGTATAACCTGGAAATTGATTTAGAATTGAAAAACGAGATGACAAATTGAATTTATTTGAATATTATTTACAATTAACGCTAATTATTATAGTAACAGAACATAACCTTCTGCGACAGTATTGGATTTCCAGCCTCCGTGACGTTTCCCTCGTCTTTCGATTGCATATCCGAGAATAGCTAATCGAAAACCTGAACTTTAATGAATAGGTGTACTTTAATGACATGCATTAAAGGACTGCTACCAGGTGTATAATTACTACATTTCGGCATGGTCGAGCATAAAGTATATTTAACCATTTCACGTAATATCGATAATCATCAACGACTGTGATATCCTTAATATATCGATACCAGTAATGCTTAGTTTTGTCGAGTAATACCGATAAATTCGAACTTGTATTGCAACTGAATCATTCGAAGTTTAATAGGTACGGATTTTGTATTGTTTACTACATTATAATAGAGTTTTCAGAACATGGGAAGTGTGATACTGGGAGGAAGAAGAATAAAATGCGTAAAATTTGCTGATAAGGCTTTGTTAGCAGAAGAGGAGACGATACTAAGGGTTATGCTACTGGAGTTAAATGACAGTTGTGAGCAGTATGGAATGAAGATGAATGCAAACAAGACGAAGGCAATGGTCATAGGAAGAAAAATAAAGAAGGTAGACTTGCGAATACTAAATGCTGTAGTAGAGCAAGTGGACAGCTTCAAATACTTGGGTTGTACTGTAAGCAGTAACATGAGCTGCTGCCAGGAAGTCAAAAGAAGGATAGCAATGACAAAAGCAGCTTTTAATAGAAAAAGAGCATTTTCTGCGGACCTCTGGAAAAAGAACTAAGAAAGGGACTAGTGAAGTGCTTTGTGTGGAGTGTAGCACTGTATGGAGGGGAAACATTGACATTACGACGAAGCATTTCAAATGTGGACATGGAGAAGAATGCAGCGTGTGAAATGGACAGACAAAATAAGAAAAGAAGCTGTGTTGGAAGGAGTGGATGAAGAAAGAATGATGCTGAAACTGATCAGAAACAGAAAAAGGAATTGGTTGGGTCACTGGCTGAGAAGAAACTGCCTATTGAAGGATGCACTGAAAAGAATGGTGAACAAGAGAAAAGTTCGGGACAGAAGAAGATATCAGACGATAGACGACATTGAAATATATAGATCATATGAAGAGACAAAGAGGAAGGCAGGAAATAGGAAATATTGGAGAATGCTCGGTTTGCAGTGAAAGACCTGCTCTGGGTCAGAACAGTATGTATGTTATGAGATTTAGTCCAACTTTTAAACCCCTGCTAATAAAAGCAAAGTCTCTTCACCCCGTTGTGGTTTGACTCAAAAACTCTGCAATAAAAACATAAGACTGAGTCCAAACAGAAACTGTATTTCAACCACTTATACTTTGCTATACCAAACATCTTGAAACGCTCTCTTCTTGTCTCCTGTTTTACTACGCGGGAAACAAATTTTAGATTGGTAAGGGCCTTTCTTAAGTCTAACACCCCTTTCTGTCTTGTTATTAATTGGTTGGGAATGACTGAATCATTACGATCTGATCCTGTTGAGGTCTAGGGCGCTTCTAAAAGTGAATGAATATTTTGTTTTTGACTGTTACACTTTTACTACGTCATACTACTTTTGATCAATAAAACGGTGCGGAACGACGTGTTTCAGTCAATCATGGCTACTTATCCTAAATTTTTTATCACCTCCCAAGCATTTGTTTCTTTGTTTGCCAACATTGTACTTTCAATTATTTCATCTTTTAAAATTATTCATGTTTATTTCATCATTCTTAATTAAAGGTTTTCTATCATTTATCTTGTTTATATTATTTAGATTACGTTATAGCTTCTGCTGTATGAGATTATGAATAGTCACGTATCAGAGATTGTTTAATATATATTTGATAACTGAGGTGGAATGCAACTGTTTTAATAAAAATGAAACCGAATCAACGAAGCCTTCTTGACTACTAATCGTGCATAGAGTTCAATAAAGATTGTATAGTAACACTGGTAACAAAAGAGAACAGCTCATCATAACATACTACTGCCATCTAGCGGAATATTTGTAATGATAAGATCGCACAATAATACATTTTCAAGACAGTTTAGTATTTTCGTAATTATTCAGTTAATATTTTATTGTATTAGAGTACTTTATTTACCGGTTGTTCTTTATGGTTGTAAAACTTGGACTCTCACTCTGAGAGAGGAACATAGGTTAAGGGTGTTTGAGAATAAGGTGCTTAGGAAAATATTTGGGGCTAAAATGGATGAAGTTACAGGAGAATAGAGAAAGTTATACAACACAGAACTGCACGCATTTTATTCTTCACCTTCCATAATTAGGAACATTAAATCCAGACGTTTGAGATGGGTAAGACATGTAGTAGGTATAGGTGAATCCAGAAACACATATCGAGTGTTAGTTGGGTGGCCGGAGGGAAAAAGACCTTTGAGGAGGCCGAGACGTAGATGGGAAGATAATATTAAAATGGATTTGAGGGAGGTGGGATATGATGATAGAGACTGGATTGATCTTGCTCAGGATAGGGACCTATGGCGGGCTTATGTGAGGGCGGCAATGAACCTGCGGGTTCCTTAAAAGCCAGTAAGTAAGTAAGAGTACCTTATTTCTTCTAATCTTTATATACTTTCTTCTAATCGTGTAATAGTCAATTAAATCCCACTCGAGTTTTGATTTTCTCTAGATAAATCAAAACCTCTAGTGAGATTACTATAGATAATAATATTATTATAACATGTTTTATCGTGTTTAGAGAGGAAAAACCGATTTTGTCGGGAAACACATGAACTATACCAGCCAGTCCGGAATTAATCTTTTTGCATAATCGAACGTTGATTAAGAAAAAAATTAAGTTTATTTACGGAATATTTGGTTCGAGTTTGACAAATTTTCCAGGTGTTTCTTACAATCTCTTTATTTTGAGAGGTTTAGACGTTCATTAGGGGATGCCTTAGGACGCACCCCAGACATCTCCCGCACTCCGCCTGTGAGTCTAGTCATCCCCTTCTTCGCCGGGAATCGAATTGCTTCCTTTTAATTGATAGCTACAGAATAGATTCATATTATCATAAGAATGTTCTGAAATCACAGAAAAATGTTATCAAATTAACCTTCCTTCGCACCTATAAATGTTGAAAAGAATGTTTCTAGTTACCACTATAGAATAAAAAAACAGGAACAAACGAACTTTTGTGTGTGGCGTAGAAGCGTTAAACAAGAGAATCTGAATTTCTCCGAACCCGTGGAAGTAGATTTCCTGTTTCTCTGGCAACGGAAAACATCGCAGCCCAGGAGACATATCTGCGCTCCCCCATGGAACACTTGAATTAAGTTTCTCCCCTCTGTGGAATAACAACCTCGGAGGATTTTACATTCTTGAACATCCATTCATTTATTTATTGTGAAAACTTTGAAAACCAAAGAATGCATTATGAGATAGGAGTTACACGATCGTCACAATGTATAACGTCTTGCATCATGGATAGAGTCACCTACGTAGATAATCCATACACCTGGTCAAAACAAGTTCTTCTTTTGGCAAACTACAGGTTCTACCAGAAGTTTAAGGACGACCCTTCGAAAGGGATGTTGCACTCCTGTCCTTTTACTTATGTGAAATCCTCTGATGTTTATAAAGGGACCAAATCCCTGTGAAAAATGAACGGTTTTACTACAAACCCAATCTCTGTGTCTTTCAAACTGTGGATTATAACCATTTCTCTGTTATGAAAACTTGAAAAAAAATAATTAGGCCTACTCCAGAATAATTTAGATCACTGAATTTTGGGGTAGAGTTAGATATTATCTTAAGCCATTGTTCCACATCCAGATAATCTGCCACTTCACGTCCACACTCCTGAATTTCGACCTCCCTCAAATCCATTTTAATATTATCCTCCCATCTACGTCTCAGCCTTCCCAAAGGTCTTTTTCCGCTCTGGCCTTCCAACTAACACTCCATATGCATTTATGGATTCTCCCATACGTGCTACATGCCCTGCCCATCTCAAACATCTCGATAGGCTACTAGCATTTATTTTTAATTTTTACATGAAATATTCGGATTATATTCTCTTAAAATATTCTTCGATTGGAATGCACGTATCTTTAAGGAGTTAGGTACAACTTACAGCAGTAAAATTTTGGAAATATTCAACATTTTTTTCATCCATTACTGTATCTTGTACAATAATGAAAATTAGTATCTGTAAAAACTGTCCTATGCTATATGAAAAAAAAAAATATTTTTACAATTTAAAAAACTATTTACATTTTCTTTTTTCAAAATTCAGTTCACTGTGAATTGATGAAGCGTTTCCCACATAACCCAAAAACTATACAACATTTTGTCACGAAATGTTTTGTGTGTATTTATGCATGTCATATCTACAATATGAAGCAAGATCACTTCTCTACCTTTGATAGATTGTCTGATAAAAAAGTAAATTCATTAAAAAAAAAGGTCAAATATCAGTATTTTCTTATAATAATAATAATAATAATAATAATAATAATAATAATAATAATAATAATACTAATAATAATAATAATAATTCGTTATTTATACTGGCAGAGTTAAGGCCATAGGGCCTTCTCTTACACTTTACCAGGTCACAAAGTATACAAGCAGTTAAAATTTAACAAAACGTTAAAGAACAGAATACTAACATATTACAAAAAAAAATAATATTAGCATAATAAAATCGACACTAAACAACATGAAAATAATACCATAATAGAAAAAAGAAAGTAAAATACATTGGAATATAGTAAAATCAACTCATTTAATACAAATGGTTAATATTGAAAACGTAAGGAAGAATATAACAAAATGGAACGTAATAAAATAATAATAAGAAAGAAAAGAAATACGAATATTAAATAAAATTCAGAATAAAATGGCTATGCTAATAAATTCATCGGCTGGTAAAGAGAACAAAAAGGGGAAAGGAAGGAAAGAAATACTTTTAAAATTAAAAAATTATTACTTTCTTCTTATTATTTCTTCTAACACAGAATAAAAAATATATGTATATATATATTATTTATTAAGGAATATAGTTGAAACAGCATGATATTGTAAACATGAGTTTTAGCAATAAAATAAAAGAAAGAGAACATGAAAAAGTTAACAAGTTTATGAGTTATGAGAGAAACGCTTCATCACTGCACAGTGAATTGCCAACACTTTGAATTTGGAACAAAACAATATATATACAGTATATATATATATATATATATATATATATATATAATTTTTCTTTTTAAATCGTAAAATATATTTTTTTTCATATAGCAGAAGACAGTATTTTACACATACCAATTTTCATTATTGTACAAGATACAGTAATGGAGGGAAAAAAAATTTGAATATTTCCAAACATTTTACTGCTGTAAGCTGTGCCTAACCTCTTCAATTGCCTTACCCGATCCTCTGCAAATAATACTGAAATACTGCATCACGATTGTAATTGTGAGTTTTATATAAAAGTCCACATTTTTATTGTGTCGCCCCTCTTTCTTTTATTTCTAACGAAACAAGCAATACAAGACGCGTCTGGCAGGGAAATTTAAGGCTGGAATGTCGGAGCCCAGAGGAGAACTCGTAGTGATGTCATACAACTCTTTAATGATACACATTATGTTACTCATAACTGTGAAACCATTTCTTCAGGCATCCCTCTATAAAGGCAAATAACAAACAAGGCATTAATTGACATTTGCTGACCCTGAACTCCCATAACTGAAAGTCAAGGTCGCAACCTGATTTCAAACAGCGTGATGGGTTATGGAGTAACGGGAAGGGCTTGTAGGGTGTGCGAAACTAAAGTCACCGATTTCTGCTGATCTGTAACACGCAAAGATGCTGACGAAGCTGTACTGTACGCTACGGATAAAGTACAACTTGAACTCTGCTTAGAAGTCGACATAGTGGATTGTATTTCATAGAATTTGTACTTTTCAACGCTGTACTATGTTGTCGAGCGTATTGCAGATCGTACGTTATAGGAGTTCTGTCCTGTGTGTCGATCTTGATTCTTGGGGACAATTTATTGTGGATATGAACTTGCCGAAGTTCTAAGTTGTAGCGCCACGGTGAGTTCATCTGTAAATATACTTAAAAATGTACGGTATGTAGTCTGGTGAATTAACAGGTAGATAAATGGACAGATATATTATCTGGATAAATAAGTGGGTAGATGTATCATTGGATTCTTTGACGGAGGAATAGGTGATGTATGGGTGGATGCATAGAAGAATGTAGAGAGATCGATAAAATTATGATTCATTTTGCGAATATATTAATTATATGTGTGTATGTATACAGTGTGTGTGTATATATATATATAAGGGGCAGATAGGTGGATGTATGTGGGTGGGTGCCTGATGGATGGATGGATGGATGGATGGATGGATGGATGGATGGATGTGTATAAGAATGGATGAAGAGATCGTTGGCTAGATATGTGTGGGTATGTACATAGAAACATAGATAAATGAATGAATGAATGAATGAATGAATGAATGAATGAATGAATGAATGAATGAATGAATGAATGAATAGATAATAATTGATACGTATGTGGATGGTAGATGTGATGAGTGAACGTATAGAAATGCGAACATGTATATAGATAAGTGAGTGGATGAATAGATGAGTGAATGCATAGGTAATGGATACGTGGGCTACGGACTGGAAGGTCCGGGGTTCGATCCCAGGTGGTGACAGGATTTTTTCTCGTTGCCAAACTTTCAGAACGGCCCCGAGGTTCACTCAGCCTCCTATAAAATTGGGTACCGGGTCTTTCCCGGGGGGTAAAAGGCGGTCAGAGCGTGGTGCCGACCACACCACCTCATTCTAATGCCCAGGTCATGGGGCTCTACACTCCATGCTCCCCAAGTGCCTTCATGGCATGTTACGGGGATACCTTTACCTTTTTTTATATAAATATGAATATGTAGACAATATAGATAAGTGAATGGATGAATGGATGAGTAACTTTATAGATAATGAATACGTGGGTGTATGAGATAAATGGATTTATAGAAATGTGAATATGTAATACAGATAAGTGGATGGATGAATGGCTTTATAGATAATGGATACGTGAGTGGATAGGATAAATGGATGTATAGAAGTATGAATAGATATATGGATGAATGGATAAATTGTTCTCTACATAATAGATTCGTGGATGGACAAGATGAATGGATATAGGCTATAGAAGTGTGTATATGTAGACATATATAGGCTTACATAAGTAGATGGCCGAGTGGTCTTATAAATAATGGATACGTGGGTAAATGGGATAAATGAATGTATAAAAATATGAATAGATATCTAAGTGGATGGATGAATAGGTAAGTTGTTCTATAGATAATGGATACGTGGATAGATAGGATGAATGGATGTATAGAAGTGTGAATATGTAGGATTATATAGATAAGTGGATGGGTGAATGGATGAGTGGCATTATAGATCATGCATACGTGGCTGGATATGATTAGTGGTTGTATAGAAGTGTGAATATGTAGGATTATATAGATAAGTGGATGGATGAATGGATGAGTGGCATTATAGATAATGGATACGTGGATGGATACGATTAATGGATGTATAGAAATGTGAATATGTAGACATATAGATAAGTGGATAGATGAATGGCTTTATAAATAATGGATACGTGGATGGATAGGATAAATGGATGTAAGAAGTGTAAATGTGTAGGCCTATATAGGCTGTCATGTTCTGGATTAGAAATGCATTAAGTAGGCCTATGTAAGAAAGTAGCTGAACATAAACAAACCGACAGAAAAATTAAAACAATAAAGAGAGCTGAAGAAATCATACGAAACAAAACTATCTCGAAAACTGTACCACTCAACTAACGGAGGAAAGAGAAGTTTGGAAAACAGAAAAAATGTTTAATGATCTAGTTCGACAGACAGAAATGATCGAAATGGGAGGATTTTCAACTCCTGTAAGGTGATGATGGTGGTGAAGATGATTATGATGATGACGATGATAATGGTATAACCAAGGTAATTGAAATTGAGGACTTGTTTAAGAATTTTGCCATAAACAAAGATTTTATTTCTTTCAAATTCTTTTTTGTTAACTCTTTCAGGTTGTAGTAATTTTATACTTCATTATTGGCGACTTTCTCAGAAACTACTAACAGAAAACGTACACTACAAATAATGTTTGTAATGCATTATCCATCAGTAGCAACTCCAAGGCAATATGGCTTCTAGAAATGCATCTTACCGTAACGGGATGGAAGGAAAGATAAGAAAGAATGGGGGGGAAAAGAAATAAGGGAAGCTGTATGGTTGTAGGCGTTATGGGTACGTGTGTCCCGGGCTCTTATACCAATCCAGGGGTAGCGAGGCTATACAGACCTCCATGATAATGCCCTCTCCGACAGTATAGGTGTGGTGTGTGTATGTGAGAAGTATTGACGTCAGTCCCCACGCAGGCGTCATGCCCCGGCACAGAAGAAGAAGAAAAAAGAAATAAGAAAGGACGTGTGTGTGTTTTTTTCCTCTTTTTTCGTCATCTTTTTCGTTTCTTTCTCCATCTTTTCTTCTCTCTTTCACTTCCCTCCCTCTCTCTTCTAACCCTTACTATATTTTTCATCTCCATATATTTCTATCCCCTCTTCTTCAAGCCTCTTGCCCCATCCTCCTTTAGCACACACGGGGCAAACACTTCTTTTCTTCCACCTCCCCCAAACCCCCTCCTTCCCTTTGCGTTGCCACCCTAAGAGCAGCTTCACTTTCCTACTACACTGTAAAATAAGAAAAAGGGAACTTATGTTATTTTGGTTGTTAATATTATATTTTTTTTCTTCTCATATGAATTTACCAGAGAACAGAAACGCGTAACAAATAAAAAATGTAGCATAGCATTCAATTAATATGTAAAACGTTCAAAATTAAAGGACCTGAAACAGGAAGTGTTCAATACGTGAGGAATTTCTATTTAAAAAAAAGTATTGTATAACGTTTGAGAACCTGAAACAGTTACTTTGTTTGTATGATGTCAACTACTGGTATATAGGGATTATTTGCTCAATAAAACGTGCTACATAGATATTACACAGTATTATCTCTTGGGGAAGACGGTAAGTTGTAGAAATGAACAAAACTAACTGCCGCTCTCGCTCGCTGTGTTCGTTGCATTTGTCTTTCGAGTCTCGTCTCGTCTCGTTATTCTCGTGATCTTCGAGTCTCGCTCATCATTCTCGAAATATCATTTGGGTGGTGTGGAAAGATTTCGTAACTTTGAATAACATACATCATTGAAATAAATAACATTGTAAATGTTTAATTGAGTTAGAAAAGACAAAACAGAATCGTATCTTAGTTATCAAAATGTTCTGGTTCTATTATATGATATTACCTATGGTTAATAAATAGAAAAAGAAAACAATTTTATTCTCAAATAAATTCGCATTTCTGAGAAACATAAAACATAACGTTAATATATTTTTACTTGAGATTACACACTTGATCTCAAACATATGAAAATAAAATTCCTAGCATTTTAATAAGGGCCTAGTAATTAAATAAAGACTGGGGAACGGATTATTATACACTGAAAGGTAGAGATAATGTTTCAAATAGGCTACTTGATTGTTTACACATATATAACAGTTGCTAAAGTAAATAAAAGTTCAGTCAGGTATAAACATCTGTGGCGATTGAAGACTGCTTGACGTTCGGGATTTCGGGAGTGATCAATCTCGGCGTCTCGGAACACTCACAAGCAGTCTTCACGTCAACGACGTGACGTATAGAACATTGTCGTGCGGGTTTCGGCTTTGCGCTGTTAGTCTTACTTTCTCGATCGTTGTTCATCTCTAATAAGTTGTCATTATACAGGGACATCACTTTATTTTTACCAACATTTTTAACATTAACCTGGCTATACTCGGAAACACTGTTGCCCCCTTCCATTACAGGAGTTTGATGTTACTAGTGCAATATGTAAACAAATCATTCTACTAGGTATAGGAGGAGAGAAAAGTAGTGTATCCATTTATGTTGTAGGGAAATACGATATTACGATTTTCAGTTTGATCATCACTTTTACGGAATTTATCAAAATACAGTAGAGTAGTAACATTTTTTTTTCAAAAACTCAACTTTTCAGGCGGATATGTTCGTTATGTATTATCTACTTTATTTAGCATAATTAATTATTGGTGTTAACATACAATATAGAGAGTGCATTTAAATTGAGGGGCTCATAAGTAAAGGGATGTAAGTGCACTAAGTTACTTTTGAGAAAATGGGATTTAAATATTTAGGCTTTCGTAAAATCGGTGAAATTTTTATTTAAATTTTAATGTGTGATGCGATTAAAATATCCCTTTGCCACTAAAATTTTAGATACTTTTGCTTACACTAGATGCACTTAACTCATGTTATTACAAATGTCACTAGCATTGCTTTGCTTCTAGCCACCTCAGTTCAAAATAAGCTAATCTGAATTTTTAAACAAGTTGCTGAAAATGGTTACCGTTCATTACAATGCAGGCTTCAATTCAGTACGCATATTATTAAAAACATTTTGAAGCATATTCTCTGAAATTGAATTTATCGTTTCTTGAATATAATTCTTTAGTACGATATTATGAATGTAGGTCCTTTCTTCTGTAGAAAACGCAATCATATTTATGAAACACATTATACACTGCAGTGTTTACTTCACTGCTTGAAGACTTCGAATGCAACAGCGGCCGTAAGTTTGTGTGTCTGACGGGAGCAAGGACATTAGTGAAGGGGTGAGAGTGAAGTACATTCAGAAATGCAGGTACAATAAAAATGCAAGTAAAAATAAAATGATGTCCCTGTACAAGGAGAAAAAATGTCCTTAAATCTCTACAGAAATTGCGATGAATTGTGAAGTTAAAAGACATACAGTATACCTATAGCGTAATTTTATTAATATGGGAAGTAATACAAAAGTAAAGGAAAAGAAAAATATTAAAATTGCTTAATATAGAATGAGTTCTGGAAAATATTAATTTGTTTCTATGATAATAACTGGACGCATACCGGCGGGTAATTTCGTAGCAGAACGTGCTTCGTTGACATTCCACGTAGCTGGTTTCTTGGGGAAAACGGTGCGTTGTTACAGTACCGCGAGCAATAATGATCGTGAATGTTTACAGGAATAGTAAAACTACAATTCATAGCTTTCTGCCCAAGGGCAGGTCTTTCACTGCAAACTCAGCACTCTACAGTCTTCCTTGATTTCCGCCTTTCCTCTGAGTCTCCGCATACGATCCATAAAATTAATGTGTTTATCATCTATTATCTTCTGCTGTCCCTAACTTCTCTCCCATCACCAGTCCTTTCAGTACATCCTTCAGTAGGAAGTTTCTTCTTGCCAGTGAACCGGTGAATTATTTTTTTCTTCTTCATCACTTTCATCATTGTTCTTTCTTCGCCCACCCTTTCTAGCACAGTTTTATTTCTTATGTTGTCTCTCCATTTCAAACACTCCATTGTTCTTCATATCCACATTTCAAATGCTTCCATCTGTTTCTCTTCATGTCATCGTAATATCCATATTTATGCCGCTTTCAATGTGATACTCCACACAAAGCACTTCTTTAGCCTCTTCATTAGTTGTACTAAATGTTAAATACAGTATAATTATATTTTCTTATTCCATTCCTTTTTCTTTTACTTCAATACCTCCTTGTTAGAACGTAACATTTTAGCACAACACGAAGATCCAGAAATATCCGCAAGCTGCAAGCGTATGCGTGCTGTTACGTCACAAGTGAATGAACGAGAAGCATTTAGGGACTTTATCAACAAGATAATACAATGAACACAGATTTATAATGGCATTTTTCATATATAAATGTTTAGAAAATATAATAATATATTAGGAGCAATAATTGAAACCATGTTTCTCGTAAAAAAAGAAAAAAGGTTATGCAGATCATTTTAGGCTTACTAAGACCTTCCCATTTATGAGATTAGTTTCATTCTAAACGTTATTATTATTATTATTATTATTATTATTATTATTATTATTATTATTATTATTATTTAATTTGGTATTCCCAAGAAACTAGTTCGATTAATTAAAATATGTCTCAGTGAAACGTACAGCAGAGTCCGTATAGGCCAGTTTCTATCTCATGCTTTTCCAATTCACTGCGGGCTAAAGCAAGGAGATGCACTATCACCTTACTTTTAACTTCGCTCTAGAATATGTCATTACGAAAGTTCAGGATAACAGACAGGGTTTGGAATTGAACGGGTTACATCAGCTTCTTGTCTATGCGGATGACGTGAATATGTTAGGAGAAAATCCACAAACGATAAGGGAAATCGCGGAAATTCTACTTGAAGCAAGTAAAGCGATAGGTTTGGAAGTAAATCCCGAAAAGACAAAGTACATGACCAGAATATTGTACGAAATGGAAATATAAAAATTGGAGATTTATCCTTCGAAGAGGTGGAAAAATTCAAATATTTTGGAGCAACAGTGACAGATATAAATGACACTAGGGAGGAAATTAAGCGCAGAAAAAATATGGGAAATGCGTGTTATTATTCGGTTGAGAAGCTTTTGTCATCTAGTCTGCTGTCAAAAATCTGAAACTTAGTATTATTCATAAAACAATTATATTACCGGTTGTTCTGTATGGTTGTGAAACTTGGACTCTCACTTTGAGAGAGGAACAGAGATTAAGGGTGTTTGAGAATAAGGTTCTTAGGAAAGTATTTGAAGCTAAGAGGGATGAAGTTGTAGGAGAATGGAGAAAGTTACACAACGCAGAACTTCACGCATTGTATTCTTCACCTGACATAATTAGGAATATTAAATCCAGACGTTTGAGATGGGCAGGGCATGTAGCACGTATGGACGAATCCAGAAATGCATATAGAGTGTTAGTTGGAAGGCCGGAGGGTAAAAGACCTTTGGGGAGGCCGAGACGTAGATGGGAGGATAATATTAAAATGCATTTGAGAGAGATGGGATATGATGATAGAGAGTGAATTAATCTTGCACGGGATAGGGACTGATAGCCGCCTTATATGAGGGCGGCAATGAACCTTCGGGTTCCTTAAAAGCCATTTGTAAGTAAGTATTATTATTATTATTATTATTATTATTATTATTATTAGTATTACTATTATTATTATTACTATTATCATCATTAACATTATTATTAGTATTACTATTATTATTATTATTATTATTATTATTATCATTATTATTATTATTAGTATTACTATTATTATTATCATTATTATTATTATTGTTTTTATTGTTATTAGTATTACTATTATTATTATTACTATTATCATCATTAACATTATTATTAGTATTACTATTATTATTATTATTATTATTATCATCATTATTATTATTATCATTACTATTATCATTATTATTATTATTATTATTATTATTATTATTATTATTATTATTATTATTAATATGCAGAATGAACCGTAAATAATATAATTAATTTCAGGGAGTTATTCATTGAGTTATTTCAAACAAAAAAGTTTAATACAATTTTGCTAGTTTTTGCTTCCTTCAATTTCATTTATATTACACAAGAAAAAACCGTGTGTCTAATCGTAACAATAATTGAAAACGAAGCAGTAAAACAAAGAACTGTGCAAATTCCGTCAGATATTTTCCTGTTTATTTCATCACCTAACCTTTTTTTTTTCTTTGTCTCCATCAGTTCTTTCGGATGGATTAGCTCGCATAATCTTCTTAACTGAGCAAAACTCCAGTAATGAACTTCAGATGTTATGGTCCAAGTATTTTTTAGAATTCATATAATAAATGTCACGTGAAATTATATAGAATAAAACGCTTATTCCCAAGACATCCCCATTTTCCTTCCAACAATTGAGGAACTCTGAATGAATGCTGGTCGAAATACTGGACTGCGGTGTATATTTTACTGCTCAGGTTTCCGCCCATTTGTGACTGAATTACAGCCGTCCTTGTTCCAGCCCCTTTCCTGTGCCGAGTGTTAAAGTTCAGTGACTCCTGGATCTTGCGAACCACAGTAGTGGAATTTACATGCAATTTTTATTATCCACTCTAGCTACGCATTATTGTCATTGTATCCAGGCATAACTGTTATTTGAAATGCGAAAGATACGAGGCAACTTGCTAGATGGTTTCCAGACTCTATTACCACTGTAACGGCACACGTGTATCACAGTTATGCATAGATATATCTGCATTGGTCGAATTTGTAGCTACGTGCATCAATGTCGGTTAAAAATGTAGTAACCATGCGATGAAAGAGTAATGGAACGGAGAAAAATTCTCTTCGGCACCGGGATTTGAACCCGGGTTTTCAGCTCTACGTGCTGATGTTTTATCCACTAAGCCATATATGATATGCGTAAATCACTTCGTGATTTAAGACGGCGCTTATTCCGTCGGATCCCGGCCAACTAGTCACTCATAACGAGTGCACCTCAGCACGTGTATGGACTTCAGTCCTACGTTCATAGACGTCTATGACGTAGTGCAGAGGGCGGCCACTAGAGGGACCCCAAGAGTTGGAACTTAAACTGAGACGATTCTGTCCGACACCGGGATGGGTATCCGGTGTGGCTTAGTGGATAAAGCATCAGCACGTAGAGCTGAAAACTCGGGTTCAAATCCCGGTGCCGGAGAGAATTTTTCTCCGTTCCATTACTCTTTCATCGTATGATGACGCAGAATAGACGTCTATGACGTAGTGCAGAGGGTGGCCACTAGAGGGGACCCAAGAGTTGGAACTTAAACTGAGACGATTCTGTCCGACACTGGGATGGGTATCCGGTGTGGCTTAGTGGATAAAGCATCAGCACGTAGAGCTGAAAACCCGGGTTCAAATCCCGGTGCCGGAGAGAGTTTTTCTCCGTTCCATTACTCTTTCATCGTATGATGACGCAGAATATCTGCATGGAAATCTTATATGTACTTCGGTACATTAAAATACTATATGTAGTAACCATGGTTTACGAAACTATGGTTAAAAAGTAACCATGATTAAAATGTCATAGTTTTACGATTCCTGTAAACATTCGGTGTCATTAATATTTCAGGAGAAAAATTCGCTCGGGCGCCGGGGATCGAATACGGGTCCTTGGTTCTACGTACCAAGCGCTCTGACCACTGAGCTACGCCGAATTCAATCCACAGCACCGGATCAAATCTTCCTCCTTCAGTGTTTCCCTTTGTGGCCTGACTCCAAGTTAGGCATATATGTTGACGTTTATGTCTAGTGTCAACTGCCATTATACTAGGAGCGCACTCAGTTGAGTGACTTATTTGGCCGGGATTCCGCAGTTATGATGCATTGCTAGCTATGAGAATATTATGGATTTATTAATTTGTCCTACAGAATAATCTCTGTAATGTTTACAATTAATATTTGAGGAGAAAAATTCGGGTCCTTGGTTCTACGTACCAAGCGCTCTGACCACTGAGCTACGCCGAATTCAATCCACAGCACCGGATCGAATTATATTATTATTATTATTATTATTATTATTATTATTATAATTATTATTATTATTATTATTATTATTATTATTATTATTATTATTATCAGGATCATTCTTGCTCGAGGTACAGTGGCAATTTACCGTCTTCTCCCATAAACCAACTACGTGCAATGTAATTTCTGTGCACAATTCATAGTCACCGGTTACTTAAACATGGTTAGCTGACACCTCATTTACCCAGAGTAGGCCTAATGTCTGTGTTGGTACACTGTGTCTACTAAGTGACGATATCAAGATTGTTTGTGTAACCACCGGTTAAAATTGCCATCTAAATCCTGGTTAAGCATTTTTATGGTGCATCGACCTCGGTTAGGACTTAAACAGAAGGTTAACCACGGTAATCTCTAAGCGCCATTTTCGAGCGGTTAAAGGAGATAACCAGTGGTTAGGAGGCGTAGTAAAACAAAATGTAGGTCAGATCTATAGCTGATTATTTCGAAATGGTCGGATGCTAAATGATATGTTTGTGAGGGCAATATAGAATGTTCAGCCATTTATGGGAAAGTGTGTAGCAAATGTACAAGTGTGTTATGATAATAAATTATTGAAAGAATTTCAGTTTTGGCGTTTAAATATGCAAAACTTTGATCCGAAGAAACGTAGCTTTGAAAAATTTCTTTTCAGAAAGAAAAGTTACATTTGTTCGGATGAAATTTGTTCACATCTAAAAAGAAAAACTAAAATTCTTTCAATCATTTATCATAATACAATGCTCTCTTAAGTTGCCTGGAGCATATTGGAAATTAAATCAATAGTTTTCCCAAAACACGCCACGAAATGTTTCATGTAAAACAAATTTTATCTCCGAAAGGAAGCAGAAACAAGCAAAATTGTATTATTATTATTTTTTTTTTAAATTATCTCAGTGAATAACCCCTGAAACTAATGACATTACTTACGGTGCGCCCTGTATAATAATAATGTTTACAACGAAACCACCTCACAAATGGAAGGTCTTAGTAAGCCTAAATAATGATGTGCAAAACTTTTTTTTTTTTCTGTGAGAAAAACGCTTTGAATTTTTCCTCCTAATATAAGTTATTATGTTTTCTAAACATTTATATACCAAAAAGTAAAAGAACTAATAAACTTACGTTCAGTAAATTTTCGTACAGCGCAGAGAATAAAATTCAATTAAAGCTTCATTTGTGCTTAAAATGGTGTGGAACACAGTACATTTTGTCCGTAGAATGTATTTATGTATGTATGTATGTATGTATGTATGTATGTATGTATGTATGAGTGTGTATGTATGTATTCATTAACACTACAATTGGGTATACACCCGGCGGCAGTGATACATATAAGATAAAATTTATAATAATTACAGCAGTAAAAAAATAAAATAATTGTGAATTTAATTCTAACTATAAATAAATCCAATAAACCTAGGACTATAAATAAAAACTATGCTATAATAACGCCTACTATAAGCGAAAGTAAACCTAACTTATAAGTACTTCTATTGAACCCAACTATTATCAATTGAAGTAACTACATAGTAGCACTTTAATTAGTTACATATCACCTTAATTAATTACATATCACCTTAATTAATTACATATCACCTTAATTAATTACATATCACCTTAATTAATTACATATCAACTTAATTAATTACATATCAACTTAATTAATTACATGACACTACTTAGATAATTACACTGCACCTACAATTAAATTTTCAGTCTAATATTCTCAACCTTTCCTTAAGTGTATTGATTCTGAGAGGACCATCCTAAAAGATTGCCGCAGGTAAGCTGTTCCAGTCTACTATTGTGCGGTTAGCAAAGGAAAATTTTGCCACGTCCGTTCTTTGTTTTCTGCATTTAAACTTCCTAATATGATCAGCTCTGATCTAACAATAAAACTGATATGATCTAACAATAAAATTGTAATAATTGTTAAGGTTAATATACTCGTAAAACATAGAAGAAAACACTAAAAAAAAAAAAAAAATTCAAAATTGTGCAAGATGTCAGAGAAACCATTTTTGTTACATAAATTGCACCCCGAATTTAAAAACATAATTACCTTTAAAAAATAAAAGATTTTTGGATTCTAAAAAATTGTTTATGAATCTAGACGTAGTGTCTGATCACTATTGTAAATCCCAGCAGAAAATTTATTCACGATATATAGAAATTATACTTTGAATTTTACTACATTTATACTAGTGAATGGTGTAGGCCTACATACTCCCTTAATTACGTGTACACATCAAAAGTGTTGTGAGATGATATACAGCAGAAATTGCTGCTTAAATGAAAGCAACACTGTTTTAAATAAACCTTTTTTTTCAATTACAGCGTGTTTCTTTTTTTTCTCTCCCTCTCTACCATCTTACTTCTTCCCGGCGAGCTCTTTTACGAACACTGGGGGGTGTGGGGTGGCAGGGGGAAGCAGGGTGGTTCTCTGAAGGTGATGTTGCTGCCGCTGTAACATTTGGAGAGTTTCGTCTTCTTATTGAAGGTGTGCAGAAGAGTAAGAGGAAGCGCTATGTATAAAAAGACAGAGAGAGTGGATATGGAGGAGGACAGACGCAGTCGGCGTTTCAACTGCGCGAGATCGATGCCGCCCGCAATGCTCTCTCATTCCTTAGAGAATCTCATATCTCTCGTACTCTTCCACTACCATCTTTTTATCTTCTCATTTTTATCCTTTTTTTTCTTTTCTGACATTTTTATCAATTTTTTTTCTACCCATTCCTTTGTCACAGCCGCGCCTTGTTCTGACTTGAAGAAAGGATAATGTCCAATGCAATGCCTCCATTTTATGTGAAACATCCTGTTATCTTTGTTTTTGTGCTTTGATACTCGTTATTGACAGGATGGTGATAATTACTATGCTAATGGCGCTCGTCCTAATAGCTCGGGCTTGCAAATGATTCCCATTGCTCATATTATGTTAATATTTCATATGTGTGAGTACTCTGTTATTAAATTGTCCTATGCTGCATTGTATGGAGGCTGGCATATGCACGTGCTCCAAGATTAATTAGTTAATTTCCTTATTCATTAATTTATTCAACCACTTATACTGTATTAAACTATTAATTTATTTTTCATTAATTCTTTCTTTATTCTTGTTTAACCTCTTTGCTGGATCTTCCAAGCCTGTGCCCTTACACATGAGGGACTCCGCTGGTGAGGAGTCAGCTTGACGCAGGAATCACCTCCTAAAGACTGCACTCCTGATCACATATCGTCGTTGTTCCTGCAATAACTGCTATGTGACATATTTATTGATTTTCAGATTTTTTTCTCTGTTAAATAACTTAAATCAGCGTTTCTCAAACTTTTTTTTAAGTAGGACCACTTTTTTAAGTCAGGACAGTTCCGCGGACCACGTTACTTTTGTTCCCTTCGAAAGAAAATTTATCATTTTTGTAGTATATTTTAATATCAATATACATATAGGCTATTTCAAAATAGAATCAATTAATTAAAATTAATTAAATTAAATTAATGTTATATTAGTATTAACTAATTAAGCTAATATTCATAGGTTAAAATTCATTTTTGTTTCTTTAATAATTCAAGGCTATTGGAGTTTGGATAATCTTTAACTTATTAACTAAAAATAAATAAATAAATAAATGTTGGTACTCATATTAATGAGATGGATGAGCCTTCTGATTCTGGCACAGTTGTTCTACATTTGGACGTATGCTGGTAAGCTTAAGTCGGAGATCGTCACATACATCAAGTCGATTTTGGTACTTTGTTTTTATTAGAGTTAGTGATGAAAACCCTTTCTCATACAGATACGTAGAAGCAAACTGAATTATAATCTCTAAACCACCATTGTACGGTTCACTATATTCTCTTTTCACTTGTGATGCGGTCCAGAAATTAACCATACCTTCCGCTTGGAATTTCATTTTAAGTCCAGTCTCATTCGAGAGTTCAATTAACTGTTCTCTTTCACTCAACGAAAGTTTTTTAGTTTCAATATCGCAATGAAAGTGATCACGAACCCATGAAAATTCGTCATATTTACATGGAAAATAAGTTTCAAATTGTGACCCAAGAGTTCTATTACTGTTATACGACGTACAGTACGTGACCATTTCAATGGGGCAGGGCATAGTTGCAACCCACGGTCAGATAAAATGCAGCAGATAAAAAGGGTCCCTGTTTTGTGGGCATAGTTGCGCCCCGTTCCCATCAGGTAGAGAAAAGGTCATGGCATAGTTGCGCTCCGATGAAATAGGTAGAGAAGAAGACACTACGGAAACTCGAATCTCGTAATCAACCAACCTTATTGATTTCTTATGCGATTTATATTCATTATCGATACCGTTAAAATGAACACCATGAAGTTGGCAGTATTTTATTAACTGTTTTTCTACTGTTTATGCAGTGATTATCGATAGCCTACTGTTAAAATGAACACCATGAAGTTGGCAGTACTTTATTAATTGTTTTTCTACTGTTTATGCAGTGATTATCAATAGCCTACCATTAAAATGAACACCATATAGTTGGCAGTACTTTATTAACTGTTTTTCTACTGTTTATTCAGTGATTATCAATAGCCTACCGTTAAAATGAACACCATGAAGATGGCAGTGCTTTATTAACTGACATATTGAAATGAGTGAGCCGTTGGAATATGGGGCCTTAGCAGTCTTGACATTTTATTAGTGATTTTCACACCGTCTGTGGCGTATAGTGAGGTTAATTTAAAATGAATGTTAAGTTTAGTGAAAAGGGTAAAGAGTTAATAATTCACAACGGTTCTAAGTTTCAATTTTCGAAACCCTGTACCGTAGGATTAAGATATTGATGTGCAAACAAAAAATGCAGTTCATTTATTGTGTGTGATCGATAAAAAGTGTTATTTTAAGTAGTGAATTGATCATATGCTAGGCCTACCTTATTTCAATGCAGCTATCACTGTCATATTTGTAATTATTTTGTTTATATTATAACAATAACTTTCATGTGTACTATGCCCATCGGGGCTACCTGATTTCTTCGGGGCGCAACTATGCCATATCCCTTCTGCTACCTGATTTCTTCGGGGCGCAACTATGCCATATCCCTTCTGCTACTTGATTTCTTCGGGGCGCAACTATGCCATATCCCTTCTGCTACCTGATTTATTCGGGACGCAACTATGCCATATCCCTTCTGCTACCTGATTTCTTCGGGGCGCAACTATGCCATATCCCTTCTGCTACCTGACTTCTTCGGGACGCAACTATGCCATATCCCTTCTGCTACCTGATTTCTTCGGGGCGCAACTATGCCATATCCCTTCTGCTACCTGATTTCTTCGGGACGCAACTATGCCATATCCCTTCTGCTACCTGATTTCTTCGGGACGCAACTATGCCATATCCCTTCTGCTACCTGATTTCTTCGGGGCGCAATTATGCCATATCCCTTTTGCTACCTGATTTCTTCGGGACGCAACTATGCCATATCCCTTCTGCTACCTGATTTCTTCGGGGCACAACTATGCCATATCCCTTCTGCTACCTGATTTCTTCGGGACGCAATTATGCCATATCCCTTCTGCTACCTGATTTCTTCGGGGCGCAATTATGCCATATCCCTTCTGCTACCTGATTTCTTCGGGACGCAACTATGCCATATCCCTTCTGCTACCTGATTTCTTCGGGGCGCAACTATGCCATATCCCTTCTGCTACCTGATTTCTTCGGGGCGCAACTATGCCATATCCCTTCTGCTACCTGATTTCTTCGGGGCGCAACTATGCCATATCCCTTCTGCTACCTGATTTCTTCGGGGCGCAATTATGCCATGCCTAGTCCTCCCAATTGACCGCGGGGCGCAACTATGCCATACCGTTTCAATGTGCAAACTGAGTGTCGGCAAAATTATTAAGAAAGATTGAAAAGGTTCGGTCCTCTGTTATGAATTCGGGTGGTCTCTGGCTGGGTTGCAGGGGCGGCGCCAAGGGAAAGATGGCGGGAAACACCACGTTCATAACACTTTAAATCCTTCTTTTGTTGTTGAGAGTAGAGTGGGAAGTCAGTAGACGAATAGGGTAATAAATTTCATAAAAAGTCAGTAACTTACTGAGAGAAGAAGTGAAAGGCGATTGCCATGGTCATTTCCAAACTCTGAGATTTTCAGCTTTAGAGTGATATGCAATTCGTTTGAATTTTATTTTTTCTTCTGCCTTTTTTGAAGGACCACACGGGCAAACCTCGAGGACCACAGGTGGTCCGCGGACCATAGCTTGAGAAACACTGACTTAAATAATGGCACAGCAAATAATAAAATCTTCTATATGTAATTATATTTCTTTGTTTCGAAAATGTAAGAATTCATACAGAATGTAAGAAGAATGCGATAGGATGAATAAATGTGTTTTTTTCTTCCTACTGAAAAATTTTATATTTTGCACATAGGAGTTATTGCAGGAACGATGACGATATAACAGATTACTCAGCCTAATGGACTTTCAAGACAACTACTCCGATCAATTTCACTATGCTGCCATCTAGCGACTGCAAAAGAAGTCACGTTATAACCCTTATGGAATTTCATAGAGTAATAGCTTGCAACTGTACTTCCATCTAGCGGTCGTTAGCAAAAATACCTTTTCAGCAGTGAAGACTCTGGTGGTTGTTCTCTTTGTTGCATATAATAACAATAAATTAAGAAACATGTTAAAGGAATTGTCATTGCACCAAATATTGCTCTCCGGACCAAAATGACCGCATTTTAATTATTTAAATATAATTTAAATTAAGTAACATATTAAACGATTTATCCTTCTATCGAACACGAATGTTCCCTGGATCAAACGTCCTATTTTAATTATGTAATTACTTTATATTTATTTGTAACAGGTGCAGCTGAGCGCAAGGGTACGGCTAGTCGAAAATATTTTTCTAGAGGTGTGATTCACTTGTTCATTCCATTGCTGGTGACAATCCATATGAATGCCAAGGTTCTTTACATTCGAGCTGTATGGAATAGTGTTATTATTTACAATTATCTTACTTACTTACTTACAAATGGCTTTTAAGGAACCCGAAGGTTCATTGTCGCCCTCACATAAGCCCGCCAGCGGTCCCTATCCTGTTTACAATTATCAGTGGCAAATTTTGTTGAATACACATTAGAAGAGCGAGTCTTCATTTATGATATGTAAGTTATATTAAGAAAAAATCGTATAAAAATTCCGTGCTGTATTTCTAGCTGTCGACAGTTTCAGCATTTGTTATAAGGTAAACCATTAAATTGAATCTGTAATGTTATTAGATTTTATTTCCGAAATCCGACGCGTTGAATCACCGCTCTGCGGTGCTATGTGACTTTGTTTGGCTCCAAGAAGAGTCGAGGACTGAACTCGGGACGGGTCCATACACTTAGCCTCGATTTGCCTCATTCTGCGCGATGATAGATGGGGCGGGTCATCCTGCCTCAGCCCCCGATAGAGCCAGGTCCCATTTCCGGACGAATAGCCTCGTAAGTCCCAGGGATCTTGAGACCCAATTCCTTACTACATCAGTATCGAAAACCTGTACTACCCCGAAGATATCAATTCAGCCCGTTTTCACTGCTGCAGATGATAGATGAAATGGGGGGAGGTGGAGAGTGCACATACCATCATTTTTACGTATAATACACTCGATACAAGTTCTGACAAGTCGGACGAGGTCCGTTGTCTACATAAAAGACAGGATAATTTTTCTTTCTAAATTCGCAACAATTATGAGCCACTAGTTGTGCTGGTAGCATGAAATAACCAATTAAGTTGTCAGCAAGATTGCCGGTCCAGATGTGAGAATGCAAAACTTTAGAATGTATCAGGTTATTAAGACATAAATATCGCTATCAAGGTGCATAAATACACCCCAGTGACGATTTATTTTCCATGTTGTAATTTATAACTCCTCTGCTAAATGCACACCAGTATATAATGAACCAGAACTTGCCTACTTATAAGTGGTTTTTAGAAAACCCGGAGGTTAATTTCCTCCCTCACATAAGCCCGTCATCGGTCCCTATCCTGAGCAAGATTAATCCAGTCCCTAGCATCATATCCCACCTCCCTCAAATCCATTTTAATATTATCTTCCCATCTACGTCTCGGTCTCACCAAAGATATTTTTACCTCAGGTCTTCCAACGACACACTATATGCATTTCTGGGGATTCACCCATACGAGCTTTATGTCCTGCCCATCTCAAACGTCTGCATTTAATGTTCCTAATCATGTGTTAGGTGAAGAATACAATACATGCAGTTCTGCGTTGTGTAACTTTCTCCATTCTCCTGTAATTTCATCTCTCTTAGCCCCAAATATTTTCCCAAGTATTTTATTCTCGAAGACTCTTAACATCTTTTTCTCTCTCTCAAAGTGAGAGTTCAAGTTTTACAACCATACAGAACAACCGGTAATATAACTGTTTTATAAAATCTTACTTTCAGCTTTTTTGAGAGCATACTGGATGACAAAAGCTTCTCAACCGAATAATAACAGGCATTTCCCATATTTATTCAGCATTTAATTTCCTTTCGGATCTCATCTATATTTGTTACTGTTGCTCCAAGGTATTTGAATTTTTTTACCTTTTCAAAGGATATGTTTCCAGTTTTTATATTTTCATTTCGTACAATATTCTGGTCACGAGACATAATAATATACTTTGTTTTTTTTTTTCTGAATTTACTCCCAAATCTATCTCTTTACTTTCTTCAAGTAAAATTTTCGTGTTTTCCATAATAGTTTGTGGATTTTCTTCTAACATGTTTACATTATCCGCATAAACAAACAGCTGATCTAACCCATTCAATTCCAAACCCTTTTCCTGGACTCTGCTTTTGATGTAGTCAAAAAGTAAAGGTGATAGTGCTTCTCGTATTTTTAGCCCGCGGTGAATTGTAAAAACGAGAGACAGAAGCTGGTCTATATTGCTGTAAGTTTCACTGTGACATATGTATTTTAATAAATCAAACTAGTTTCTTGGTAATACCAAATTCGATATCGCATATGTTTGTCAGTATAATACACAGGTACCAGTACAATCCCGGACGAAGTATAGACTTTTTATAAAATATTACTGCTATATTATTTTCATTAGGATTTTTCTACAATAGTGCAGTTATCCTTCACCCAAAGAAATTTAGTTCCTCCACAAATCTATATCCTCAGCATCTTCTTCAGTAACATCTCTTCTAGTCACAATCCTTTCTACCCATCATCCATTGTTCTTCATGCCTTTCACGTTTCCTGGTTGATTATCACTGTCACTATTACTCATAATAAACTATTACAATGGCCATAAATACACGTAATTCCTCACAACGATTGTACTCGTCTGTGTGGTTACAACAACACTGAGACAATGAATGGCGCGCGCCTTCAGGCAGAGTAGCGTATTCGCCCTTCTCGTACGGAGTAATATGAATATTATGAACCTGTCACTGGCTACGCAGTTTCTCCAACCTTACAAACAATGATAATTTCGATGTAGTAAGAGCGAGCTGGCCAACGTCTGCCAGGCTTATGTTGCAGGTATGTGTCTTAAATACATGGAGGTGTAAAAAACTCAAAATTCGACCCTTGACGGGCTCGCTCTTCTCTTACGGAACGCCTCACCTAATGTGTGTGTGCGTGCGTGTGAAACAGAAAACAGAACTAAAACTATCTTGATTAATTTCTTATATTTTCTGTTCTTATATATTCATAAGAGGTTAATATTAGAAATTAGAATTAGAAATTAGAAAAGCCCATTACAAGCAAGGACCTCCTACCATCGGTAGGGCAACTCTACTTTTGCTCACGGGATGAGCTAGTCGTTGTGGGCCTTACTCAAAGCTGAGTCACTTCACTTCTTACTTCACTTCATTTCACTTCCCTTCCCTTCACTTCACTTCACTGTTTAGTGTTCTACTGTTACTTATTCTAAATCTAAAATTATGTCTTTCCACTTTTCTCTGTCTCTCGCAATACGCGTCCACTGAGGTCCTATCACGTCAACGAAGCCCTGTGCCCATCTCCTTCTTGGTCTTCCCCTTCCTCTTCTTCCCCTCCTTGGGTCCCAGACTGTAGTGGCGTATGCCCATCTTCGGCGGGTAGTCTGGCTACATGTCCTCCCCATTTCCATTTTAGTCTTCTCGCTGTTAATATAGGTCTCGAGGTTAATATAAATGATCGTATTTTATTCACATCTTTTTTTCCGAGTAACCATGATCATTTTAAGAGCGTTACTTTCCTCGTGTATTTAAAATTCCATTTTATTAGGCCTATTCTACCTGCAACTGAAATTTAAAGAATTAATCATTACTGTAAGTCATAATAACCGAGAAGTTAGAATATTTTACGTTATTTCACACCTAACCGGTTGCTTCCCTTGCAAAGTCATTACCTTGCTAGCTTATGCAAGGCATATCTCACAATTATTAGTATACAACTCATATGTTATTCTATTACATAGAATACTGCAAGAGGTAATCGTTATATCGCTGTTGTAGACAGCATTATGAAAGTTAGATATATTTCAAAGCAACTTGCAATAAAACATATTATATGAGAAGCTATTTTATGGAGAGAAGTCTAGATGTTATTGTAACGAGCCAGTGCACCTGCAGATAAGCTTTTTGCCGAATATGAAACAATGGAGAATGGGATAATAAACTGATCTTCAGCATCAATACATGTGTATGAATTCTGGAATTATTACAGACACAGGGTAAGCAAAGCATACCGCCACCTGGTATCTTTGCTGTCTTCTGGCAAACTCGTAAAGTTGAATGTCGTTGCAGCCAAGTATACGATAGTAGGGTAATGCTCAATGTATTGGCGTGCCAGGCCACAATAGTTATTATCAGGGAACGGATTTATATGGACTAAAAATATATGAAATATGTAAATATATATGTAGTTATTTTTACCAAAATATGGAATTAAATATGGATTTTTACCAAAATATGGAATTAAATATGGACTTAAAATTATAAAAAAATGACTATGTACGTTAAATATTGGTACATTTTAATCAAACTAAACAAAAAATATAATGGACGTACCTTAACTTCCAATGTAGTTTCAACAAAACACAATTTTTATTGTCTGTTACCATAACAATAGGTTACAAACATTTCTTTCAAGTGCTGAAAAGTGAATCTTCTTCTATTGTCTCTGAGGATAGATTTATACTGACTAAAAGAGCGTTCGACGTCACAAGAAGTAACTGGTACATAATTCAATTTCACAATGTCTGCTGGGGATAAGTCCAAGTTAATCTTCACTGTTGATTCACCACTCATCACAGCAACAACCTTTTGTAGTTCTTCATATCCAGGGTTTTTTGAAAGTACAGTGTCCACCTTAGCTCTTACTGCATCTGCAACTTTACCTCTACCACGATTCAGTTGTTCCACAGTACTATTTATAATTTCAAAACTTTCAGATAGTGAAAGGTGCCTATTTTGGAGACTTTTGAGCGTTTTTATGATGCATGAAAATGTATGCTGAATGTGAGCTAAGTCATTCTTCACACTTATGTCACAGGTAACTGTTTTCGCAGTATCAATTGAGACTGCATCTTCAGAGTCCAATGCAAGGAGAACATTGTTAATAGAGTCTATATGTTCGGCATAATATTCAACTGCTTCTAGCCATGTACCCCATCTAGTTAAAATTGGCTTTGGTGGCAATGGAATTTCAGGGTACATTTCTTTCAACACGTTAACTCTACTAGGAGCTTTGAGAAATACTTTTTTCACTGATGAAATCAACAAATCTACTTTAGGGAAATTGTCTCTGACCACTTCTGCCACACGATGAAATGCATGCGCCACACAAGTAAAATGAGTCAATTTAGGATATACAACAGATAATGCTTGTCCAGCTTTGACCATATAAGGGGCAGCATCGCTAATAAAGAATAACACATTATCGTACATAATACCCTTTGGCCACAGGATACCCATAGCTTCGTTGAACAGTTTAACTATAGTTTTGTTATTGCACTTTTCTAGAACATCACAATGTAAAAGAATTCGTTCAGAATATTGTTCACTTAACAAACCGATAACTACATTACCAACAAGTCTACCTTCTTTGTCGGGAGTCTCATCAATGGAAACCCAAATTGAACTATCTTTAATTTCATCTCTTATCTTCTGTATTGTCTCATCGTAGATGGATGGAGCATACGTCTTCCTAAGTGTTGACTCATCCGGGATTGTATGTTGAGTATATTTTTCAAGGAATTCCCTGAAGACCTTATTCTTTAGTTTGTAGAGAGGAATATCAGCAGAGATGAGAGAACGGCACAGGTCGATGTTAAACTCAGATCTTACATTCGATGTTGTTGGTTGTGTTAAAAACAATTGTCTCTGCTTGGAATTTAGTTGTTTGTTGGCCTGATGTTTACTAGTTGTAATGTGTTGTTGCACCAGGAACTTTTGTGTAGATGATACTGCACACTGACACAAATTACAAAATAATATTTTATTGTCAGTTGATAAACCATCTTCTTTAAATTCTGAAATGTAACTTGTTAGTTTTGATTTTAAATTGACTGAATGACGTACTTTTGGCATATTTACCGTCTTTATAGTATGATTTACAAAACTGAACCTATGTGTACTCTGACTGGCATTTAACTGTTGAGCTGCACAACTGAAGTCTGTTAAAAATTTTAAATTAAATTAATACAGTTTTGTAACTTACTTTCCCATTGTTGATAGGACTGCTAATTTTCAAATAACTCTGATGTTAAAGGGATTACTGAACATGTGTTTAAATCTCTATTGTTGAAATGTATTTTTAAAAGTTAATGGAATTTTGTTTTGTTTTATTGTTAAACCTAATATAATATGGACTGTTTTATATGAAATATGGAAAATATATGGAAATTAACGAAAATATGTACTAAACTCTAAAATATGGAAAAATATGGAAAATAAAAGTAGGATTTTTCAACCCTACACATTGTGAAACATAAAGATAATGCAAAATATAAATTATATTAGCTTTATAAGTAAATATGTATTTACATATAAATCCTTTCCCTGGTTATTATACTGTCTCGAAATTAGGCCTCCTGAAATGAGGAAGTAGTTATTAAGTAGTTAAGGAGAAGGCTCTACCTTGTTAAATTTAAGTGCAGGGAGTATAAATATTTTTCTTTTTCTTTTCCTTTCTTTTATTGTATCCATAGATCTTATATTAACATTGAAACTTTAAGATGTAGAACAAGTCAAAATTTTACAAAATTACCATTTTTTTGGCGAGATGAAGTGAAGTCGAGGATTCGCCATAGATTACCTAGCATTAGTCTTATGGTTGGAAAAAACCTCGGGAAAAACACAACCAGGTAAAATCAGTCCAAATGAGGATCTAACCCAAGCCAGAGAGTAACTCCGGAACAGCAGGCTAGCGAATCTGCCGACTGAGCTACGTTGGTGGCTCTACAAGAAATATGCAGTAGGAGCAATCAGATGATTCAATTTATAAAGCTAAACAATTATTAATATTTGAGGAGAAAAATTCGCTCCAGCGCCGGGGATCGAACCCGGGTCCTTGGTTCTACGTACCAGCGCTCTGACCACTGAGCTACGCCGAATTCAATCCACAGCACCGGACCGAACCCTCCTCCTTCAATGTTTCCCTTTGTGGCCTGCCTCCAAGTTAGGCATATATGTTGACGTATATGTCCAATGTCAACTGCCATTATACTAGGAGCGCACTCAGCTGAGTGACTTGTTTGGCCGGGAATCCGCAGTTAAGTGTACCAAGCGCTAGGTACGTAGAACCAAGGACCCGGGTTCGATCCCCGGCGCCGGAGCGAATTTTTCTCCTCAAATATTAATTGTCAATATTACAGATATCATTCTGTAGGACGAATTAATAAATCTATAATATTCTAAACAATTATGTATTAGTTGAGATATAAAATGTAATACATAACAAGTAAGTTAATTCAATTTAAAAGTATAAACAATTCAATCAGCTGAGATATACAGAAATTGATAATATATAATTGCCATATCATGCAAATTACTTCAAATTACAAGAATAAACAATTCATCAGTTGAGCTGTACAGATTACTATTCAATTTACAGCATATACAATTCATCAGATAAGCTATAAAAAAATACTCCTTCCATTCCAAAATATGGTACAGTAACTAACAAAACAAGTTTGATTATTGTGCATGCGCGCACGAAATGTTTCGCGGTGTGGTATTCTGTTCAGTAGTGAAGGGACTAAGAGACAGCGCAGTTGTGAATGTTTCTAATCTTCTGTAGTACATCAAAGTATAATATTTAAATAGTTCATTATGAACAGAAATCAAATGGGCACCTGCTATGGTGTTCCTGTTGCAGAAAATGTAACAACAACCCAGTCAATTTTGAATAGAACATCTAAGGCTCAACAGTCGTACAAAAACGGGTTGCAATTTATTGCAGTTTTTATGTTAATTTGCCTCTCTCAAAACACTGTTTGTTTTTTCTTTTATTAATTTGACATCACACAGAATGAAATGTGCCTAATTTTTATGTTTTTTATGTTAATTTATCAAGCAAATAAGTATCTAGAAGATGTATTAAAGTTGCATTATATTACTGAGAACTTTAACAAATGTATACCATATTTTAGGACAGAATTAATGACATCTTTCTATACCATGTTTTGGAACAGAGGGAGCATACAGTACAGTAGTGGCAAAAAACCGGACCGACCCTTGTAACTGATTTCAGAGCCTTGTTCACTCCAGAGCACGATAGACTGGTAATTAAGACTTCCGTGGTTCGAATCCTGCCTGGGAAGGAAACTTATTTTTTTGTTCCTTATTCAAATTTATTCCCAATACTTTTCGATTGCTGGTAAAATTCATGTTCTGGGAATAATACGTTAATTATTTAGTAAAATATCGCTGCAATCGAAAAGTATTGGGAATAAATTTTACTAAGGAAGAAAAAAGAGTTTCCTTTCCAGGTAGAATTCGAACCACGAAAGTCTTAGTTACCAGTCTATCGTGCTCTGGAGCGAACAAGGCTCTGAAATCAGTTACAAGGGTCGGTCCGGTTTTTTTTTTTTGCCACTACTGTACATAGTAAACAGATGAATTCAATATAAAGGAATATTTTAGTTGAGTTATAGAAAATACTACAATACATGTCAAGTAGATTAAATTATTCAATTTACAAGCATAAACAATTCATCAGTTGAGCTATACAGATTACTATTCAATTTACAGCATATGCAATTCACTTCAGCTATACATTAATATACAGCAGCTTTAAGATAGTTAGGCAGTGCATTGAAGACAAAAATGAAATAGTGTATTACGATACAAGTTTTGGAAGTGTCTTTTACAAAATGGAGGAAAAGTTTGAAAAATTCTCTTTGCTCGTTTTTCAACTTTCGATGTCTTGTAATGCACTTCGAAAACGTGTATTGTATGGGCTAGTATTTTTTTTGCACGATAGTATATTTTGAAAATAATATTTTTTTTAAATCTTAATATACAGTATGTGCATTACACTATGAACAGCTCACTGAAGGTTACAAGTCTGGCCAACGTACAAACTTCAGCATCAACTTCAATGTAGATGAGTAAAAATGATTCAGGTACTTGTAATATTTCACGTTCAATTGGAATAATTTTTATTTCTTTTTGTTAAATAAATTGTTTAAATAAAGTTCAGTACATTTCAAATGCAATGATTTGTTTCATATAATGTACATTATTTAACGCTGTCTTTTAAGTATGAATTTTACATGCATTGTAGGATTGAAGCGTACGTAGAAGGCAGTGGTTTTCATTACAAGTCTAGAGCAGTTATTTGTAGTATTTCAACATACTTATCTATGTTGGCAACTCTGAATTCAGTAAAATCAAATTGCAATTGAAGGGCACAGAACCATAGTGGGCCAAGCGCCATTTACTAAAACTGTAGAAAACAAGGTTAAAATGAAGTTATTACCATAATTCAATGGAAACATACAGCAAGTAATATAAAGTATACACATTAAAACTAAATGATGAGCCACTCTTCAATAAACTATGGTATTCACTTAACTCTAACCCTTGCTTTCTCGGTTTTTAATAAATGGCGCTTGGCCCACTGTGGCTCTGAGCCCTTCAATTGTGGCGGTCGTTTGTTGTAAAAACGAGAAAACACACTATTATGCGAAAACATAGGACTAAATTATGTCAAAGTTTTATTTCAAATCCCAAACATCTTTACAATCCCATCCATGCTTACAATGTTCATGTTCAATTGGAATAATTTTTATTAAGTGAAGTTTGAATTGTTTAAATAAAGTTCAGTACATTTCAAATGCAATGATTTGTTTTGTATAATGTAGCCTATATTAATTAACACTGCCTTTTGCGTATGAATATCATATGCATTGTAGGATTGTGGCATATGCAGAATGCAGTGGTTTTCATTAAAACTCTAAAGCAGTTATTTGTAGTATTTCAACATACTTATCTATGTTGGCAACTCTGAATTCAGTAAAATCAAATTGCAATTGAAGGGCACAAAACCATAGTGGGCCAAGCCCCATTTACTGAAACCGTAGAAAACAAGGGTTAAAATGAAGTTATTGCCATAATTCAATAGAAACATATAGCAAGTAATATAAAGTACACACATTAAAATTAAATTATATGCCACTCTTCAATAAACTATGGTATTCACTTAACTCTAACCCTTCCTTTCTCGGTTTTTAATAAATGGTGCTTGGCCCACTATGGTTCTGAGCCCTTCAATTGTGGCTGTTTTGCTGTAAAAACGAGAAAACACACTATCGTGCAAAAACATCGCCCTACATTATGTCAAAGTTTTATTTCAAATCCCAAACATCTTTACAATTCCAATCATCAATTAATGGGTGAGTTTTATACAGTCAATACTTAACAATATTACATACATTAAATCTTTATGTTACTACATGAGATAACATTTACAAATAATGACAGACGTTTTCACCAATAAATTGACATCTTCAGGTCAAAGTAAAACATATTGACATAAAATGAACACTTGAGATATTCTAGTTAAAAACAGTCGTTAAAAAAATTAAAATGGTATAATAGGCAATCGGAATAATATGCCATTAAAACAAGTGGCAAGATAAAGTTATCCAGATATCATAAAGTATACTGGGGACGATGTATTAACATAGAAGTATATGTGACGAAGAAAGAAGGCATGACCTCTTCAAGTATTGCAGGTACAGTTCCAAAAGGTGAAAAATGCTACAATATAGGACGATCGTGTTGCTGAATATGGATGTGTGGAATAAAGCCCTGTAAAGTATAAAGGGTGGTGTAAAAGAAAGTTTTTGATAACAATTTTTTTTTATAAAGTCTTAAAATGACGATACTTACAGAAGGTTGAGAAGAGGTTGACTTGAGTCCATAGAAGCTGCAACACGACTGAACTTTACATTGGATGATAGAGACTGGATTAATCTTGCACAGGATAGGGACCGCTGGCGGGCTTATGTGAGGGCGGCAATGAACCTTTGGGTTCCTTAAAAGCCATTTGTAAGTAAGTAAGTAAGAAGAGGGATATTGTTATTATTAGAGTGGGTGGCAATGTAAAACTCTTCTGCGGCATTCATGTACTTGTAGTTATTGACAATTTTTAAAACTTGGAGGGTGTCTTCTATACCTGTGAGTTCATGATTGTGGTTAATGAGGTGTGTTGCAAATTTTGACTTATTTCTATTATATTTGAAATCGGAAACGTGTTCTCTGTAACGTGTACGAAAATTTCTCTTGGTTTGGCCCACATACTTAAAGGATCAACATGCCTTTAAAATTTCAATCATGCTTACAATAACAGCGACGATCAGGATAAACATTTACGAAATTATACGGATTCGATTAATCCGCTGTCACTTTTTAAGCTAGGGTTCAATACTGAGACAAAATGACTCTGATCTGATTAGAAAATGAACTGAATTTCTTTTTGTAGGAAATAGATTAGTAGATCGCGGACAAGTTGTAATAAATAATGTTTCTGACAGGCGCAGTAAGAAGTACTGTACATGTATGATAAAGATGGCGGTGAAGATGATTGTAACGGTGAGAAGGGGGGTTGGGCTTTTATGTCTGTGATCCAATTAGACACGTGCAAGTCCTTATTTTTCTTGAGAAGGTGTATCACTTAATGTCTGGATAACGCAGCCTCCCCTTCCTCCTGGCTTTATTTTACATCTTACGTCATAACGCATTTTCTTCTAAAGCTAAAGAGAAAAAAAAAACTCCTAAGGAAGAAAGAAGTAATTTTTCGTCTAATAGAAAGGGAAGCTGGTAACTCGTTGCGTTCAAATTAAGTGGTTGTTAACAGTCTGGGGTGGGCAGCAGGAGTTTAGGTTAGGGGTTAAAAGGGTGTCGTTGCCTCTGATGATGTCATCTTCTTTATTTTCTATTACGCTTCGTTGTGTGTACGTGTGCCTCCATGGCATAAGTGCCGGTTTAAAATTTCGCCTCTTCCTTACTTATTAAGAAGTCTTCCTTTTTTTCTTCTTCTTACTTTCTCATCTTCTGTCTCTCTCTGACTTTACTTCCCCCTCCCCTGTCTCCTCACCCTTTTCTCTTCCTTTATTTAAAAAACTGGGTCACTGACACGATTAAGCGACCTTGCCCCAGCTTCTTTTACACTTACAAACCTTCCTCTTACACACCCAACTCCCACAACCCCCTTTTTACTCGTCGTATTCCTGGATTCCCCCCTCCTCCCCTCCTTTTAACTTCTTTTGCTTTGCAACCTCGTTCTTTGGATCCCGGAGGTAATTAAATGGGCTCGGGTAAGGGAAGCTGGGAGTCTACTAATTGATGTAAAGATCTGGCTAGAGGAACAAGCACTTGCGCATGCGCTGTGGGCGCTCGGTACAAGGGTGGACAAAAGCGGCGATTCCGTCTGAAATCCGAGGCAGAGAGCGAAGTAAACAATTCACTGAATTCTTGAGGGCTGATTCCATTGTTCTTTTCTTTCTGTGAAAGCAAATTCTTTTACTGCTTTTTTAATCTGCAGGATTAGATGCTAAAAGACCACATCAAAATGAAACCAAATTCGTTATAACTCTGGGGAATAAGCCCATTTTGACATAAACAGTAGAGATCCTTAGATGAGAAACAATTTATAACCATTACAATTATAAAGGAGAAGTGAAGTTATTCAAAATAAATTTAGGCCTAACATTTCAAAAACAAATAATGCATCTAAGATGGAACAACTAGAATTGTTATCGACTTTAATATAATTGATGAATATATTGCGATTAGGTTATCTTGCCTTAGTACGGTCCATATATCAGTGTGATATAATAAGGTGGGAAAGCATCAATAAGTCTGTTGTTGTTGTTTAGTCAACTGTCCAAAGACAGGCCTGAACCCCCCACAAGTGTACCAACATGGCACTACTTATGAGTAAGGCTAAGATTTTTATCTAATATCAACATAGAAAATATGTACATATGTATGTAATAATATTAAGTGAAATATGTAGTTAAATATGTAATATTACATAATAATTTCTTTAAATATGTAATATTAAAGTATATTAAAATTTAATGTTTATATAAATTTTATATTAAACATTAAGTTACTTGAATATCCCTTATTTTATTAATTATATTTTTGCCAAAGAAAGTGTGGTGCAATAATGAATGAATGAATTAATTAATTAAACGTGTCGATATTATATATAAAATTTAATAAATTGCATTATTCTGTATGAAACATGCGAATATTTAATGTAAGTTACACAATTATTAGTTTCACAGTCACTGTTAAACTATCTGTCCAGTAAACATTACTTTGCAGTACTCGATCTACTTACTCGTAATTCACTTCGAAGTGCAATAAACTATCAGGTACATCCCAAAGTTTTCAATTTTCATGAAATGCCGCCCACTCTTTCCAACGCAGCTTCATTTCTTATTCTCTGTCCACTTCACAAGTTTCATTTTTCTCCATATCCACATTTCAAATGCTTCTATTCGTTTCTCTCCACTTCGTCGTAATGTCCATGTTTATTTATTTATTTATTTATTTATTTATTTATTTATTTATTTATTTATTTATTTAATCTGACAGGATTAAGCCCATAAGGTCTTCTCTTCCATCTTACCAGATAGCAATAAAAAAAAGAAATACAGACGCTGATGAAAATAGTACAAATTAAATTAAAGCCCTATAGAGGGCCAACAGGGTCAAAAGAACACTATAGAGCTCTCATCGAGCTAATACAAGAAAAAAAAGAAAGAAAAAACAGAGATAGCAATGATCATACTGATAATTGATAATAATAATAATACTATTGATAACAATAATAATAATAAATGCATTACTTATAAATTGTCAATTTTAAAACAGCATGTTTCTGCCCCATAAAATTCCACACTCCACACAAAGCACTTCACTAGTCTCTTCCTTAGTTCTATTTCCAGAGGTCCGCAGAAGATGCTCTTTTTCTATTAAAAGCTTCCTTTGCCATTGCTATCATTCTTTTGACTTTCTGGCAGCAGCTCATGTTACTGCTTATAGTACACCCAAGTATTTGAAGCTGTTCACTTGCTCTACTGCCTCATTTAGAATTCGCAAGTTCATCTTCTGTATTTTTCTTCCTATGACCATGGTCTTCGTCTTTTTTGCATCCTGATCACAGCTGTCATTTAGTTCCAATAGCATATCCCTTAGTATACCCCCTCTTCTGCTAACAAAGCCATATCATCAGAAAAGCTTATGTACTTTATTCTTCTTCCTTCTACTATCATTCCTCCCATGCCAAAATTTACAATGAACTCAAATTGCATTAGTACTTTTTGTGCCCATTGTGATCTTATATTTGTACTTGTATTTTTTTACTCTCCTTTTTTTGTATTCGTGTTTTTTTTTTTTTTTTTTTTTTTTTTTTTTTTTTTTTTTTTTTTTTTTTTTTTGGTATTTGTATTTTCACTCAAGTAGAGCGATAGAGTTGGAAGTAAATCCCGAAAAGACAAAGTATATGATTATGTCTCGTGACCAGAATATTGTACGAAATGGAACTATAAAAATTGGAGATTTATCGTTCGAAGAGGTGGAAAAATTCAAATATCTTGGAGCAACAGTAACAAATCTAAATGACACTCGGGAGGAAATTAAACGCAGAATAAATATGGGAAATGCCTGTTATTATTCGGTTGAGAAGCTTTTGTCATCTAGTCTTCTGTCAAAAAGTCTGAAAGTTAGAATTTATAAAACAGTTATATTACCGGTTGTTCTTCTGTATGGTTGTGAAACTTGGACTCTCACTTTGAGAGAGGAACAAAGATTAAGGGTGTTTGAGAATAAGGTTCTTAAGAAAATATTTGGGGCTAAGAGGGATGAAGTTACAGGAGAATGGAGAAAGTTACACAACGCAGAGCTGCACGCATTGTATACTTCACCTGACATAATTAGGAAAATAAAATCCAGACGTTTGAGATGGGCAGGACATGTAGCACGTATGGGCGAATCCAGAAATGCATATAGAGTGTTAGTTGGGAGGTCGGAGGGAAAAAGACCTTTTGGGGAGGCCGAGACGTAGATGGGAAGATAATATTAAAATGGATTTGAGGGAGGTAGGATATGATGGTAGAGACTGGATTAATCTTGCACAGGATAGGGACCAATGGCGGGCTTATTTGAGGGCGGCAATGAACCTACGGATTCCTTAAAAGCCAGTAAGTAAGTATTTGTATTTTCACTTATATTTTTTATTTACTTCTTCTCTCTTCATTTGTTTTTTATGTCTATAGGTATGTATGCAGGTGGTGTGTTAGAGAAGACCTGATGGCCTTAACTGCACCAGATTAAATAAATAAATAAACAAATAAATAAACTCGAGAAAAATACAAAAATATCAGTGCAATTAACTTGAACGCTTGTGATTGATGGGAATGGTGCATTGCCCAAATTAAATTTTGAAGAGCAGAAAAGTAAGGTTTCATAATATTTCATCCAGAGAAAAGAGAAAGATGTTAGTCAAAATTTAGGTTTCATGTAGAAGAGAATGTGAACAGCTAAAAAATAGTTTAGACCATAAATGGAATACTGAGATACGGGAAAAATTTGAAGTGAAACGCAAAGTCGAAAAAAAATACAAAAAATATCAGAGAAATGAGCTTCACACTTAAATGTTCCATTGTCCAAATTAAATCCTAAGGAGCAAAAACTTCGATGGTGTTTGGGTAAAGGGGGTTGTCATTTTTTGTGGAAATAGAATTTTGTTCCCCAGATGAAAACACGAGTTAAATTCTACAAGTGGGAGTGCAAAAAATAACAGAATAGTAGCATTTGACGTGATTTATTTGTGTAGAAAATAATTTTTAATAAGGGTCCGAAGTTTAATTTTCATTTATATCAAAACTTATTTTTATTACTTGTCTCTCTTTACCCAAACACCATCGAATTATAGCTTCATAGCCTAATATTTCATCCCAATAAAAGTGGAACGTGGAATTCATATTTGGGTTTAATATACTCGTAAAATAGAATGTCAACAACTGAAAATAACCGAAGTGAGAATAGAATGTTTTTATTTTCGCTAACAGAGTTGAGGCCATAAGGCCTTCTCTTCCACTCAAACAGCCTTAATCAATACAAGTGAGAAGATTTGCATGTGTAGATCGTAAATGGAGTGCTGACATAGGATTAAAATTAAACAAAAACTCGAAGGTACACAGATACCATGCTCTTGATCCGGTTATATTCAAGAACGAGAGATAATTTAAGGCTGATTCACAATAAACCGGGAACGGAAACGACAACGAGAAGGGAAATAATGTTAAAATATGTGTATGTAAATGTGTGCATTCACAATTAACTATTGTGAGTGCTCACATTTATATACATTTATGCTCGACCATGCCGAAATGTAGTAATTATACACCTGGTAGCAGTCCTTTAATGCATGTCTTTAACGTACACCTACTCATTAAAGTACAGGTCTTCAGCCAATCACAAGTCAGCTTTGTACCGTTATATCGATTATTCTCGGATATGCAATAGACAGACAATTAGCGAAAAGTCACGGAGGCTGGAAATCCAATACTGTCGCAGAAGGTTATGTTCTGTTACTATAATAATTAGCGTTAATTGTAAATAATATTCAAATAAATTCAATTTGTCATCTCGTTTTTCAATTCTAAATCATTTTCCAGGTTATATCAGACTAATGTTCATTCTTATTCTGTGCCAAAGTCAATGCCATTCGGCCTCGGAAAAAATCAATACTTTCGCGTCTGCGCACATCTCACAATTCAGGTCAGTTCACACATAACCATAAAAAGACCTAATTTTCAATACTTTCAAGTTAGAAATATGGTCGAGCATAAAAAGTCGTATGAAACTTGCCTATAATGGTAATTAAGACGCTCGTATGAAAATTATGAAACTCGCTTGCGCGCCTTTCACAAACAATCATACTTGCGTCTTAATTACTACCATTATAGGCTCGTTGCATAATGTACTATTATTTTAACAATATTTCCATTCTCGTTTTTGTTGTCGTTTCCGTTCCCGGTTTATTGTGAATTAGCCTTTAATGTTTAAATTTCCTTTCTCTTATAGACCTAACGGATGGTGAAGTCTTGTAAGACTTAACAGAAGAAGGGGGAATAAAAATATTTGAGTTTTATTGCAGAAACCTACATAGCCTAAAATCTCTTCTACATTAGAAATAAGTTTCCCACAACAACTTATTTGGCCATAATGTTTCTTGATCGTGATTATAGTATGAAAGACTGGCATGAAGTAAACCTATATGACATACCTATTTGCATTTGAATATTCTGCATTTTCTCGACGCTACCATGCACATTTCTCATAATGAGTTAAGAATTATAGATCATATGTATTATGCACTGTATGTATGTATGCCAGTGGTTGTGCATATACTACGAAGCAATTACTTTAAATTTATAAATGCTATAAACCTGTTTCATTATAAAAGACAGTGCAGAGCAGGTGAGGTAGAAGCTGTGGGAATAATAACTAGGTACGTCGTCATATGCATCTTTGCCTTGACACTTGTAAAAATTTGTACGTTATGTAACGAGCAACGTGTAAAATGGTGTTGTAACTATCACATCCGGTTGGTTACTCCTGTACAAAGGGAAATCTTGGCATGGTTTCCTTCTGTTAAGTTATTTGGGATAGCCAAGCGTGACTAGCAAATACACTATGCTGTTTTTCCAGGTGTTGGGCATATAGCATACTGAAGTAGCATGTAAATATTTCCAAGACGCCTGAGAAATCTCACTTCAAATCATGGTTGATCGTCCTGAAATTTTCTTCTGAATGAAATGTAAAAAATTCAAATCGCATACTTACCTTTACAAGCTTTCCACCTTATTGCAGTTTGTCTTTAATTCCTGTTTTCCCGATATTCCTATCCACTGTCCTTCCGAATCCCTCTTCACCACTAAGCCTTAGGAGACCTTCCACGCTTCCTCCTACCATCCCAACTGATGGTAGGCCTACGTTTGGGGCCATCTCTTCAGCGACATTCGCTGCACATGTTCATATCTTTGTGATCTTTTTACTACTCTCTAAGAACAGCTTCCTCTGCATCCACTCCTTCCCTCTGTAAGTATCTATATATATAATTTGAACTGGTAATGGAAATTACGGGAAAACGGCTGAACGGATTTTAATGAGTGACCCCTCATTTTCATGCCTGGCATCCAAAGTTTTTCGGAAAAGTAGTAGTTTTCAGTGAAATGTCAATTTTCCTACATAATTTTCCTATTTTCCAAAATCCATCTGTTGTCAGTTTTGAGAACTAATTTTATTGAATCACGGCCGACTTGATTGAATTTCAGAACAAAACACACACTACAATAAACAATAGACAATTATACGAAGGCCATGACCTGCAGGATTGCCGACACATTTAGAGCTCAATTCAATTTGTTATTAAAAACTGATTCTGCAGTGTAATTTTCTGAGTACAGTTATGTATTGGATATTCAAATCTACGAAAGTTGAGGTGGTTTGATGACATTATTACCATTAGAAATTAAATATTATTATAGTTAATATCATGATGCGTCTATTCTTCATTAATTGTACATAATATTGATGACATGAAAGTGAAACGTTTTGAGGTTATGTAAGTAAATGTAGAGAATATCTTAATTTAGATCTTCGTTTCTATAATTTACTGAGTGACTGCTATATACTATAACTACAAAACTTAAGTAAGATAATCATATTGTTATTAAAAATCAAATATTTTTAAACTTATAAACCAGTGGGGTTGGGTCTTTTTCATATACTTAATGGCGGTGTAGTGTAGATATTGATATGTGTCATTGTCTTCAGTATTGGCTCGAGAGAGCGCAAAAATTACAGTTCCTAAGGAAAGATAAAAAAAGTATTACTTACTGATAAAATAAGAGGCCTAGAAAATTTTGTAGTCTCCAGATCATTTCAGCAAGATCTCTTAGTAGTAGAAAATGATTTTACGCTCTACATTTCAAGTTCTACATGCAGCAGCTATACGAAAATGCTATTGTTCGAAAGCTTAGCAAACCTGACATTTTTTTAACTTTTGCCTACAATCCACAATGACCTGAAATAGCTACTGCTATCGTCCTGACATTGATACTTGCGTTTTCGCGTTGAAACTCTGAAACTGAAGTTGGATAGGTTCAAGAAAAAGTATTTGGCCTAAAAAAAATCCATTCAGAGGGAGTGTTTCATTATTATGGAAGCAAATAACTATCAAAAAGACAAGTATTCTTCATTGAAAATAAATCTGAAAAAATTTTATTTGAACGTCCAACGAACTTAGTTTGCAGCAGCATTTGCTGTACAAGCCATTAGTTTATTATATTTTGCAGTTTCGATATTTCCATGCTTCTTTGAAACCCATCCATTCCCTTCGTCATCAGTCTTTTCTTCATTTATTTTATTTATTGTCCAACTTTCTGAACCGTGGTGGGTAAAAACATTCTACTATTGTCCTTAACAACAAGTAATGCTTTGTATTTCTCATTATATCCCTGCTACAGAGTATACTGTTTAAAGACCTAATTGCATTTCTAACACGATTTACTCTATTAATGTCCTTTGCACAGGTACCAGATGTGTTGATAATAGAACCAAGATGTTTAAATTCATGCACATAATTGTCGTATCATTTTTATTTTCGGTTCTCTTAAAGAAATTGAAATTCAACTAAAGTTTCAAACTTAATTATTTGGATCTTTTATTATTGATAATCAACATCGTCATCATCTTCATGGTTTAGGCATAATATAATAATGATAATAGTAGTAATAATAATAATAATAATAATAATAATAAACACAGTATAAATATGGGAAATGCCTGTTATTATTCGATTGAAAAGCTTTTGTCGTCTAGTCTGCTGTCAAAAAATCTTAAAGTTAGAATTTATAAAACAGTTATATTACCGGTTGTTCTGTATGGTTGTGAAACTTGACTCTCACTCTGAGAGAGGAATATAGGTTATGGGTGTTTGAGAATAAGGTGCTTAGGAAAATATTTGCGGCTAAGAGGGATGAAGTTACAGGAGAATAGAGAAAGTTACACAACGCAGAACTGCGCGCATTGTATTCTTCACCTGACATAATTAGGAACATTAAATCCAGACGTTTGAGATGGGCAGGGCATATAGCACGTATGGGCGAATCCAGGAATACATATAGACTGTTAGTTGGGAGACCGGAGGGAAAAAGACCTTTGGGGAGGCCGAGACGTAGATGGGGGGATAATATTAAAATGGATTTGAGGGAGGTGGGATATGATGATAGGGACTGGATTAATCTTGCACAGGATAGGGACCGATGGCGGGCTTATGTGAGGGCGGCAATGAACCTTCGGGTTCCTTAAAAGCCATTTGTAAGTAAGTAAGTAAATATTTATTTCCTTGCTTGCCTATTTATTTATATATTTATTTACTTATATACTCACTTTTAAATTGTATTTCCTGTAGCCTAGTTTTCGAGGAAAATTTAATGAAAAATGTAAAGGGATATTGAAATGTAATAACTATTAATTAATTAAATAACATTCTAAATATATGCTGGATTTTGTCTTTTCTAAAGTATGAACAGTGTTATAAAATATTGTGTTATTTCTGCCAAGGCCCTAAGAAACTGTATGTTAAATGCAAAAGGAATAGGTACCGTAAGTACAAACAATTGACTGTAGAAAAAATGTATAATTTCGCATAAAGTAAATTAAGCAACATTTTAGAACCTTGATGTAGTCAGTCAGTCGGTATTGGTTGAAATGCGGCCACTCATAGGATAAGCTTAGTCTGTGCGGAATTTAGAAAATGCTATTGAGTACATAGGCGTCTTTTTAATGGACATGCCCGCTCTTTATAATATAGTTACTTACTTGCTTACTTACTTACTTACTTACTTACTTACTTACTTACTTACTTACTTACTTACTTACTTACTTACTGGCTTTTAAGGAACCTGGAGGTTCATTGCCGCCCTCACATAAGCCCGTCATTGGTCCCTATCCTGAGCAAGATTAATCCAGTTTCTATCATCATATCCCACCTCCCTCAAATCTATTTTAATATTAGCTTCCCATCTACGTCTCGGCCTCCCAACTAACACTATATGAATTTCTGGATTCCCCCATACGTGCTACATGCCCAGAACAATTTAAAATCGATAATAGACAATTAATCAAACTAATAAACAATGATAAAATTTTATATAAAATCTTATGTGTCGTATATTTCCATGCTGTTACAATTAATCCTTAGTAGTTGTTTAACAATACATTTGGCTGTTTTTTATTCATCAATCTTGAATCTGTAAAATACATGTTTCAATGCTTTATCTAAAAAATATATGGCTAATAAATTTTAAAGTGAATGATCGTATCCTGCCAAAAAAACTTACTTATTGATTGCATATACAAGTACTGCATTCAAATAGTAGCAAACATCATTATATTGGAGAAACACATCATTATTTATTGAATAATTTCAAGGGAAAAATTGTTCCGGGGCCGGGTATCGATCCCGGGACCTCTGGTTGAACGTACCAGCGCTCTACCACTGAGCTACCCGGGAACTCCACCCGACACCGTCTCAACTTTTCCCTTTATATCCAAACAACTCGCGTGGGCTGACGAAACGCCAGAGACCCATAACGAGTGCACACAATGTCTGTGTGACTTGGAATTGTGGTTTTATGTTAACGTACACAGTAACGTATATATTATGCAAATCTAGTCTTTCAGGTGAAGCTCCCTGTAAAGCAGATTTGAATAATTTCAAGGGAAAAATTGTTCCGGGGCCGGGTATCGATCCCGGGACCTCTGGTTGAACGTACCAGCGCTCTACCACTGAGCTACCCTGCTTTACAGGGAGCTTCACCTGAAAGACTAGATTTGCTCATTATTTATTATTTATTAATTTCATTAATTACCTATTATCGATTTTAAATTGTCCTTTAAATAATGTATTGATATCACATCACCATTCTAGTCATAATTCCCCGATAATTAATTACAAATTCAACAATTAAGTCTTTTCCACCAACATTAATTATTGCTGATATTCGTATTTTGTTAATAATTTAATGCAAGATATAATATAATACGCTTGTCATTTTAATCATTTCATATGTGTTTTGTAACATGAGTTATATGTATCTGCAATCATATCGACTTTCCAAATTTATATTTCCTGGAAATCTTTTCCTACATAAACTTTATTACTTATAAGACATACTACATGAAACTCATGGAAATCTATTTGTCATGCATATTACAATGTACATTTTTAATTTGTTCAAGGTTTAGATTGCGTGTTTCTTAACAATATCTGATGATGCCGAAAAGGCGAAAACGTTAATATTCTATATTATATATTATAGCAAATAAACATTTGCAAAATAGATAAATCTTATAGATTGAATTTGAAACATTTTATTAAAGGGTGCGTCAGAAAGAACGGATGGATTTCAAACTATCGATACGCAACGAGGAGACAGATATAGTGAGGGGGACCACGACTGTTGGGTCAGCCATATAATGCAGTTTCAGTTGAGAATATGGTGTTGGTCTGGTGTACAACGTGCTTTCATCGTAGAGACATTTTTGAAAAATGAAGAGTCTGTGATCGCCACTCAGGACTCATTTCGACATCGGATGTCACGCTAGGATTCCAGCTCGGAATACAATTTTGCGGTGGGTGGCTTCATTTCGTATCACAGGTTCAACATTAAAGAAGAAATCACCTGGACGAAATTCTATTGCACTGAGATTGTCCGAGGCTACGGTAAGATCTCGCGCCCTGCGACTTCTTTCTTTGGGACCATTTGAAGGCGTAAGTTTATAAACATCGACCACATACACTGGACGAACTGAAGACAGCGATTCGTGAAGAAATCGTGGCAATTGCACCAGCTATGACTGTGAAAGTGATGGCGAACATCAGAAAACGCCTCGATGCCTGTACTGAAAGCCAAGGACATCATATGGATAATGTTGTTTTCCATAAATAAACTGCATGTATTGGTGAATATGTTGATAACAATAAATTTTTGATTTGATGAATCTTTACAATTTTCTTGCCATGTGAAATCCATCCGTTCTTTCTGACGCACCCTGTATATAATATGTTGCATATTACAGTTCGAGCAGTCTAATCCTGTTGATGAATGTGTCCTCATTTGCAGTTTTCTGTTAACTACATCAACTTCTCAAAGAAAATGTAGTCGTAATTAAAATTCGCTTCAAGCGGCTCATTAACACTGATTTGGTCATCCCTTGCTGAGTGCTTTTTCCTCGATTTTTTTAGACTTTTTAAATGACTGGGTCAGGAGGGGAAAATAATAAAGCAAAGAAGAAGAGAACTTAAGGAAAAAGTCTTTAAAAGGGAGGGAAATGAATGAAAGGGGTGGTGGAAGTATGAGGAAGAAGAGGAGGGGGCGTAAGAAGGGAGTGAATTTTTAACCATGTTCTTTTGTCACCATTCATTACTACTGCTAATAGAAACTTCAGTCTGTTACTACTGCATCTTCGTGTCTTCTTTTTCAACTTCCCTCAACGATGGAGAGAAGGAAATTTGTGTTTAAAGCAACGTTAGAAAGGGTGAGGGGAAGACTTAAAAAGAAAAGAGTCATTGAATTTAAAATGATGTCGCATTACACGTTACATTTGGTTATTTTATTTACCATATAATTTATTCATAAACAGTTGATACACCTCTCTCCTCGACGTTGCCAACAATTACATCAAAGTGCGATGTTGTTCTTCTTTGCTTATTGCTTCAGTCTCTAATTACCTTGTTGACTGAATTTATATGGAAATGTTGGATTTCTCAGTGATGAGATGTAATTTGTAACGGTATAGTCTCCTTGTTAAAGAAGACACGGCTTTCTTTTTTCTTTTTATGTATCTTTCGTCACGAGGCATTGTACAATGACTCACTTTTGTGTGTTTTGTATGGAGTCTCGTTATCCAAGACTTAACAAACGCTTATCTCGAAGCTGTGCAAGAATATTGTTAATTAAACTGAATTCACGGGTAATAACTGAAGTCCCTCTTTCCTTTTGAAGAGCGTGTCTCGAATAGAATGTTTGTTTACCTCTGTTAAACTCTGACACCAAATGGTTGCATACGTGTCTGCTTGAATGATACACAAAGACGCAGGTTCTGTTACAAATATACACAGACAGTTGAAAGCGTGTCTCAACAATATTTATAAGGAATATTATCATCATAATCATCATTATATCACCACTACCACTACCATCATTACGATTGCTAACGCTCCCTCATTTCCCGTGGTATTTTATATTTCGCTTAATTTTTGCTATCTCCCGCGTGTTTACATAATGTGAAATTTGAATTCAAATATGGAGCTAGAAAATACGATCATTCTAAACCTCTCTTTAAGAAAAGCTGTTTCGTGTGCTTTACCTCAAAGGAAATTGAATTATCACCAAAACTATAGTATAGAGCAGCGTTTCTCAAACTTTTTTGAAGTGGGGACCACTTTTTTAAGTCAGAAAATTCCGAGGACCATCTTACTCTTGTTCCCTTCGAAAGCAAATTTATCATTTTTGTAGCATATTTTAACACCAGTAACTTATACTTATATTTTAAAATAGAATTAATTAATTATAATACTTTTCTAATTATATTTTTTGTGGCCAATCACAAGCAACTTAAGATAACAAATTCTGTGCGTTGTTGATTCATCGCTTGCCTGTTAGCAGTTAGTTGTTTGAAATCCTTCTTACACTAGTAGTTGTCCATGTCTCTGTTAAATAGTGCCATTATGAATAATGGAAAACTGGCTTCGATCCGGATCTTTGAAAAAAAAAGAAACATGAAGATACGTTTCATTAAGCCTCGAGGCATTTACTCCATGTGTTAGTTGGGAGGCCGGAGGGAAAAATAATTTTAGGGAGGCCAAGACGTAGATGGGAGGATAATATAAAAATGCATTTGAGAGAGGTGGGATATGATGGTAGGGACTGAATTAATCTTGCACAGGATAGGGATCGATGGCGGGCTTATGTGAGGGCGGCAATGAACCTCCGGGTTCCTTACAAGCCATTTGTAAGTAAGTAAGTAAATTTTGTTACTTAGTAATAATATTGTTAATTTCACATATGTTGGCAAACGACAAAACTAATAAAATACATAAGCTAAATAGACAAATTATTATTATTATTATTATTATTATTATTATTATTATTATTATTATTATTATTATTATTATTATTATTAGAGCACGGTAGTGTTGCGGTTAAAGAGTAAGGCTTATGAATGAAACGATTATGCTGTTCGTGATTGTTATTGTGAGTATTGCTGGTAAGGTAAGGACAAAGACTGTCCCCCTTCGCTGTTGTAAAAGACCTGAGTACCACGGGTATTTCCTTGAAGATAAAGACGGCATGCACGGAGGATATCTCTACTCCTGCTACCCTGTGGACTCCTTGTTGTATATGGGGATAACTTTCCTTTATTAATATTATTATTATTATTATTATTATTATTATTATTATTGTAGTTATTTTACCCTCTGTGATTAGGGGTTTTGGTTTATTCCGTTCTAAATTTTGTAAATAAAAACACTAAACACTGAGAAGAACTGACAAGGGAAGGGTTTCGATTGGAACGGGAATTTTTGGTTAAAAATTTGTACAGACGCTTACCTCACAATGGTGATGAAGACCGTAAAAGCATTCATTTGTGTAACTCTCCGTTTGGTTGGTATTGGTCAATACACTTCTTTAAAAATGTACATGAGGATTCTCTATAAAATGCATGAAACAGCATGGAGCAGAGCAATAAGCACAACACGCAGAAGCAACACCTGAACAATCTTCTGAACCACACTCCACTGCTGAAAAATCAAATGCCACCTGAATTACATTTTTGAAGTCCGAGACTTGTTCACAATTCACGTAACCAGCTGACTGCCAGGAATACTGAAGCATAGGGCGGTACACTGGAGCAGAGAACTGGTTATGAATAACAGAGTGCATTTTCATTATAAACACTCGATTTCCCAAGTTAAGTTCTGGATTCTCTGCAAGAGTCCTTATGTAATCTGTTATCCTCCGAGCATATTTTATATTGTCTAAGGAAATAGATATTCAGAGGCTGGAAATATTTAGCTTTTTTTAGGCGGAATGATCATACATTCCATGTCCTGACCTTGGAATGATTCATGTGCGCATTCAATGACTCACACAACAGTATATACTTTTGATTAGCTGCAATATTTTCAGACAGGACGTTTAAGAAAAATGGTCTTAAATGGGCTTTAGACATTTTACCACTCGCACTAGTTTCTAGATCAGGCTAGGCTTACGGGTAAGGTGTCCCATCCCCTTAACTTGTGCAGTGCTCTCCCCACCCCTCAACTTGTACGGAGCTCTGACAGACAAGCCACACATTACACAAACGAATGCTTTTGGGAGCTTTACAGAGATGTAAAAATGGGGCTATATACAAATTTTGGATACGAAATTCCTGTTGGAGCCGAAACCCTTCCCTTGTGAGTTCGCTAACATGGAGTTTTTAATAACAATAATAGAAATAATAATATTAATAATGGTTTATTTAATCTAGCAGAGTTAAGGCGATATAGCCTTTTTACAGTAGGCTATGTCTAAAAAGCGACAATATTTTAGATGCGTGGGCTATTGTAAAAATATATCTCCGATTGAGGTTCTCGCCGATACATCTACTGTATTATCAGGCAGTGCATCTCACTTGGCATGTTTCAGAGGAAGAACAACTGTTGCAAACAACTTAAGTCTGATTAGTGAACTATGTTACTAGCCAGCGATATATGCAAAGGGGAGGAAAAGGAACTGGCCAGCTATGCCATTACCTCCTGGCTTAGTTGCCTTATTTGTGTCACGAGGTTCCAACCAGTCTTCGGACTGCTGACTGCAAGAATGAAAACAGTAAAAATCATCATCATCATCATCATCATCATCATCATGGATTAGCCTTATTGTTAGACCATTTATTCTCCAAGAATACCTAAAACTATGGTTATATCGCCTATATGGGAATCCACGGTCTCCTCTTTCTTGGAATTTGTTTGGCAGTGAGATAATTTTCTAACAAATATATGAAGGGTTCAGAACCATAGTGGGCCAAGCGCCATATATTAAAGATGTAGAAAACAAGGGATAACATTAAGTTATTACTATAATTTAATGAAACATATAGCAAGTAATACATAAGTATTCACATTAAAACTAAATGATATGTCAATCTTCAGTATACTATGGTATTCATTTACCTTTAACCCTTGCTTTCTCTGTTTTTAATAAATGGTGCTTGGCCCACTATGGATCTGAACCCTTCATACAGACCTTCGCAATATATGTATATAATTGTCGATATAACAGAATACTTATATTTATTTTATTTAAGCTGGTAGAGATAAGGCCATCAGGCCTTCTCTTCCTCTCTACCAAAGGATTACAATTAAAATATTAAGAATACAATTACAAATATAATTACAATTAATATTAAATTTACAAATACAATAAAAATCAAAGTACTAAAAGGTTAACTGATTAATAAAGACTAGACAGTTTATTGTAAAAGTTAAGAAGAGAGAATTTTTTTATTAAATAAAAAGTAAACCTACTCTACGCAGTAAGAAAATGCTTAATAAGTTTGCTTTTGAACGCTACTAAATTCCGACAGTCTCTGATATCACTGGGTAGGGTATTCCAAAGGGGCGAGAGCGAGATTGTGTATGATGATGAATATGATGGTCTTACGTGTTGGTATTGGCTAGTATGCGGCTATTTTGCGTGCGTGTGAAGAGATTATGATATGATGACAGGTAGGCTAACTGAAACGGGAGGCAAGGTAGGTAGGTGTAGAGGTGTGAAGGACTTGGAAAAGGAGAACAAGAGAATGAAAATTTTTACATTCGTTAAGCCGTAGCCAGTTTAGAGTTTTAGTGACTAGAGATGATTACTATTAAATACGAGAAAAATTCGTACCGGTACCGGGAATCGAACCCAGGACCTCTCAGCTCTGCGCACTGAGCGCTCTTACCAACTGAGCCATGCCGGGACACGATCCACGGCGCCGGCCGAACCCCTCTCGTAATGCTATTTTACGGCCTTACTATCTGCACTTGAGACGATACACGTCATATGTATGCAGGAGCGCATATTTTTATATGACTTTTGTGGCCATATTCAACATCAGTTTCATGACAACTGCTAACGGTTTAACCACTTCCCTTATTATCCCGAGTTAACTCGGGTTGCTAACATGTGTCAAAATTTATTAACCTGAGTTAACTCGTTTGAGTCCCATTGTCTATTTCATAGTGATTTTTTAAGTATGTAAGAAAATTAGTGATGTACAGTGATTCTGCACTATTAAATGACCTCTTTACGAAAATAAAAAATATGATACTTTTTTTCACAAAACTAGTGAAATATATAGTAAGGGAAGAGGTTAATACATCAAATATTCATATGTGTGAGGTCTCGCCCACCTCATTAAATATTACACGACTAATATGAACTAGTCTATTGTATTATTACTATAGCATTACGAGAGGGGTTCGGCCGGCGCCGTGGATCGTGTCCCGGCATGGCTCAGTTGGTAAGAGCGCTCAGCGCGCAGAGCTGAGAGGTCCTGGGTTCGATTCCCGGTGCCGGTACGAATTTTTCTCGTATTTAATAGTAATAATACAGGGACATCATTTTATTTTTACTTCAACTTTTATTGTACCTCAGTTTTTGAATGTACTTCACTCCCACCCCTTCTACTAACGAAGTTCCAACTGTCAACACAGAACCAAGGCCGCAGTAGTGAGTTAGTGATTATAGTACGTTTCAGAAAAATCTTCGCGTTCTCCAGTGACGAAAACTTCCAATATTGAATCATATTTTCGCACAGGTACTGTCGTCCGTTTGCCTATGTCGCATCCCGATTTCCCCCACCTGCTTCTGCTCGCTCCACTGTAAAAACCAGTGGCTGGGCTTTCTTAGCTCTTTTCTGAAAACATGAATTTCTGTTAGGAATTAATTGGACATCTACGTAATGTTATGCAACTTTTAAAATAACTGAAATAAAAGAGCCTCGTTAAGTAATTAACTATCACGTGATTCCTCCCCTTTCTACGATCCTGCGACATAACCACTTGGACGGACAGTAGATAGCATGTCTGAGTAATTTTATCTGTGCGGGTCGGACAGAAGTGAAGACTGAATTTACAGTACGTAAGGTACTCTTTATAGAGTAGGTACAGAATTATTTCAACATGAGTTACTAAGTATGAAGGACGAAACTGGTAATTGGAATTAGATGCAATAGTCTATAGTGCGGTAATACGCACAAAAGAACTGAAGCCTGTATCGAAATGAACGGTCACCATTTTCAAAAATGTGTTTAAATATCCATATTATGATTATTTTTCATTTTAACTTCGTTCTTTATATTGTACGCTAATGTGCTGTAGACAGTATTATATACACTGCATAATGAATAAGTTTGCATGGATAACTCAGTTCGTGTGTAAAAACACTTATTGTTAATACTGTACTGTATTTTGATTAAACAAAACCTAATGAAAATTATCACACTCAAAATCGCGATATTTCCTACTTTACGTAAATGGATAAACTACTTTTCTTCCCTCCTGTACCTAGTAAATACCTAGTAAAGTGATTTGTTTATATTTTACGTCAGTATCATCGAACTCCAGTTGTGGAAGGAGGTAGCAAACGGTGTTTCCGGGTCTCAGTCATTAATCCAAAGGTATAGCCAGGTTAATATTAAAAATGTTAGTAAAAATAAAATGATGTCCCTGTACAATAGGCTAGTTCATATTAGTCGTGTAATATTCAATGAGGTGGGCGAGACCTCATACATATGAATATTTGATGGACTAGAGATGAGATATAGCATATATTCTAGAACTTTCTTTTGAAGGGACGAATTTTTGTTCGACTTTTACATCTGTCTTACAAGCTTACGGCGCTGTGGACGCTTCTGGACTGAGCGTATGAGAGAGGAATGTTTGGAATTCCTTTATAAAGAACCAAAATTTCATTTTGAGAATATTTCTTTTATGTACATGTGTGTGTGTTGGGTCATGTGATGTGACGCCATCTTTTTTATCGATTGTGATCGGTCTTGTACCCAAGTGCGCATGCAGTGGCCCTGAGACTAAGACGACGACGGTGGGCGCTAGGATGGAGGCTGAGCTGTGCGGGTTGCAGACACAGCCGGGGCGGGGAGAAGACGTGCCTGTGAGCAGCGAATAGCAATACGAGATTTGGCACTCGCACTCTGTTCCTTTTTTCTTTCGCTCTCTTCCTCTCAGTCTGATCTCGTATGTAAGATTACATATGTGTGGCAGAGATGGAAGGAGTTCTTTTTCTTCCCATTCTTTGGAGGGGATGTGCATGGGGCACAGAAGTGGGGGTAGAGCAGGAGAAGGGATGATGCATTCCTTACGTGAACCGTTAACACAACTTCAACTGTCATAACCTTCACTTGGACGCCTTTGTGAATCGTCACTTCTGTATTTAATTGGCTTCATCATGTAAGCAAAGCTGTCATTTGCTGCAGAGTGGAAGGTTGTTGGTTCATTACCAGTCATGGCCAATAATATTTCCCCTTTGCCGCAATTTGTAGAAAGTCATAACTGTCGCTCAGCAACTAATGATACTGCCGATGTTGTCAGCAGATGGAGTTTTAGGCATAAGCACATAGACAAGTGGAAGAAAATCTGAGAGGGTGGGAGAGAGGATTGAACGTATTATTTAAATGATGAGGGAGAGAGAAAGAAGGGGTAACTAAGACAAAAGGAAAGAAACTAAGGAATAAAGGAAGACGTTTAAGAGAATAGCCTATAGAGTAGGGTTCCCATTTTATTTTATTTGAGAATCGGGATATTTCATAAATACCTCACGTTTTGTAAAAAAAAAAAAAAAAAAGCGGGACGCACAAAAAAGTAAAAAAAAATCTCAACATTATTCAATTATTAAATTTTAATTATTAAAGTATTAAACTGAAGTACCTAGGCCTACTACTAAACTACTTGTATTTTATTTTCATCACCAGCATAGTAATTTTTACGCATTTTTTTTTTAAGATACAGATATTTTGTTGAATGTTATGCTGAAGTAGATTCACAGTGAATTTTATATTTACACGAACTGTATATTTGTTGAAGAATTTTGGACTCTTTCAACATTACATTGAAAAATTCAACGCACTTTCTCTACAGCTGTATTTGAACCTGATAATGCTAAGAGATAATCGCGATCGGACGCAGTCGTAAGAAAGGAAAAAAAGAAAGAAAGGAAAAAAGAAAGAAACGAAGAAAGGAAGAAAGAAAGAAAGGAAGGGAGGAAGAAACGAAGAAAGGAAGAAAGAAAGAAAGAAAGGATGGAAGAAAGGAAGGTAGGAAGAAACGAAGAATGGAAGAAAAAAAGGAAGGAAGACACGAATAAAGAGAGAAAGGAAAAAAGGAAGAAAGAGAGAAAGGAAAAAGGAAGAAAAGAGAAAGGAAAAAAGGAAGAAAGAAAGAAAGGAAGGATGGAAGAAAGAAAGGAAGGAAGACACGAATAAAGAGAGAAAGAAAGAAAGGAAAAAAGGAAGAAAGAGAGAAAGGAAAAAGGAAGAAAAAGAGAGAGGAAAAAAGGAAGAAAGAAAGGAAGGATGGAAGAAAGAAAGGTAGGAAGAAAGAAAGAAAGGAAGAAAGGAAGGAAGAAAGGAAAAAAGAAGAAAGGAAGAAAGTAAGGAACGAAGAAAGAAAGAAACGAAGAAAGAAACGAAGAAAGGAAGGAAGAAAGAAAGGAAGGATGAAAGAAAGGAAGAAAGAAAGGAAGAACGGAAGAAAGAAAGGAAGAAACGAAGAAAGAAAGGAAGGAAGAGACGAAGAAAGAGAGGAAGGAAGAAAGGAAAGAAAGGATGAAACGAAGAAAGGAAGAAACGAAGAAAGGAAGGCAGAAAGAAGGAAAGAAAGGAAGAAAGAAAGAAAGAAAGGATGGAAGAAAGGAAGGTAGGAAGAAACGAAGAATGGAAGAAAAAAAGGAAGGAAGACACGAATAAAGAGAGAAAGGAAAAAAGGAAGAAAGAGAGAAAGGAAAAAGGAAGAAAAGAGAAAGGAAAAAAGGAAGAAAGAAAGAAAGAAAGGAAGGCTGGAAGAAAGAAAGGAAGGAAGACACGAATAAAGAGAGAAAGGAAGAAAGGAAAAAAGGAAGAAAGAGAGAAAGGAAAAAGGAAGAAAAAGAGAGAGGAAAAAAGGAAAAAAGAAAGGAAGGATGGAAGAAAGAAAGGTAGGAAGAAAGAAAGAAAGAAAGGAAGAGACGAAGAAAGAAAGAAAGAAAGAAAGGAAGGAAGGAAAAAAGGTAGGAAGAAAGGAAAAAAGAAGAAAGGAAGAAAGTAAGGAACGAAGAAAGAAAGAAACGAAGAAAGAAACGAAGAAAGGAAGGAAGAAAGAAAGGAAGGATGAAAGAAAGGAAGAAAGAAAGGAAGAACGGAAGAAAGAAAGGAAGAAACGAAGAAAGAAAGGAAGGAAGAGACGAAGAAAGAAAGGAAGGAAGAAAGGAAGAAAGGAAAGAAAGGATGAAACGAAGAAAGGAAGAAACGAAGAAAGGAAGGCAGAAAGAAAGGAAGGAAGAAACGAAAAGAAGAAAGAAAGGAAAAAAGGAAGAAAGAAAGGATGGAAGAAAGAAAGGAAGGAAGGAAAGAAGAAAGGAAGAAGTCACTTCAGATATCGCATTGTTGCGATTGTGCTGAACATTGGGCACTTAATGCTTGCGAGAAAATGGAGATTGAGTATTCAGATGTGAACTCCTAGCATCTTACAGGAGATATTCCATAACATTAGACCGATAGTCTTTCTGATATTCTGTACACGCATTAAAACTTAAAAAGAAAGCTAATCTGAAAGACTTTCCTCTGTAATAGCTGATTTACGCAGGCGGTCCGGGTTCAAGTCCCACCCAGGTCTGAGATTTTTCATTGAAAAATCCATAGTGACACTTGTGGCGGACAAGGTCGTAGTTGTCGTTTTCTCGGGGTTCTCCCGTTTCCTCACAGCCTATTAGACATCCACATCATTCCCTCAACATCTCTCAGTTCCGTTATCATTCATAGCATTCCCAAAACGTCGGCTGTTGACGTACGGAGTATGTATACAGGGAGAACCGTATGTATACAGGTCGTAATTCTTTGAGAAATTTCAAACAAAAAGTTTCATACGATTTTGCTTGTTTTTGCTTCCTTTTCAGGTAATTTTTTATATGACAAATTTCATAGAGTGTTTTGAGAAAGCCGTTGATTGAACTCCAAATATGCTCAGTCAGTTTAAGAGAGCAGTGTATTACGATAATAAATTATTAAAACAATTTTAGTTTTGTCCTTCGAATGTGCAGACATTTTATACAAACAATGTAACTTTTCGTTCTGCAAAGGAATTTTAAAATGTTACATTTGTTCGAATCAAATTTCTGTACAGTAATGGCAAAAAAACCGGACCGACCCTTGTAGCTGATTTCAGAGCCTTGTTCACTCCAGAGCACGATAGACTGGTAACTAAGACTTTCGTGGTTCGAATCCTGCTTGGGAAGGAAACTTTTTTTTGTTCCTTATCCAAATTTATTTCCAATACTTTTCGATTGCAGAGATATTTCACTACTTAATTAACTTATTATTCCCAGAACATGAATTTTACTAGCAATCGAAAAGTATTGGGAATAAATTTCAATAAGGAACAAAAAAAGGTTTCCTTCCCAGGCAGGATTCGAACCACGAAAGTCTTAGTTACCAGTCTATCGTGCTCTGGAGTGAACAAGGCTCCGAAATCAGCTACAAGGGTCAGTCCGGTTTTTTTTTTGCCACAACTGTACATTGAAAGAACAATTCTTTCAATCACTTATCATAAATTCACTGAGCATATTGAGAATTAAATAAATAACTTTCCCAAAACACGCTATGAAATATTTAAAATGAAACAATTTTTATCTCGAGAAGGAAGCAAAAACGATCAAAATCGTATTAAACTTTTTTTGTTTGAAATGTCTCAAAGAATAACCCCCTTAAATTAATTATATCACCTATGGTTCACTCTGTAATTATTATGTACCCATTTACGATTTTTCAAGTGGTTTCAATCTGGTATTACTTAAGGTTTCCTAATGTCTTTTGTTGTCTTTCAAATCCTTTGGATTATGAAGGGATAGATTAAATTCACCAATTAGGTAAACAATTAAGTTTACTGACGGTAAACTGAGACGTTTATCCTCCAAAACACTATCCTCACTATACTTAAATGATTTAAATCCACAATTAGTGAACCTCTGCATTTATATGAGCAAATATTGTCAACAGTAATCTCACTAGACGTTTTGATTTATCTAGAGAAAATCAAAACTCGAGTGGGATTTAATTGTCTATTACACGATTAGAAGAAAGTATATAAAGATTAGAAGTAACGAAGTACTCCAATACAATAAAATATTAATTCACTTACGAAAATACAACTGTCTTCAAATGTATTATTGTACCATCTCAACATTACAAATATTACGCTAGATGCATGCTAGATGGCAGTAGTGAGCAATGCCTACTCGTCGAGAAGTTCTCGATCTATTATACACGATGGCAATGTTACTAGTCAAGAAGACTTTGTTGGATCAGTTTTATTTTTATTAAAATGCAACATTCCACTTCAATTATCCGAATCCCAGTAATCAACGTCACTTGACAGATGATTTTCAATAAATCTTAATATTAAACACTATCTGATACGTGACTACCCATAATATCATAGCAGAAGCTATAACATAACCTAACTAATATACACAAGTGTTAGAAAAGTTTTAATTAACGACGATGATATAAAAAATAAACTTGAATAATTTTAAAAGGAATAATTATTGAATGTACAATTTTCAAATTTGAATGTGGTTGGTGGTTCAATTGATGTTACATTGGACATGTGCGTAATAGAAGTGGAACTCGTTGATTTAGGCGTACATGGTGTATTCAACTTATTCAGAATTTCCGAATGAATAATTTTAAAAGGAATAATTATAGAGTGTACAATTTTCAAATTTGAATGTGGTTGGTGGTTCAATTGATGTTATATTGGACGTGTGCGTAATAGAAGTGGAACTCGTTGATTTAGGCCTACATGGTGTATTCAACTTATTCAGGATTTCCGAATGGTGCTCTTCATTTATTTGTAAATCGGATTTCAGAAGATGCATAGGTATGATCAGTGATTTTTATTAATTCTTGTTCTTGAATGCCAATGCGAGTCATATTTGAAACTGCTGTACATCGACTGGAGTGGTTTGTAATTATATATATATATATATATATATATATATATATATATATATATTACGTCCAGACCAGCGCAGTTTCAAATGTTGGCAAACAAAGAAACAAATGATGGGACGCGATAAAATTAAACAAATGCTAGGGACGCGATAAAATGGTGCGATAAGCAGCCATGATTGGTTGAAATGCGTCCTTTCGTACCGTTTTATTGGTCAAAAGTAGTATGACGTAGTAAGAGTATAATAGTCAAATAAAACATACAATTATTTCATTTTCGTCTAATTTTTGTTCATATAGTATCACATATTCTTCGTTTCTGTTAATGATCACACATTACAGCATGAAAAATCACACTAATCTAATTTAAATTAAGTAAATAATCCATTAAATAAATAATGACAATAATTTTCAGAGGAGTCTACTGCGCTCCAACCACGAGAAAGTCTTTCCGGAATGAAACGCAGGGGGTGATGCTGTGAATGAATGTTGATGTCATAAGATGTACGTGGGTACTCGTATCTCTATTGGCTAGCTCTCACAGCACAAACAATAACATTGACACACACATGTTTATACTACCCTAGTTACAAAATTAGATCACTGTTAATCTCCTGGTCTTTTAATCTTTCCATACAAATGCTGGAGAGCGCATGGTTTTTAAATTGACGTTATAACTATAATGTTATCTATCTATTTCGCTCCAATAGATGACGCAATAGTAAGCACATTCCTTTCACGGTTGATCTCCTGGTTGGAGAACAGTAGTTTCATTGTATCAAATGGCTAAGACGGCCACCTACTAGCCTTTACAGAGGGGCGAGCAGAAGCGGGTGGGGGAAACCGATAAACGACGTAGGCAAACGGACGACAGTACCTGTGCGAGAAAGCTCTTTCGTCACTGGAAAACGCGAACATATTTCTGGAACGTACTATACTCACTAACTCAGTACTGTTGACCTTAAGGCAACTTTGACTCCATACGCGGCCTTGGTTCTGAGTGGAGGACGGTTGGAAGTTTACTAGTAGAGAGGGTGGGTGTGAAGTACATTCAAAAACTCAGGTACAATAAAAATTGAAGTAAAAATAAAATATCCCTGTATTACTTAAGGTTTCCTAATGTCTTCTGTTATCTTTTAAATCCTTTGGGTTATGTGGGGATAGAGTAAATTCACCAAATAAGCAGGGCAGGTAAATAGTTTACTGACGATAAACTGAGGAGTTTATCCTCCAAAACATTCACTATACTTAAAGGATTTAAATCCACAATTAGTGAACTTCTGCATTTATATGTGCAAATATTATCAAATGAAACATACAATTATTTCATTTTCGTCTAATTTTTGTTCCTATAATACTGTATCACATATTCTTCGTTTCTGTTATTGATCAGCATGAAAAACCACACTAATCTAATTTAAATTAAGTAAATAATCCATTAAAGGTGGTCGGGTAGCTCAGTTGGTAGAGCAGCTGGCTACGGACTGGAAGGTCCGGGGTTCGATCCCAGGTGGTGACAGGATTTTTTCTCGTTGCCAAACTTTCAGAACGGCCCCGAGGTTCACTCAGCCTCCTATAAAATTGAGTACCGGGTCTTTCCCGGGGGTAAAAGGCGGTCAGAGCGTGGTGCCGACCACACCACCTCATTCTAGTGCCGAGGTCATGGAAAGCATGGGGCTCTACCTCCATGCCCCCCAAGTGCCTTCATGGCATGTTACGGGGTTACCTTTACCTTTACCTTTAAATAATCCATTAAATAAATAATGACAATAATTTTCAGAGGAGTCTAGTTACAATGTATTAAATGGACCTACTTTGTTTATACTTTGCATACAGACTCTGTTACTTCCCATTACTAAAAGAAACTGAACCTTAAAATCGTTATGTTGCATGCGGAATAGTGACGTCACAACGTAGGAGAAATGACCCTGCAGAACAGCTTTCATAAACTTAGAGTGAAAAATGTAACTCCAGCTGAGGGGATCGAACATGCGATCTCCTGTTATACTTTAATATTTATTGGATAATCCCATGACGCCATGATTGCCTTCGTAGTAGAACCGGGCAGTTTTATCTTCTTAATGGTTTTTGGAGAATTATCGTAGTTTGCTTTTCATAAATTTAGTGCGATAAATTAATGACTTAGTTCGAATTCATAGACAGCACTTACAAATAAGTGTCCCTTAAATGCAAGTTTTCATATAATATCTCCTCCTGATTACTACAGCGTACGAAGTTGATGCTTGAGGGGAGAGGATGGTATTTTTTTGGTGAAAAATGAGTATATTTTCAAAAAAAGAAATCTTTGAAATCCCCTGTGATATGTGTGGAATGCATAGCATAACATTTTGTGGGTATTTGTCCCTTATCGGATGTTAAGACGTCATTTTTAAACTTCTTGCGCTATGGATGTTTAAATCACACGCCCGCTTTTATCCGTTTCCAGCAACTTCTTTTTTTTTTTTTTTGCTACATTGCCAGACAAAAATTGATATCATTTCTGAACTATTAAAGATACGTGCATGAAATTTAGAACACACATTCTTTAGACTATTAGGAAACTTTTCTCTGTAACAGAATTTTGTTTCATTTTAAAAATACGTCCGTTTGTTTGCAAGAAAGGAAATCAGAAAATTGTTATTAAATTTTAATTGTTTATTTTACAAACGTAGGGTCTAATACCAAATTCTGTTACAGACAGTTTGTAGAACATGCTTTTGCAAATACATTGCAAAAAATCGTTTGAATCTATCTTCAAAAACGGTTTAGATATTTCGGTTTTAGTACAATCCTGCATTGGGTATGTTTTTTTTTTCAAATTTGGGCCCCCAAATATTTTTTTTTCAAAATAATTTTATTTGGTTGAGTTGCCACAGCTATGAGCTCTCTACATACAAGAATTAATATTTTACACCAAATAGGAAAAAAGCTTTAAAAAATATCATCCTCTCCCCTTAAGGGGGGAAGTGATAAAAGACTGGCAAGAGACATAGAAACGTTAAGTAAGTGTACAATCAAGAATAGTGACTAACTAAAAGTAATCGGAGGATAAAATGAATAAATGAATAATTGATTTAGTGACGAATGAAGTAATAGATGGGAAGGGAGGTGACAAGGGGAAATTGTAAGTTTTTGTAAATAGGAGATGGAAGTGAAAGTTACTACAAATTTTGGCCACTCGAGCGCAATTACGAGGACGTCCACAAAGTGATTTCCCCTGGAGCCATTTACAGAAAAAACACACAATTGCATGGAAAGGTTTATTGAAATAGATACAGCAATTGTTGTACTATTTGTCAACATGTCCCCCACTGGAATTGAAACATTTGTCATACCATGGGGTCAATTTTTGTATGCTTATGTCGTATAAGTGAGCCGCCTGGGATCGGAACCAGCATCTTACACCTGTCTGCACCTCTCTCTCGATCCCTTGATATGAAAAATGTCTCAATTTCGGTGGAGAATTTGTTGAAAAATAGCTCAACAATTGCTGTGCCTGTTTCATTAAATTTTTCAAATGAAATTGTGTTTTCTTTCTGTTAACGGCCCCTGGTAAACTTACTTTTTACGGCCCTCGTAATTGCGGTCGAGTGGCCAAAATTTGCGTAAGTACTTCTTTTGACATTATTAACATGGTGGACAGATAAAGATTTAACTCTTTATCTACCCCCATCAGAATGTTTGCAAATTGATGTAAGAATGGGAACGCTGGTCCGAGTACAGGAATGTGAAGGGGCAGCAGCACCAAACGGTTGATCGACAATAAATCATAATCATCATATCATATCATATCATATCATATCATATCATATCATATCATATCATATCATATCATATCATATCATATCATATCATATCATATCATATCATATCATATCATATCATTTAAAATGGGACAAGCATATCTCCTTTCTGTGTAACAGATTGCGTAAAACAATCCACAAATTTTCCATTCTACGCTCTTATTTACCTGTTTATGTTCTGCGTACTGTGTACTTAGCTCTGTTTCAATCAATAATTCAGTATGGTATTTTAGGTTGGGGAGGAATGGCAAAATCGACTCTCCGTCCTTTAAATCTGCTCCAAAAAAGAATTATCAAAATTTTTCTATATAAACCTTTTGATTACCCAACAAAATTAATTTTTCAGGAATTTGGCGTATCAAATCTAGAACAAATTTATAAACAAAAATTGCTGATTTACTTCCATAAAAACCACAATAAATTTAAATATGATCCTCATGAATACCAGACGAGACAAAACTACAGTTTCTTTCTAAATACTCCCAAATGCCACACAACTGCTGGATTAAAACACAGCAGAAATTTTGGACCCAAAATATATAATACATTAATTAGAGCTTACCCTGAGCTAAGTACACTTAACACACATAGATTTTTAGAAACAAATCAGATTAATTATTTAATTGTTTAAGCTAATTGAGTTAAAATTGTTACTCTAATATTCATGTACTTCTGTATTTTCTATTTGTATATAGACCCTGTTATTACATGCTGTATGTATTTTACCATTTATTAATGTGATTGTGCTCAATGAACTCTCGTAATTTTGTGATATATTTTGTATAACTGATCTGAACTGCGCCCGAGCACGAGCTTCTGCTCTTTCGGGCTGCAATGCCTAATGTAGCTCAAGTGTATAGTATTAATAAATATTATTATTATTATTATTATTATTATTATTATTATATCATATCCTGACATTCGCCTTACAGTTGGCCGAAACCTCGGAAAAAACACAACCAGGTAATCAGCCCAAGCGGGAGTCGAATGCACGCCCGAGCGCAACTCCAGATCGGCAGGCAAGCGCTTCAGGCGACTGAGCTACGCCGGTGGCTCACTAGGAACTGATTACCACGTTGGGTTATACTACAGTCTAGTATATACAGTCACGAAGCTCAATACGTAGTAAATATGCATTCATAGATATTTGCTAACCACTAGGATCGCTAATATCGCCTCATTACAGACAATGCGAAATAATACCGGCTCAGTCTATTGTTTCTAGCACCCTCAAAACTCAAGCTTCGTGACTGTATATAGTAGACTGTGGTTATATCATAGACTAGTACATACCTGCACAAACAGAGCTCAACGAGCGCGCGCGCTCCTTCGGAGCGGGAGAGCGGTGTGCAGTGTGTAGGCCTATTCTCAGTAACTGTTTCACGTTGCTTACCTACTGCTACAGTACAGTATGGAGGAATCTAAAAGACGGAACATAACATTTAACATTTAACGATTTACAGCTCGAACTTATTGATCTTCAATGTGACCTAAGGGTTAAAGATCGCTTGAATAATACTACTACAGTAGCCTGGTTGAGTTTTACAAGACTAAACATTAGCAATAATATCCACGACTACACAAGCTGGCTGTGAAAATGATTGCTATGTTTGGCTCAACATGTATATTTGTGAGCAACTGTTTTCTATAATCAACTTTAATAAAGGCAGACATCGAACATCTGTAACTGATGTTTCATTACGATCAGTAGGCTACTGTTCCTTTCAGCTGCCAACAGCATAAAACCTCGTTTTGATGTACTGATAAACAAAAATATAACAAGATAATATTGTACATTTAAATAGCTATAGAATTTATATTATTTCTGTAAAATAAATATTTCTTTATTAATTAATAATAGTCCAAGATAGTTTTGCAAACTCTGAACGGGAATTCATTTCATAAACACTCGTAATAGTACTTCCTTTTGTGTACATTTTGTACGAGATCACCCCTTCTTCCAGTCCACCCTTATACAGAGCGCAGCTAATATCGGCATTCCGCTCATGAGCTGTGAGCCGGTTCGGAGAGCGCAAACCTTGTGCAGGCCTGGTCTAGTATATATAGTCACGAAGCTCAATGCGTAGTAAATATGCATCCATAGATAGTTGCTAACCAGTAGGATCGCTAATATCGCCTCATTACAGACAATGCGAAATAGTACCGACACAGTCTATTGTTCCTAGCAACCTCACAACTGAAGCTTTGTGATTGTATATACTAGACTGTGGTTATATCCTATCTTTCCCAAATAAAACGCGAATAGAAGATAATTCTAGGACGAAACCTCTGACTCCTATTGTCAAATCAGAAATTTCATCGCTGAGTAGATAGCAGCGTAACTGATATAGCGTTTAAAAGACAATGTGCGCATATAACGTGCATTGTATTTGAAGGTCAGGAGCTGAAAGTTTGGAGATATTGATAATAAGAGGAGAACTTTTTAATGAACAGCGAGCACAGCTTGCATGCAGAAATCGATATAAAGCACAGCTCAACCCGTCTCGGCCGGCATTGTTAGGACTCTCTGTCAGACGTTTTCCCTTCCCCCCTGGAGCTAAACAGCTGATTCTTTTCATTAGCTAAATATTTTTACAACCTTGTACATCTCCGGCACGTGTATAAACCGGCGTACCTGTTATTTCTTTTAACAACGTTCTTTCACCCCATGGGACTTCTTTCCCTCCCCCGTTTTAAATCAGCCCCTAATAAACAAAAATTACCTTACTCACGTTTGTAAATTCCGTTTCACTTTCACTGCAAGCAACCTTTCACACATTCCTATTAGAATTTTAGGCTTGTTTATTATTATTATTATTATTATTATTATTATTATTATTAAACATTGCACCACGTGCTCGATAAAAGGGATTTTGATTACTTCAAATTATAAATCGCGTCAGAAAGAAATTTGACCATATTGCACCATCTGTAGGCCCATAAGTTTCTCAGCTTAGGCTATATTATTTATATTCATAATCTGTAAGCCTGCAGAGCATCAGTTTAATTTCCTTATTTCCCGCAGCTGTGTTATTAGTTCTCCTAACTGCCCTGCAGTTACCAATAAGGATGATATCAGAAACTGATGTATTCAATAGCTAGAAAGAAAGATAACAATCATGCCTAACCCATTCCCTCACATAGCCAGGACTCTTACCTATTCTGGGAAGAATGACGGGGCTGGACTCGGCGCATGGCAGTAGTGTGTTATGATGAGCCGTTATCTTGTTACCAGTTGTGCCTATTATACAATCTTCATTGAACTCTATGGACGATTACTAATCAAGAAGGCTTTGTTCATTCAGTTTCATTTTTATTAAAACAGTTGCATTTCACTTCAATCGTCAATATATATTAAACAATCTCTGATACATGACTACCCATAATCTCATAAAGCAGAAGCTATAACATAATCTAAATAATATAAACAAGATAAATGATGGAAAAGTTTTAATTAAGGATGATGAAATAGGCATGAATCATTTTAAAAAGTACAACTTTGTTGAAAGTACAATGTTGGCAAAGAAAGAAACAAATGCTAGGGAGGGTAATGAAAATAAACAAATGGTATGGAGGTGATAAAAAACAAATGCTAGGGAGGTGATAAAAATTACATCATAAGCAACAATAATTGAAACACATCTTTCCGTACCGTTTTATTAGTCAAAAGTAGTATAACGTAGTAAAAGTGTAATAGTCTTACAAGCAAACATTCTGATGGGTGCAGATAAAGTTAATTTTTTTTTCCATCATGTTAATAATGTCAAAAGAAATGCTTGGCCACTCGACCGCAATTACGAGGCCGTCCATAAAGTGATTTTCCCTCGCGCCGTTTACAGAAAAAGAAAAGCACAATTGCTTGGAAAAATTTATTGAAACAGATACAGCAATTGTTGCGCTATTTGTCAATATATACCCCACTGGAATTGAGACTTTTGTTATACCATGGGATCAATTTTTGTATCCTCATCTCGTAGAAGTTAGCCGCCTGGGATCGCAACCAGAATTTGACAGCCATCTACATTTCTCTGTCGATCCCATGATACGACAAATGTCTCGGTTCCGGTGGGGAATATGTTGAAAAATAGCTCAACAATTGCTGTGTTTGTTTCAATAAATGTTTCTAATAAAATTGTGTTTTCTTTCTGTTAACGACCCCTGGCGAACTTATTTTTACGGCTCTCATAATTCCGGTGGAGCGGACAAAAAATGTATAAGCAGTTCTTGTGACATAATTAACATGGTGAAAGAAAAAACAATTAACTTTATATGCCCTCATCAGAATGTTAGCTTGTTAGTAATTAGAACAAAGTCCAGAGATCAAATAATTAAAACGTGGTACATGTTTAGTATGTTGTTATTTCATGATTTATGCTTGCCAGGACCTCGTTTCCTAAAAAAAAAAATTACCATATAAGCCTATATATTTTCTTGTTTTCAAGTTATAAACATTTTAGACACATAGAAAACGTTGAAAATTACCTCCGCTTTATTCTGCATGAAGATTATATTAACAAAATAGTAATATACGTTACAAGAGCGGTATGTTGACGTTTTCATGGTCGGGGAAAAGATTGAAAAAGCGAAACGTAGTTGAGTTTTTTTAATTTCCGAGAATATGAAAACAAACATACCGCTCGTGTATCGTACATTATTTTGTGCGAAGATCGTTTAAATTACATACCTGAAAGACGAATTTCTAATTAGTTGCAATGAAATCTCCGTCTTGGTTTCTGTTTAATGACGCCAACTTCGGAAAACCAAAATATCTTTCTTCAACATTGTTGCTGTAAAATGTTTTCTGTGTTTACTATACTCCAGCAGGCCGTGATATACGTCTGTCTTTTTTTTTCCCAGTCTATAAATTCGAACTAAAACAAACGGTAAGGTTATGTAATGATTTATTTTTCATTTTAATATTTTAACAATATTATTTATGTAACATATTGCAGTCATAACATCGGCATCTGGAATCTCGTTGATTTTTTTTCACGGCTTCCTTAATGTTACTTGTATCAGGAATGCAATAAGTTTCGTGGAGTAGTAGACTTTACTTTATTTTTGCAAATATTTAAAAACAATAATTAACATTGCAATTTAGGTGAAATTGCAATGGTAAGTTTCCAATTTATAATTATTACTATGTTAAACGTCTCTAAAAATAATATGTTAAAAGCCTAAAGCAGTAAAATGAATGTCGCTCTTAAGCGGTAAGAAGAGGGAAATTGTTATATGTGTTACGTTGGGAATACTGAATGTGGTATTTCACACTTACCGCGTATTGGTTCTGTGCGGAAAACAAGCAAATACGCACGATCTCGCACAAAATAGAATACGTGTTGAAATCATATCAGTATATTTGTAATATTTATAAGCTATGTTCTGCAGTAGAGTACGCACGCCTTCATTTGTTCGTGATGGTTGCCACGGCCTCTAAATATGACTCGCGAAAGCCTTCTGAGAAGTTTGAGATTCTTTAAAAATTGCGAGGCCATATGCCATCTCATGTCTTAAGCTTGAAGGTCATGATGCTGACGGAAAGGTCAGGAGATCATTTAGCAGACCACGGGTGTATGAATGCATCTGAATAGAGCCCTACATCAAAGATATATCAAAGAAGATATCTTACTCACTTGGATTCAGAATCACTCTCTCTCTCGAACTAGCTTTGTTATTGAGTCCAGAGATATGATACAAAGTAGTTATATGTGTCGAAATTGAATGAATGTGAATGTAGAATATCAAGATATTTTTTACGAATTTCTGTACTACAGCTATAACTTTACCCTTGCTCTATTATTATAGCCCTTTTATGAATCAAAAGTGAAAAAGAAACGTGAAAAACGACAAGGGGAACCACATTCCCAAGTTAACGTTGAATAATGTTTTCAGATTAAACTTAGAATAGAATAATAATTATTTATGAAACTAGTGGGATATGAGCATCATTACCGTTCGAATGTTTTGCAAGAACGAGGCGTTTAATGCGTTCATAATACGATCGTTGACTGACCGCGATATGTAAATGATTACCTCACTCAGTGCGGTAATGAATGCCATTACCGCATTCAGTGCTGTAATCATTTACATATCGCACTGAGTGCGGTAATCATTCACATAGTGCACTCAGTGCGGTAATGAATGTCATTACCATGGTCATATGACAATGGATAAGTATCCGTTATCAAACCAACTCGGATAATAGTTATTTACCATACGAGTATCGTAACGTTTCATATTACAATACAAGTTGTCAACCATTCGAGTATTGTAATATGAAGTTACGATAAGTATAGGCTATCATACAAAGTTTTATCCACTATGGTAATTTTTTTTTCATAAAAATAATAGTTTTGAACATGTCTTTTGCGAAGAGACGATTGTATTAGTATTAATTTCTTCCTGTGAGAGGCGATTCGTTTGTTTGTTTTATTAATTTTGAACATGATAGGTTTTTGTTTATAACAGAAAAACAGCAGTACTAGGAGAAATAAACACACATTGTTAAAATGACTTCAAGCGAGGATTCAGATATTGAAAATGCTGAAAATTCTGCAATTTAATGTTTATAACAAATTGTGAACGTATTATTGTTAATGTTTATAATAAATAAAATAAATTCCATTTAATTTAATGTGTGGTTCACATTACGCAACCAATTAGGTAATAGCATTAGCATTACCTAACTAGTTACGTAATAGAAGTATCGTTACCTAACTAGTTGCGTAATGAATGTGTTTACAACATTTTTATTAGTGATGTAGTCCACATTACATAATCAAAGTGGATAAAAGCTATTTATCTCATAATTCGCTTTAATTGACTATTATTTGTGAGTGAGATGAACGCGTTCGTCTCATAGCTATCTCATGAACACATGATGGATTTTTAGCCAAGTTTAATATACAACGTTTTGTCTTATCTTACTAATTATTTTCATTCTTATATATATATATATAATTGGTTAGCCATAATGAATTGCATAAAGCCTGAGTATGACCTAAAAATTCTTTTGTTCCTAACTTACCGGTCGGACAGAAGTGAAATGTTTGTTTTTAATAAAATTAACAAATTACTTAACAGGGTGAAATAAAGGTAACTAAGATGTATATATACATACATTTTATAACACATTTATTGTTCCATTACACGAATATAGGCTTATCGTATATTATTCTTAAACTCCAGTCATTTGGAGATCTGTCTTATACCGGTACTAAGAACACATCTCTGGTAATATGTTTCACAGCGCCAACTTTATTTTTAAATATTCTCGCATTGTTCCTTTCCTGCGAGTAGCCAGCTTATCGCTTTATTACGTCACATATTATGATGTCACATTCAATAACATTTCAAAGCTATTACCAATTCAAGGGCTAATGACTCGAAGAGTATAATAGGGAACTAAAATCGGATTGCAGATTATGAAAGCCCTTGATATATTACGCATTTTACTTCCAATATGCACCAGTTTCTAATGCCATGCTCTTCGAGTTCTACTCTTTCAGGGGCGAGCTAAAGCCTCTCTGTATATTTTATATTTTATGTTACAATTATTAGCAAAATAATAAATAAATAAATAAATAAATAGATAAATAAATGTATTGAAAGTGCAGAAAATCGTTGCATTTATTTGTTAAAATAAACAATTGTAAAAAGTTATTACAGAAAAACTGTATACATCTTTAGTTACTCTTTCGTTTACACATGGGGCTATTTGGACTGTCTCTTATAGGGTATGTGTACTGTTGATTACTGTTGTATTGTATTGTATTGTATTGTATTGTATTGTATTGTATTGTATTGTATTGTATTGTATTGTATTTATTAACATTCCATGGTATTCATACATGCTTACAGCTAGAATATGGAACAAGTCAAAAAACTTAATACTATTATAAAATCTTAATTTATAGTCACAGTCTAGTTGAAATATATACAGACGAGATTTACAATATAGTCTACTAGTACAACACATAGTTTTAGTATCAATTTCATGAAGTGTTATTGAATGTCATGAATTCACCTACAGAATAGAAGGCGTGAGAAATTAGGTACTTCTTTAATTTGGCCCTAAATAATTTTATGTTTTGAGTTTCATTTTTTATATCGATAGTGAGGCTATTAAAAATTTTTACTGCCATATAACGCACTCCTTTTTGATAGCACGATAGACTTGCCGATGGAGTATGAAAGCCATTTTTTGACGTGTATTTATGCTATGAACTGTTGAATTAGTTACAAAGTTTTCACGATTACATACGAGGAAGACTATTAATGAAAAGATATACTGACAAGCCATGGGCATTATTTGTAGTTTTTTGAAAATAGTCCTACACGATTCCCTAGATTTGGCACCTACTATTATTCTAATTACTCTTTTTTGTAATAGAAATATATTGTTACTATCTGTGGAATTTCCCCAGAATATTATTCCGAAACTCATTACCGAGTGGAAGTATGCAAAGTATATTGTTTTTAAGGTATTGATATTTACTATCTTTTGCATAGATCTAATAGCAAAACAAGCTATTGAAATTGTTACACCTAAACCTGACGATGTGGTATGAAGATAATGACGATGTGAGATAATAACAATGGTTGTATAAATATGACAATGGTAGTATGAAAAAGATGATGATGATGATGATGATGATGACGATGATGATGATGATGAAATAAAGATTATGACGGTGGTGGTATAAAAACTATGGTATGATGATTGTGGTATGGAGATAATGACGATGGTGGTATAAATATGACAATGGTAGTATGAAGAAGATGATGGTGGAATAAAGATGATGACGATGGTGGTATAAAAAGGATGGTATGAAGATAATAATTATGGTATGAAGACAATGATGATGGTGGTATAAATATGACAATGGTAGCACGAAGAAGTTGAAGATGATGGTGGAATAAAGATGATAACGATGGTAGTATGAAGACGATGATGTTATAAAGATAATGACGACGGTGGTATGGAGTTAATGACTATGGTGGTATAAGTATGACAATGGTAGCATGAAGAAGTTGAAGATGACGGTGGAATAAAGATGATAACGATGGTGGTATGAAGACGATGGTGTTATGAAGATAATGACGATGGTGATAAGGAGTAATGACTATGGTGGTATAAGTATGACAATGGTAGCATGAAGATGATAACGATGGTGAAATAAAGATGATGACGATGGTGGTATGAAGACAAGGACGATGCTGGTATGGAGATGATGGTAGCATGAAGATGATGGTAATAAAGATGATAGTAATGAAGATGGTGGTATGATGATGACAATGATGGTGTTAAGATGATGTCGATGGTGATATGGTGATAACGTTGCTAGTATGGTGATCTTGATGACGGAATGATGATGATTGTGATATATTAATGACGGTAGTGGTACATTACGAAGATGAGAATGGTGGTATGATGAATTTGATATGATGGTGATATGGTTATGACGTCGAAGATAGTATAGTGATGATGGCGATTGTGATGTTAAATGATGACGACGAAGAAGAAGAAGAAGAAGAAGATGATGATGATGATGATGATGATGATGATGATGGTCGTGGTGGAGGTGTTGTTATGATAAGGAAGGAGATAAAGAATTAGGTTCATGTTCAGACGGTTCCTTCTTCTCTTTTTTTATTTTCTTTTATCGAGTCGAGCTGAATACTTTCAGTAGAATTCCAAAACTGAACACGGACTGGAATTTTTGTGTTCGAAGCAGAATAGCATTCCTCCACGAAGAAGGTGAGGGTTTAACATAGCGAGACAAATACTCTACCTTAAAATTTTCTACAAAAGATTAAATATTTTCTTCTAGTAAAATAATCCGGACATTAGGTTATTCACGACAAATATTTTCTGTAATAAGAGGGAAAGAGTAAAAAATATTTCCGCTACTTTTGTGAGACGAAAAATCGATACCGGAAGGGTAGAGAGTTGTCAAATGATGGAAAGTATAGTCCGGATCATCTTACTTAAGACCGTAAGTGTGAAACCTAACCGTTCTTCCCCTGTTACTACATATGCTAGTGGATTATAGTGATTTTCTAGCTCTCAGGTTGAATTTTCATTCACCAACTTCTTTACGAATTTCGGGTGCTGACAAATACTACAACTGGCAGTTATTTTCTAACTGTTATGTTGGCAGCAACAATTTCGGTTTGCAGTAAAAGAAAGTGATGAAAATGCAAGCAAGTAAATATGTTTTTAGGTTAGGTCTCATAAATCGTAAACTGTTTAGTCAAAGCAATGAATTTCACGTTGCCATACAAAATATATGTTAATATTAGATCATACTAATCCTAATTACCAGCATAATAAGCGAGAAGTCCAGGAAGAAAATATACTATATAATAAACTATTGAACCATATTGAACCATAATTATTCCATTCTCATTATCTGAAAAATGTAACAAACCTCCTACAGCTATATTAAGTATTAAATTACATAATTCTTATTATTGTCTTATACAGTGTAAATGTCCGATTATTAAAGAGTCCTCTGAAGTTAAGTATTTAGGCATAATTTTCGATAATCATTTAAAATGGAACCAACACATTAATTACCTTTGTAAAATAGTATATTATTTTGTTTTATTGAGGAATTACTTGTCAATAAGTTCATTACGCACAATATATTTAACTTCATTTCACTCGGTAATTATGTATGGAATTATAGGATGGGGTAGCTCATTTAAATCCAATTTTAATCCACTTTATTTGTTACAGAAGAAAATAATTTAAATATGTCTTCATAAACCTATTGATTTTCCATCTCAAAATTTGTTTCTAGATTTTAATGTACTTAACGTAAGACATATTTATTATATTGTATTAATAAAATTCATACATAAAAATCGAAATAATTTTGAATTGTATTCTCATAGTTATGAAACAAAAGGTATGAATTCTTTAAGATTGTTTGAACCAAAATGCAACACTGTTACAGTATTTAATCATAGTAGTAAGTTAGGCCCAAGAATATATAACAAATTTATATTTAAATATCCTAATCTTGTCAATTCTAATAGTTCTAGTATTAAACTTAAAAAGTTATGTATGGATTTTATAAAAATTGAAAAATTGTAAATTTAAATTTATATACTATAATTGCATAGTAGACATAAGACAAATTGTATTGTATAATTATTAATTTCAATTCAGGAATCCGCCCCTGAGCACGAGTTCTACTCATTCATGGGGGAGCTAAAGTTTTTCTGTATATATTATATTTTATGTTGCAATTATTAGCAAAATAATAAATAAATAAATAAATTTAGGAAACACCTCGCAACATAAAGGTGGGACCTGGTAAATGAGCACGACATTGTTATTGTTAATACTGTATTATTGTTATTATTATTATTGTTATTATTGTTATTATTATTATTATTGTTATTATTATTATTGTTATTATTATTATTATTATTATTATTATTATTATTATTGTGATTTTTACCCTCTTTGGTGATATTTTATTTTCTTTATAGGATATTAGTTGGCAACACTGAAGAGACGGTCAAATTAGATTTTTAGGAACTACACTTACTTGATCCTCACTGTACAGGTGGCAGAGCTCATGAAAGCAGGCTTGCTTGTTTTGTCGCGAGGAAGGAATCAGCATCTGGCTGTAGTTGGATTGCTGGGGTGAGAGAAGAGTCACACGCTCCCGAGTAGGGAAATAACGTAGTAGAGGGTAGAAACGAAAGAAGATATGTCATTAAGATCAATAATACGGGCGAGGGAATCGGAGACGAGTAGGTGGACGAATGGAAAGCAGAGGGGGGAGGTGAAGGAATTGAGAGGGGGTGAGACACAAAAATATGAAAATGAAGAAGAAATAGGCAGGCAAATAACAATAGATTGCATGGTGGCTTTGTTGTGTAAGGTATGAGCGCTAAGGCGTTTGTTGGGGGGAAGGGATTTCGCGATGTCATTTAGATGGGGAAAGAGACAGGGGTCCTGCTTTTTTTTTTTTTTTACTCTTTTCGTTGATGAATTTCGAGTTTGTTGTAGTGAGGTTTTGGTCTTTTTTTGATGAGGTTGACAGAATAACAGCTATGTATGTGGAGGGGGTGAATGTTATGTGTGGTTTAGATCTTGTATTAGGTGTGGAACGGGCTGATACGGCTGGTTCTTGTATTTCTTTCACAGAGGTTGCATATATATCTTTCTCTGTTATTGAATTGAGAAGGATGTATAAGAGATTGGATAGCATTTTATTGGCATTCGTATTATTGTGTTACAACATTCAATAGGCCTATAACGTTGGAAGCTTAATATATATTTTATTTACATATTTCGATATGAGGTTAAAATTCACAATAAAACGATATAAATCAATTTTAAATAGATTTAGAATGTAAGTTTTAACAAAAAGCTGTGTAAGCATGCATGGGATGAAAATAATTTTTGATGTAGAAAATTTAATATTCTCTTAAATATCGTGGGATATAAAAAATCTTTACAAAGATGTTTATTGAATTAAATCGTGAAATAATACAGTATGATAATATTTTTTACATACTGCAGAATAGGGCTTACAACCGGTTTTCATGTGACCGCTGAGAGATCATCCGTGAAGGTAGAGCGTCCGATCGAATGTTCGAATTTCAACCGGTTGCCCCTGATGTTTTACAGGCTAGACAGAACATCTACATTTTCTGAGTACAAAAACGGAGTAAAAATTAAAGATCATTTACCATGTGTAGTTTAAAAAATATATTTTCTTAATATAGGCCTACCATTTACTGCATACTTCATTACACTTACTTTCATAACATATACAGGGACATCATTTTATTTTTACTTCAATTTTTATTGTACCTGTGTTTTTGAATGTACTCCCGCTCTACTAGTAAACTTACAATCGTTCTCCACACAGAGCCAAGGCCGCGTATGCAGTACTGAGTTAGTGAGTATAGGTACTGTCGTCCGTTTGCCTACGTCGCATCCCGGTTTCCCCCACCTGCTTCTCTTCGCCCCTCTGTAAAGTCTAGTAGCTGGGCTGTCTTAGCTCGTTTCTGAAAATATTAATTTCTGTTAGGAATTGGACGTCTACGTAATATTATACAACTGTTTAAAATAACTTAAGTAAAAGGGCCTCGTTAAGTAATTAATTGTCACGTAATCCCCCCCCACTTTCTATTTCCCTGCGACAAAACTACTTGAACGGACAATAGATAGCATTTCTGAGTAATTTTATCTTTTCGGATAGGGCAGAAGTGAAGATTAAATTTACAGTACGTAAGGTATTCTTTTATAGAGTAGGTACAGAATTATTTCAACATGAGTTACACGTATGAAGGACGAAACTGGTAATTGGAATTAGGTACACTAGTCTATAGTGCGATAATATGCACAAAAGAACTGAAGTCTGTATCCAAATGAACGGCCACCATTTAAAAAAAAATGTGTTTAAATATTCATATTATGATTATTTTTCAATTTAACTTCATTCTCTATATTGTACGCTAATGTGCTGTAACAGAACAATATACACTGCATAATTAATTCGTCCGAATGGATAGCTCAATTCGTGAGTAAAAACACTAAGTGTTAATACAGTACTGTATTTTGATTAAACAAAAACCTAATAAAAATTATCAAACTGAAAATTGCGATATTTCCTGGTTTACATAAGTGGATGAACTACTTTTCTTCCCTCCTATACCTAGTAAAGTGATTTATATTTTACGCCAGTATCATCGAACTCCAGTCTTGGAAGGGGGAGTAAGCGGTGTTTCCGGTTCTAGAACTTTAATCCAAAGATATAGCCAAGTTAATATTAAAAATGTTAGTAAAAATAAAATGATTTCCCTGTATAAATGAACAAATGGACACCGGTAACAACAAAGGAAATATGTGTAATACATAATACGAAATCTGGTGTGTAAGGAAATGTAAGAATAGACTAAATTAGAATTACTTAATAAATAGAAGAGAAAATAGGTACATACATTCTATTGTAACGTTTACACTTTAAACTAAAATGCATACCTCTAAAACAGTAGTTGTTAACAATTTTTTAATTACTCTAAGCAGATGCATTATTTCACTAATAAATAATTTTAAATGTTTTGCTCTTGACGATACCAACTGTAATACTTGAATGAATGAATGAATGAATTAATTAATTAATTAATTAATTAATTAACGAATCAATTAATGAAAGAACCAATCAGTGAATAACTGAATCAGTCAATGAATCCATGGATGAATGAATCAATGAGTAGATTGATTGATTGATTGATTGATGTGACAGAAGAAGAATTATCAATAAAATGGTAGGCCTACACGATTATAATCGTTCGTTGCAAGGGCTCTTAGAACTCCTGTAAGGCTCAATGTGAACTGCCTTTGCCGTTCACCCACAAAGAGTGAGAAACAGCTGGAATATTCGTTAAACCGAACCTGAAACACTTCTCGAGGCGGAAGAGCTTTGCATACTGACTACAGCGCCAGGCATTCAACAGCAATACATAATTTCTATTTTTTTTTTTTTAACAAATTCCAAGTAGCTGCGACCTGTAAAACGATCCGGTAATACATCAGGTTCAATATGTCGTTCCTTAATACCATTTGTAATGCTTCTTATGCGTTACATTAAAGCAGTTGTATCTGCACACCCATAAAAAAAATTGAGTACCGGTACATATTTACATGAACTTTTCTATACATCTTGATAACACAACTTTTAACACTATATCGACACCGGTGTGGCTCAGTCGGTTAAGGCGCTTGCCTGCCGGACTGAAGTTGCGTTCGGGCGCGGGTTCGATCCCCGCTTGGGCTGATTACCTGGTTGGGTTTTTTCCGAGGTTTTCCCCAACCGTAATGTGAATGCAAGGTAATCTATGGCGAATCCTCGGCCTCATCTCGCCAAATATCATCTCGCTATCACCAATCTCATCGACGCTAAATAACCTAGTAGTTGATACAGCGTCGTTAAATAACCAATTAAAAAATCACTATATCACTTCGGAATATGCATTATATGCCTTTCTCGAGTTAAATTCTATCGTACTTGGTTAACATGTTTCGGCCTATTATGGGCCTTCTTCGGAACTCTCAGAACTCAGTTCTGAAGAAGACCCATAATAGGCCGAAACATGTTAACCAGGTACGATCGAATTTAACACGAGAAGGATATATAATACATATTATGAACATTTTTACTGACAATAGTCCATACTACCACCCCTTAAAATATTTATTATTTTTTCTGAATAACCCTGTAGAATTAGAAGTTTGTTTATTTTGCACGTAGTTTCAACTCTATGGCGACCTTATCATTGTTAATTGCAAGAGGTAAAATACCAAACCTCCGTAGATTTATTTATGTTTCTCATATACATTTTCAGTTACAATAATTTCTTTTATTGCTGTATTAAGGGATTAGGTACAGCTTACAGCATTAAAACTTTTGGAAATATTCAACATTTTTTTCCTCCATTACTGTATCTTGTACAATAATGAAAATTGGTATCTGTAAAACACTGTCCTTCTGCTATATGCAAAAAGTATTTTTACGATTTGAAAAATTATTTATATATATACACATTTTTAAAATGAATTTATTTTTTATCAAACAATCTATCAAAGGTAGAGAAGTGATCTTATATCATATTGTAGATATGACATATTTAAATACACACAAAAAAATTCATCACAGAATGTTGGATATTTTGTTAGTTATGTGGGAAACGCTTCATTACTGCACAGTGAACTGAATTTTGAAGAAAAAAATGTAAATATGTTTTTTAAATTGTAAAAATATTTTTTCATAATAGCAGAAGGGCATGTTTTACACATACTAATTTTCATTATTGTACAAGATACAGTAATGGAGGAAAAAAATGTTGAATATTTCCAAAATTTTACTGCTGTAAGCTGTACCTACCCTCTTAAGCTGGACGAGGCTTATTCTTTTTCTATTACGAGTAAGATATATCGCTTTAGCTATTGTTATATAAGTCAACAAAAAACAACCTGCTACTTAACGTAGAATGTCTATCTGTTTGTCTGTCTGTCTGTGTGTCTACTTGACTTTCAGTCTCCTTATCCGTATTTCTCTTTTTCATTGTCTTTCTTTGTTCTTCTCTTCTTCTTCTGAGATTTCAACTTATTCTTAGGAAAATAAGAACATTTCTTCTCTTGAGAGAGAAATGTTCTTATGTGACTGACTTACCATCTTAAAATACAAGGGACAGCAGGGTATCTTTTTGATCCGGATGAAGGGGATGAAAAAAAAGTGAGTACTGGCGGCACGACACAGCAGCGTGTGGGGGTGGAGAAGGTTCAATTGTCTCCATGACAATTATGAGAGTGGAAGCTGATTTCTGCGTCCCTCTACGAAGCTGCTTCTCGCTGTTAATTCCACCCCACCCTTCGTGCTCCCCTGCCCCACTGAGTGAGGTGGTTTACATAAACTCCGGAATGAATGGAGCTAGAAAATTGCTCTCCACCATGTTCCAGCATAATGACGACCGTAATTTCAATTAAGGAGGTCTGCGAGGGAAGCAGCCACCGCCGCTGCCACCAGATTTGTTAAAACGTGGCAGCGGTTCTGTGGAGAGCTTCAGAGTAGCCACAAAGACAATGGACAACTTGTCTTACTTTGCAGAGGCTGTGACTTTTTGGTACATGGTCATCCACGTTCAGAGGTGCAATTCATTTCTGATAGGAATATTCGCATACTTAATTGCAAATATCTGAATTTACGAAATGTTTTTTTGCCCTCACTTTATTGAACATACGAGCTATTCCATCTCAAATCGACCGTAATATAGAGAAAATTGACCTTACAATTTCTAAATACAATGAATCTTTTTTGTACGTAGAGAACTGTGATACAATACTTTGTGCAAAGTTTGAGGCAACAGAACTTTATAGTGTTTAAATTAAAAATATTTAAATTTATCGTATTTTCATAAAATTAGCAACTTTAAACTGTTGTAGCTCCGAAACCCTTTCACCCAATGATCAAAATCATGGTTTATTTTGATGCTGAGAAATTATAGTTTATATTGACATGTAAACAATTTTTCTTACTTTTGTGGAAATGGAGAAATTTAGATTTTTTTCATTAAGACGCCTTTGCCCACGAAAATATATTTTTAAAATATATGATTAGATTCCGCATTGAAAGTACAAATAAACACATATTTTTACTGGTGCACCGTTGATAAGAAAGTATTGAAAATATCAAATAAAGAAAATAAATAGTACGCGCGTGAACTAACCAGCTGACTGTAGGTAGTCGAGACAAGCAAGGCCAGGAGACAAACACGTGATGTTTCGTCTAGTAGCGCATAGCTGGGCTAGCTTTATCACAAGTTTTCATAAACACAGGAGTAAAATGACGCCCAACGCTCGCTCATCTTCATCTCTCGGCCAGTGCGTGCGGTACTGCGCCGTTCAAGTCCAGGCGTGTGAAAATAATCTATTTAATACCCTCGAAACATATTGCCATACCACTAAGCAAACAATGCCGAATCCCTCTTAATAATGCAAGGTTTTTTCTCAATATTTTCTTACATTTTTACAAATTGGCAAAAAGCCTAAAAGTAAGTAATATCAGGTTATCTGTCTCTCTGTGTACAATAAAAATAAGGTTTACTTCTTACCATAACCTACCAAATGTCAGCTTCAAAATGAGCTCCCGTTCAATGTTCTGCAGTAAATGGTTCCAGAGTTCCGAGCGCTGAAAGAGGCTTGTTTTTATAAAATACGCTAAATTTGTCGCTCAACAATACGAAAACCGTTTGACTTTCGATAGTAATTGAAAATGCACTCTCCTCAGCACCTTGTATAAATAGGGAAAAAATTAGAGTATAAAAATATGCGAGGTTTTTTACTAATCGATTTCATATGGAATAGCCCATACCCATCAGGCCATATCATGTGTGATCCACATCCAATTCAACGTTCGCTAAATGCGGTGTCCAGTCTTGAACTCTCACGAAAGTATCTAAGATAAGTTCTCGAAAATATTCTAAAATTTTGTAGTGGAAATGCAGTAGTGGGGAAATTTTTCAGCATTTCTGTTTGTTTGCATATTCTCATATCATTATCGATTTATTATCACTACAAATAATGCCCATGGCTTGTCAGTATATTTTTCACTAATAATCTTCCTCGTATGTACTGTAATCGTGAAAACTTTGTAACTAATTCAGCAGTTCATAGCATAAATACACGTCAAAAATTGACTTTCATACTCCATCGGCAAATCTATCGTGCTATCAAAAAGGAGTGCGTTATTTGGCAGTAAAATTTTTTAATAGCCTCCCTATCGATATAAAAAATTAAACTCAAAGCATAAGATTATGTAGGGCCAAATTAAAGAAGTACCTATTTCTCACACCTTCTATTCTGTAGGTGAATTCATGACATTCAATTACTCCTTCATGAAATTGATACTAAAACTTTGTGTTGTACTAGTAGACTATATTGTAAATCTCGTCTGTATATATAGAGTGTAACAAAAGTTTCTGGTACAGTGAAAATTTTGTTTTGTTTTGTTTTGTTTTTTTTTTCAAATATTTGATGGTAAATATCACATTTTCAGCCAAATTAATAATAAAGGATTGCATCACACCACAATCAAGTAGTACCAACTCCTATACCATAAAATTTGGTCATGGTTCCTGAGAAAATGGAAATTAACAAGAGAATAATTTTAACATACTGTTACAGAAACTTTTGTTACACTCTGTATTTCATCTAGACTGTGACTATAAATTAAGACTTTATAATAGTATTAAGTTTTTTGACTTGATCCATATTCTAGCTGTGAAGCAATGTATGAATACCATGGAATGTTAATAAATACAATACAATACAATACCATACAATCACAATGTTACGAAGTTCTCAGCTTTCGGTAGTCTCTGTATCAATATTCTCGTTGTTGTTGTTGTTAACTCTATAATCACCATTGAAGGTATAATAATAATAATAATAATAATAATAATAATAATAATAATAATAATAATAATAATAGTTATTATTATTATTGTTATTTATTGATTTATTTATTTATTTTAAGTATTTACTAATATTTAATGTGCTGTACAACGGCCAAGGGACAATAACAATTCAGCACATGACAATTCCATTAGAAAAACATTAATAATGATAGAAATTACAATATAAGAGCATACGAATAATTAAAATAATGGCAATTAAAAATAATGATAATTGAAAATGAAAAGATGGAACCTTATAAATGAATATAATACAAATGATATAAAAGATAACGGGAATAATATTATAAATACATATCTAAACAAAAGACATGAATTAATAACAACTGATATAAAAACTCCAAAAGTAGGATAGGTACTACACATTAAATATATCAAAGTTCAATCCATGCATATTAGCATATTTTATACATCCACAGACCGGAGAGAGAGAGAGATTTAGAATTTCTATTGTAAAAAAGTGTATGAAATCTTAAACCCTTAGTAGGAACACGAAAACTGATATTGCTTAAGAAGGATTCACAGTCAATATCACTCTTAATGATTTAAAAAAAAATAAATAATCAAGATCTTGACGTCTGACAAATAAACTATAGCAATTAAAAAACACTCAGGGACAAAAAAAAACGGACACTTCTACATTTGCTTGTATTTTGTTGCCAATTATTTCAAAATGAAACAAAACCCATTTAAACAAAATAATATTTCATTTAGCACCTTATACGACAAGATTTGAAAAAAAAAAATCTCTGATGAGAAAATTTACAAAAAATTACAAAGGGCATATAACTATGGCATCGTTTGGTCTAACTGTTTTTTCATTTTATGGTGCCTTAAACATTAAAAACTCTTTTTAGTAACGGGTATTACCCCCTCTGGCTTGAATAACTGCATCCATACGTCTTGGCATGCTCTCAATTTGGTTAGCAATGTCTTGTTGAGGAATAAGTTCCCATTCTTCGCCAAGTTCTCGCCTCAACTCTTGTAACGATCCTAGTCTCGGTCGTCTATTCTTAACACGCCGTCCCAGCACCCCCACACATGTTCAATTGGGTTCATGTCTGGACTCCTTGCTGGCCATGGAAGAACATGGATTCACACTTCTTGGAAATAATCTCCGAACGCATGGGCAATATATGCGGCCGTGCATTATCATGCATTGAAACAAAATTATCGCCTACAAATTGGCCAAATGGCACAACATGATCAGCCAAACATTCATTTATATACCTATCAGCTGCTAGTCTTCCATTTTCAACAAAAACCAACTCTGTACGAGCATCCGTACACACTCCTGCCCAAACCATCACTTCACCTCCATACGGCACATTTTCGGAAATGCAACACTGTGAAAATCGTTCTCCCCTCCTTCTCCAAACTCTTTCACGTCCATCAGGTGAGCACAGATTGAAACGGGACTCATCGGTGAACAGAACACAGCTCCACTGTCCATTTCTCCAATCCCTGTGATCATTTGCAAAACGCAGGTCTACTTGATATCAGTCCACTTGCTTTCAACCTCCTTCTAACTGTTTTGGCCGAAATTGGGCGTCCATGCATGTTAACAAATTGCTGGGCTACACTAGTAGCTGGCAGGTTGCGCTCCCTAAGAACTCTCAACACCATATACCTGTCTTCATTTGGATTTGTAGTTCTTGGACGACCCGAACCTGGTCTTTTGGTATATTCTAAGGTCTCTCTATACCGTTTTATGGCATCATGGGTTGTGCTTCTAGCCATATTCATAACATTTGCAATGTAACGTACACTGCGTCCATCATCGTAAAGGGCTACAGCTCGAGCCACATCTTCAGGTCGCATCTTGTTTTAAGACAAATGTTACAACCCCACTTAAACTCAGAAAATGTAAAAATAAAGAAATAACGAATGATAACGATAATGAAGCACAAAATAGTTGAGACAAAATTGTTACAGCTGAGACTCCGAAAGAAAAATTGGAATATTTGGTTGTAATGGCTTGTTTATAAAACCAAAAACAATCAACAATGTATACACGTCTCCATAACAACAGATGGCTACCATAATATTGTATGAGAAGATAATGTTTTGCAAAATACCAGCAAATATTAAAGTGTCCGGGTTTTTTTGTCCCTGAGTGTATTTGCAGTTAATCTCATATTTATAATCGTCGGAAGTAGATAAAAATCTATAAGAACAAAATGAAATAAATTTTATTTCAATATTCTCCAATTTAGTTGAGTCAGTGGAAGTAATGGAGTTCCATATAACAGATGCATATAATAATAATAATAATAATAATAATAATAATAATAATAATAATAATAATAATAATAATAATAATTGAATTCAATTTTCTTACGTACTACAGTAAAAAGAAATAACTCAATATTCAGTCAGTTCAGTAATATCCAACAGCATTAATATTTGATAAGAGTTAAAATATATATAAATAAATAGGCCTCCAATAATTTTGTCGGACTGTTTCTACTCCTTCGTGAAAGAAGAATGGACTTCATAGCTCACCAAATCTACAAAAGAAAACGTTAATTTCTAATGGAAGAGGCCGATACAAAGATGGGAGGATAATATTAAAATGGATTTGAGGGAGGTGGGATATGATGATAGAGACTGGATTAATCTTGCTCAGGACAGGGACCGATGGCCGGCTTATGTGACGGCGGCAATGAACCTCCGGGTTCCTTAAAAGCCATAAGTAAGTAAGTAAGTAAGGTACTGTGCAGTTCATGGAGGTAAAAGCTATTTGGGATCGGGTAAAAAACCCTGATAGAACTGATATTTAACCCTTGCGGTGAATTTCGGTGGAGTCCAGAGGGCCTAATTAGTCAAATCCACTCTCCTCACCTCCACGCTGGGGCCCCCTGGAATCTTTTAACCTGCGAAAGAGAGAGTGGTGTGCGGTAAGCAACGGGAAGCTACCACATTTACCTTTCACAAGAAAAACTGCGAACATGGCCTGGTGAGTCTTTCCACGGTAAAAAATTTCCGGACGTTAACTGAAGACTAGTGAAGTGCTTTGTGTGGAGTATAGCATTGTATGAGGGCAGAAACATGGACATTACGACGAAGTGAAGTGAAGAGAAGCGACTAGAAGCGTTTGAAACGTGGATATGGAGAAGGATGGAGCGTGTGAAATAGACATACAGAAAAAGAAACAATGTTGTGTTGTAAAGAGTAGGTGAAGAAAGGATAACGCTGAAACTGATCAGGAAGAGAGAAAGGAATAGCTGGGTCACTGACTGAGAAGAAACTGCCTACTGAAGGATCCACTGGAAGGAATTTTGCCTCACCATTCGAAGTAATTTGCCTAATGCAGACTCACATTCAATCGGAAATAGTTTTTGTAATCTTCTGCACCGAGGCTTATTTGAAGGATTCGTAACAAGCTATTTTTTTACGGTGGAGGGTTGTTAGCCCTTCGCCCAACCCCCAAGTTGGAGGACCACCACTCATCGGCTGTCCGCGACTGCTTATTCAATATATTCACAGCTACCCACCATACTGGAAGCAAGTAAAGAGATAGGTTTGGAAGTAAATCCCGAAAAGACAAAGTATATGATTATGTCTCGTGGCCAGAATGTTGTACGAAATGGAAATATAAAAATTAGAAATTTATCTTTTCAAGAGGTGGAGAAGTTCAAATATCTGGGAGCAACAGTAACAAATATAAATGATACTCGGGAGGAAATTAAACACAGAATAAATATGGGAAATGCCTGTTATTATTCGGTTGAGAAACTTTTATCATCCAGTCTGCTCTAAAAAAAACTGAAAGTTAGAATTTATAAAACAGTTATATTACCGGTTGTTCTGTATGGTTGTGAAAATTGGACTCTCACTTTGAGAGAGGAACATAGATTAAGGGTGTTTGAGAATAAGGTGCTTAGGAAAATATTTGGGGTTGAGAGGGATGAAGTTACAGGAGAATGGAGAAAGTTACACAACACAGAACTGCACGCATTGTATTCTTCACCTGACATAATTAGGAACATTAAATCCAGACGTTTGAGATGGGCAGGGCATGTAGCACGTATGGGCGAATCCAGAAACGCATATAGAGTGTTAGTTGGGAGACCGGAGGGAAAAAGACCTTTAGGGAGGCCGAGACGTAGATGGGAAGATAATATTAAAATGGATTTGAGGGAGGTGGGATATGATGTTAGAGAATAGATTAATTTTGCTCAGGATAGAGACCAATGGCGGGCTTATGTGAGGGCGGCAATGAACCTCTGGGTTCCTTAAAAGCCAGTAAGTAAGTAAGTAATCTTCTGCACCAGTAGGCTATATTTCCTGCAACAAATTCTTGTGAGAATATTCTAAGTACATTTTTCGCTTTGTAGCCAATCTCATTAATTCGGTTTAACTCTGTTTTTTGTGGCCAGTGCTAAACATGACTCTTTTATTAGGAGTCATTGTGCTTGTGTGTCTGTACTGAACAAGAAGCACATTAATGCTGATAAGAAATATTGACACGTTGACAGTAATACTGATTGTGTAGGGTCGTTCAAATATTGATGTGTACTGTCAGTGTTATTAACTCAATATTACTGATCAGCAGGGAGTGAAACTTGTTGCCCGATGAAACAGGTTTGCTGTTACTACTCGACCAAGGCAAGTGGAGCTGCGGGCGTGATGTGAACTACGCGATGCTATATCACGAACGCAGGTGAAGTAGCGCCACGGCTCCGGGCTGCGGGACTCCACTGGCCTTGGTCGAGTAATACTTTACTATAGGTACGGGTTTGTTTACTTGCGCGTGAGTAGAGTCATCGTCAGGAGTAGAGAGGGATAGGCAGAGACAACAGAGTTCCACATAATGACATGAAGCGTAGAATGGATATAGTCATCATCATCGTCATCATCCGTCACGAATTAGGCCTGTGTAGACCTGTTCCGGCCCCATCTAGCAGTCTTATAAAGGGTCTTTTAACCGTCGATGTCCTCTGGGTTGATATTGCATAATGGATATAGTAATTTCTAATAATGTAGGGAAGTCGGTAGGCAAATTAATTAACCGTTCCAGTTTGGACTTAAAAACTGAAATATAATAATTATTTAAGCATGTCAATAAACTGGTGATTCAGAAAATTGAAAAATACGAGTTACATGTTTCATATTCATTGTTTGTAAATTTAAATTGCTTATTCAACGTAGCAAATATTGTTCAGATAAAATGTTTATAATGTTAATCCATTCACAGAAAGTGTTAAAACAATAAGTTCTTCAAGGATATAAAAAAATACTGATTGCAGCTTAGTACTATCTTGAGAATAGAAACTATTTTTTTTTTCACGTAAAAAAATCTTTTTTCAATTTATACGAAATTACTGCGATCACCGTCAGCGGGCTTTGATCCTGAGAATCTCGGAACTAATTTCAACTTCAAGCTTTTGTATTATACGTACGGAACAGTCTTACTTCAGGATAATTTTACTCATTTCACTTAAGTAGCTGTAGCTAAAAATAAATAAATAAAGAAAGAAAGAGCATAAGCTTATCTGGTAAATGTTTGAAATAAAAGAGAATTTCATTATCTGGTAGCTTTATATATAATTATTAATCGGCAACATTAATGGATTTTACTTACGGTTTATCCAGAGTCCAGTTTCCACAACATATGATATGATATTGTTAACGGAGAAATGATTATGATCCAAGTGAAAATCGAACTAATGACAGAGCATTAAAGCTGTACACCTTACTTGCTGTGTGTACTATGGCCAGAGGCGGACGCAGGATTTTTTTTCGGGGAGGGATTTGAGGAGATAGTGAAAATGGAATAACGAGAAATAAGTTTATATACTCATAATTTGTTTCCGAGTCACAAACATTTACAAGTTTGGCCTGAGTAGCGTAGTCGGTATAGCCTTCTTTGCTCGAAGTTGCTGGTTCTACCCCAACCCAGCTCGATGGTATTTAAGTGTGTTGAAATGCGACAGGCCTCATATCAGTCGATTTACTGGCATGTAAAAGAAGTCCTGAGGGAAAAAATTCCGGCACACCGGCGACGCTGATATAACCTCGGCAATTGCGAGCGTTGTTAAATAAACCACAATTTTTTTATTTTAACATTTACAATGACTGCAGTACAAAAACAATGACAGAATGACATTTACAGAAGAAGGCGACGAGGCTTCTTAGACATTTCATCCAGTCCTTCATGAGCTTTTACTTCTACATTTTTGAATATATACATCAAGGCCAGTCCATTTAATCTGTCTGCTCCCATCGTGCTCCTCAAATAAGTCTTCAAGTACCGCAATGTTGAGAACGACCGTTCTGGTGTTACTGTAGTTACAGGCAACGTGCAGAAAAGTTTCAGCGCCTTGAGAGTGCATGGAAAAATAATTTCATTGCACCTGTTCAAAGATTATATAAAATCAGTAGGCATTAGGTGAAGATTTTTCTGATTAAAGCAATTTCTTCTCTACATTTTCAATTCATTGAAGAAAGACTCTGGTGATGCAACAACATCATTGGGCCACTGATTTACTATAGCCTCAACAGCAGTTTCTAAATCTTCATCTGATGCTCGCACTATGTTTTTAGGCAGAAATGTTTGTATGGACTTCAGCATTTCCTTATGATTTAAAAACCTGTCCTTGAGCTGACTAATGAAATAGTCTAAGAAGAGAAGGAAAATTAAGGGCCTAAAATACTCTTCATGACTCTCTGTCTTGAAGTAAGAACGCTGTGTTTGTCTTCCTGCAGTTCTTGGAATTTAACATTTTAGCAAAGAGAATTTACGTGGAAAACCCTCTAATTCCTACGTACATTCACGAATTAAAATTAATATTATTTTTGTTTCTTGTTTCGTATTTTTCTCAAAATTTCGGGAGGGGATATATCCCCTTAATCCCCCCCCCTTGCATCCGCCCCTGACTATGGCTACACTATAATACAGCATCATCGTCATGTAGCTTTCATAGAGTTACACCACTTGTTGACCTGCTTCGATCTCTCTTTGCCTAAAGTCGTTTCAATGGGCTTTCCTGTCTTCATATCCCTTTTGTTAATAGCTTTTTAAAATTTTTGAGAGTCTGTTATTTGGAGTGTTGTAGTTGTAAATATGCCTTGAATTTTTGCGGATTTGAAGTACGTTTGTGCTATTTGTGGGCTAAAGAAGATGGAATATCAAGTAGGTTAAAAATCAGTACTTCCACATATTCTTCAGTTTGAATTTAATATAGAAACAAAGGCAGCGGAGACGGCTCGAAACATTTGTACCGTATACGGACATAATGTCATCGGAGAAAACACTGCAAGAAAATAGTTCTTTCAATTCAACACACACACACAACATCCCGTAAAAAAGTTAGTGTCCATCCTCTCGCTCACTAAAATTGTAATAAATTCTCAAAAAAAACTATCACAATATTACTCATATCACTATATTACCAACCGTTACCCTAGTTGCTAAATGACTGATTCATAGACTTCTCCATCGCAGAATGGTCAGGTTCAGTTTTCACCGAGACAGTATGAAATTCTTGTTTTATAGCTGCGATGTCGGAGTAATTTCTTCTTCGACCATCTTCCTATGATAATTTTCATTGACGTATAAAACCAGCATGAAAGCATTGCCTCCTATTCCTGGAAGGCCAATCATGGGATTTTTAGGTACTCTGTTAGATTCTTCTTGATGCTAATGGCTGGAATCAAGGAAAAGGCATAAAACAGTGGGCACTGAATATGAGCTTGCTGGAAACATGGCTGTTATGAAGAGATTTAAACGGCAGTGGTGAAAAATAAAAGTGAATTCGGCGAAGACATGAAGTTGACAGAGATGACTACAAACTATAATATTAATACTACATGAAGATAAGGGTATATTTGATTACAAGACAATCAGATGCATCGAAATGTGATGAGGGAATGAAGAAGAATATGGTGAGTAGTTGATGCACTGCGATCAAAAGACAAATATAAAAATTGTTAGAGTATTAAGACGAATACGGTGACAAGTTAAAGGAATAAGAAAGAAAAATAAAATTATATGAGGAAGTCAAGACAAATAGGAGTCCAAGGCGAACCCTCGGGTTCATCTCGTAAACACTGTCTGTCACCAAATTCATTGACACTAAATTAACATCATAGTTGATGCAGCGTCGCTTAAGAGACGAATAGGATCATAAGAGCCCGTTCACACGGTACGGGAATTTCTCGAAACGGGCATTTATTTGAATCGATTTCTTGCGAATAGCAATGTATAGTAGTGGCAAAAAAAACCGGACCGACCCTTGTAGCTGATTTCAGATCCTTGTTCACTCCAGAGCACGATAGACTGGTAACTAAGGCTTTCGTGGTTCGAATCCTGCCTGAGAAGGAAACTTTTTTTGTTCCTTATTCAAATTTATTCCCAATACTTTACGATTGCTGATAGAATTCATGTTTTGGGAAGAATAAGTTAATTAAGTAGTAAAATATCGCTGCAATCGAAAAGTATTGGGAATAAATTTGAATAAGAAACAAAAAAAAGTTTCCTTCCCAGGCAGGATTTGAACCACGAAAGTCTTAGTTACCAGTCTATCGTGTTCTGGAGTGAACAAGGCTCTGAAATCAGCTACAAGGGTCGGTCCGTTTTTTTTTTTTTTTTTTTTTTTTTTTTTTTTTTTTTTTTTTTTTTTTTTACCACACTGTACACACGATTCGATTTTTTCCGTGCATAATGAAATTTAAGTTATATGCGGGGAAAAAAATAGAACCTTTTTTGCACTGTTGTCTGCACGAAGTAGATCAGAATAGTCTAAATTTCCTTACCTAAGATGAAGATGAATGCAAGAACAAGATAACGACTAATGTGATGAAAAAATGAAGACGAATACGATAGGATTTTAAGATGAATTGGTTAGAAAATAAAACGAATACGCTGGCAAAATGAATAACATTGGAAGATGAGGAGGAATACTATTGCAAAATAAAGACAATAAAATTGTGGTGAAAAAAATAAGATTAGTAGGCCTGGTCTGCAATGAAAATATTAAGATGAATTGTATAAAAAATAAAACGAATACGATGGCAAAATGACGGTGAATAACATAAAAATATGAGGACGAATATGATTGGAAAATGAAGACGAGTCCGATGAAAAATGAAGATGAATACGATGGAAAGATTAAGGCGAAATAGATAGAAAATTAAAACGAATACAATGGAAAGATAAAGACGAATTCGATGGGAAGATGAAGACAAATGCGATGGGAAGGTGAAGACAAGTACAATAAGAAGATGGGGACGAATGTGATGGAAATATAAAGACGAATGCAATGGAAAAATGGAGACGAATGCGATGAGAAGATGGATATGATAAAGGCGAATGTGATTTGAAGTCGAAGGCATGCGATGGGAAGATGAAGACGAATGCGATAGAAAAATTAAAACGAATGCGATGGGAAGATGAACACGAATTTGATTGGAAAATGAAGACAATTGCGATGGAAAGATGAAGAAAAATGCGATTAGAAGATGAAGACGAATACAATAAGAAGATGGAGACGAATGTGATGGAAATATAAAGACGAATTCAATGGAAAAATGGAGACGAATGCGATGAGAAGATTGGTATGATGGAAGTGAATGTGATTGGAAGATGCAGGCAAATGCAATGGGAAGCCGAAGGCATGCGATAGGAGGCTGAAAACAAATGCAATGGAAAGGTGAAGACGAATGCGATGGAAAAATTAAAACGAATGGGATAGGAAGATAAAGATAAATGCGATGGGAAGACGAAGACAAATGCGATGGGAAGATGGAGGCGAATTCGATGGAAAAATGAAGACGAATGCAATGGGGACATGAACAGGAATGCGATTGGAAAATGAAGACGAATACAATAAGAAGGGGACGAATGTGTTGGAAATATAAAGACGAATTCAATTGAAAAATGGAGACGAATGCGATGAGAAGATTGGTATGATGGAGGTGAATGTGATTGGAAGATGCAGACAAATTCAATGGGAAGGCGAAGGCATGCGATGGGAGGCTGAAAACAAATGGAATGGAAAGGTGAAGACGAATGCGATGGAAAAATTAAAACGAATGGGCTGGGAAGATAAAGACAAATGCGATGGGAATATGAAGACAAATGCGATGGAAAAATGAAAACGAATGCGATGGGAAGATGGAGGCGAATTCAATGGAAAAATGAAGACGAATGCGATGGGAAGATGAACAGGAATGCGATTGGAAAATGAAGACGAATATGATGGGAAGATGAAGAAAATGCGATTAGAAGATGAAGAAAAATGCAATGGCAAGACGAATATAAAAACGATGGAAAAATGAAGGAAATTCTATTACAAGATATAGACGAATGCGATGGGAAGATGAAGACAAATGCGATTGTAAGATCAAAATGATACGATTAGAAGATGAAGACGAATATGATGGGAAGACGGAGTTGAAAACGATGGGAAAATGAAGATGACTAGAATATAAATGTTAAAAGGCTAAAGAAAAATATGGTACCAGAACTAATACAATTTAAATGTAAGATGAATACTGAAGATTAATTGTAAGAAAATTAAGATAAATATTATTATGATGAATGTGATGAAATATGAACAGATGGAGAAAAGCAGACTTATTTAATATTCATTCATTCATAGTTTTCTGCCAAAGGGCAGGTATTTCACTGCAAACCCAGCAGTCTCCAGTCTTTAATATGGCATTTAGTAAATGAACATGAATTTAAAGTTCGTCAGTGGATATGAAGATGAATACATTTTGATGATGGTAAATATTATGAAGTCGGCCTGGGTAGCGTAGTCGGTATAGTGCTGGGCTTCTGTGCTTGAGATTGCGGGTTAGACCCCGGCCCAGGTCGATAGCATTTAAGTGTGTTTAAATGCGACAGGCTCATTTCAGTAAATTTACTGGCATGTAAAAGAATTCCTGCAAGACAAAATTCCGGCACACCGACAACGCTGATATAACCTCTGCAGTTCCGAGCGTAGTTAAATAAACCATGTTTTTTTAAATAATGTGAACAGATAGACGAACTTCGAGAAGATGTAGAATGTAGAGGTGGTAAAGCCGAAGGTGAAGAGAATAAGGAAGAAGAAACTTCGTCTTCTTACAAATCTAGAAAGTAGGGCTATACAATGTTTTACTAATGTCAGTTATAGATAGATTCACTATCGCGTAACTCTGAACATTGAGTGCACAAAATGAAGGTTACTGATGTGATGTACATACAGTACCGTAGAAGAGGGTAAAGTCGATCAAAACTTTGCAATTTTTTAATGATATTGAGGTTATGCAATAGAGCGAAGTTCCTCAGAAAATAGCATTTTGTCGTCATATCCACTTATGAAGACACGTTACAAGAATTGAATTACAATCTATAAAAAACTGTTTTTTTTTTTATTTGAGTTGTGATCGAAGTTATACTTCCTGCTTTAATAGGGTAAATTGGTCACCATTGAATTTTTAGTTTAAGATCAATTTTAAAATATTGCGGAGTAAAGTCGATCACTGTTTATGTTTTTAAAACAAATTAAGTGTATTACATATATTTTATTTGTTATAAGGGGTGTAAAAACAATAATAATCTTCAATATATGCCCATATAATTATATAGTGTATCTTTTGTTACTGTGATCATACTATTCGATACAATTAGGCCTCTAGGTCTCCACTGTACAATCGTGACTATGATTGCCAACTTATAAAACATAAAAACACATTTTAATACTTCACATACCAACAAACAAAGATTTAAGAATTCAAAATTTACATTGAAATACCACCCTTCAATTATAATCTAAAATGCAATTCAACATTACTTAGGTTTATATCAGATGTTATTTGAAATCTTCCCCTCCTCATGTCACTTTAGAAACTACATTGTTCCCATAGTCAGGTACAGAGGGGTGTACAAAATATGTTCCTTTGGCAGTGCTTCTCTTACGCAAGAAATTCACCAAAATTTCGTCTTCCTCTTTCCCCACTATCCCGTCAATATAAGCTATAATATAACACTTTTCTGTTTATAAGTGTTAGTTGGAGGTATTTCGGTGAACAATTTATTCTTCCTGCTGGTCCTATCTGTTTCGAGTAGATCGATGGCATGATCGACTTAACCCTACAAAGGTACAAGTTTTCTTAAAATAATAAGTTTCTATACTAACATTTACGAACTGCAAAACTATTATTTCAGGATATAATCTCAACGAAAAGTACTTGCGTATACTTCCTGTCTCCTTTCACTGCTGACTATAATTTAGAGTTTGTAAAACTTTGTTTTCATTTAAGAGAAAAAGTTGAAAATAACGATTTTTCACTTCAACGGTAATTACACAGTGTTCCCACTGTTGGCATTCGCAGGCTTTTTGTTGTCCCTCTCGCTTGCATTTACAATGTAAGGCAATGAAGTCAGCATAACAAGATTTTAACAAGTAACTGAGAAAATATATAATTTTCAATAAAAATCGCAAATGATCGATTTTACACCCACTGATTGACTTTACCCACTTCTACGGTACATAAATTCTACTTGTATCGCAGATTTCTGTCTTTATCGATATCAAGGAGATGCAGTACAACACACTAGTTGAACGATGAAATAAATTTCACAGAGACGTAGCCAACGCTATAAGCAAAAGTTCATTTCACTCTTGTCGATTATGTAGATATAAAATTGTTGTGTTGTTTATTTTATTTTCCTAGCGGTCACGTTCTTGTTTCTCACATTTCCGGTTTTCTCCTTGTTTTATTTGCTGGTACACCCCCACATTAGCCGCGTCCTGTTGTTTAGTTTATTCCTCCGCCCACAAATATCGTACTGTGCTGGATTTGCTGGACTGAATAAGTACGCATGCAGATTGTCTAGTGTTTTATATTCCCTACCTTTTTCTTGAGATATAAAAAGAGGAAAATTGTGTCTCCATTGTCCTGGCACATGAGAGGGAGCTGGGATCACTGGAGTGGAACTGGGTCCTGTTTCTTGTTACACGGAGTGAAGATGCTGTTACTGCCGCTTCTGCTTCTTAAAATTTAACGTGGGGAGATTTTATTGCTCCACGTATGAAATTTATATTTTTACTTCATGGTAAATATAACTCTTGCGTTATTTCGTGGTATCATTATCAACAAAATGTGATGTGTCACCGTTGTGCAGCAATAAGACGAGAGAAAAGGAAGGGGGAGATCTTAATGTGAACTCTGTTTTAAAATTAATAAAATAGTTCTAACAGGGTTCTGTTCCAGAAAAATACAGTATGGCAGCCGTGGCGAGAATGTGACTCGCGAGACATTGTGGCTCGCAGTGATAGCTGTGCATTTCGCTGCTTCTAACCTCCGCCAACCCCCATCCTCGCACTCACTGGAGTCAAAACTCCGTTCCATTTGTATTTGTCTCTGACCTGCGAGTGGCATATGTCTCTCTCGAAACCATGTAGGCTGGGAGGACGCATTTTTTTGCTGTCAATATGATGAGAATATTAAATGTATGATTTGTTCACAAGTATTACGAGGAAAACTGTTGTATAACATAAAACGGCATTATACTACATGACGTTACTGATGAAACATTAAAAGGTTAAGTGTTATCGTCATCATCATCATCATCATCATCATCATCATCATCATCATCATCATCATACTGTGTGTACTTAAAGTATTGTATTCATTGTATGCTTTGTACTGCACTGTTTTATTACTACTATTAGTATTATTATTACTATTAGGCCTGTTATTATTATTGTTATTATTATCATTATTACTATTCTTATTTATTATTATTATTATTATTACTATTATTATTATTATCATCAATAATTGTCTTATTTTTTTATACTTTGTATGCCTCATTTATTTTTGACCTGCTGTTCACATTTTATTATCCTTTTTTCTTTCTTTCTGTATGTTATATATTATGCCTGATTTCTTCTTAATTGTTGTTTACATTTTATTATTATTATTATTATTATCTTCTTCAGTTTTGTGTGTAAAATTGTAGTGTACTTTGTAAATTTGTAGTGTTTTTGTAACTCAGTTTTTACTCCTGGTTGAGTGTTAGAGAAGGCCGTATGGCCTTAACTCTGCCAGGTTAAATAAATCATTATTATTATTATCATCATCATCATCATCATCTCTGTACGTCAACCCTTTCTTCAGCAGATGTACGAATAATGCTGTTAGCTCTTTAATTTGAACTCACTGATTTACTATGTGATGTCAAATGAAAGCTAGATTTAAGGACTTGACAAATGTTGAACTTTCAAATCTTTTCCAAAAAAATAAATATCCGAAGCTTCGTTCTTTCGCTTGCTCTGTTGAAGCCATGTTCGCTACAACTTACGTTTGTGAAAAATTATTTTCACAATTAAAATAGTAAAAACCAAATTTAGATCACGACTGACAGACAAATTCCTTCGTGATCAACTACGACTGGCAGTAAGTGACATAATTCCTGATTTTGAAACTTTATCGCAGAGACATTCTGAAGACAGTTAATTTTAGGCTGTGATATTGTTCATTTATTGTTCATTTCTTTCTTCGTTACACGTACTAAACATTAGTTTGTAGCCTTGTAATGTATAATATTATATTTAAGTGCTTGACGTAAGGAAAACCAAAATCCGTTAATAAGTCCGACAGTTACTTCACTTCCCCTTCGGGTGTCCGCCTCTCTCCATAGGTGCTATGCACGTTGCAGGTTACACAGTGGCTCGGCGCACGATTACATTTTCGCCACCGCTGCAGTATAGAGTTATATCTTTCTTCTCCACAGAACTACGTATAAAACATTACATTATTAGTAAATGCGTATCACAAACGATCTTATAATAATGTTGACGTATATACAGCAGGCTTGCATTAGTACCTTACGTCTATATAATACAATTATGTTCAGCACTCTTGGTTGTAATATCGTATAGGAACTGTGGCAAAAATTAATGTTACTAAAACGTACTACTCTTACAATATTATCTTGTACTACTGATACTTTATACTGTAATATTTTTAATAATATAATGTGAGACATATTTTATCACAAGGAAATCCTAGTTTTTGGCTCCCTATGAAATTTAGAATTTATAAAACAGTTTTGTTAGACTAATGGTTGTTCTGTATGGTTGTCAAACTTGAAGTCTCACTTGGAGAGAGGAACAGAGGTTGAGGTTGTTCGAGAATAAGGTGCTTAGGAAAATATTTGGAGCTAAGAAAAATGAAGTTACAGGAGAATGTAGAAAGTTACATAACGCAGAACTGCACGCATTGTATTCGTCACCTAACATAATTAGAAACATTAAATCCAGACGTTTGAGATGGGCAGGGCATGTAGCACGGATGGGTGAATCAAGAAATGCCTGTAGAGTGTTAGTTGTAAGAACCGGGGGTAGAAAAATACCTTTGGGGAGGCCGAGAAGTAGATGTGAGTATAATATTAAAATGGATTTGAGGGAGGTGGGATATGATGGTAGAGACTGGATTAATCTTGCTCAGGATAGAGACCAGTGGCGGGCTTATGTGAGAGCTGCAGTGAAAGTCTGGGTTCTATAAAAGCCATTGAAGGAAGTATGAATCGCAGTAGTACAAATTTTAGTCAAAAAACTGCGCTAGCAGCAATATTATATTCTTCCACCTCTATAGCACTTAACTTAAAGCGTTCACTGTATTTAAATTCATTTTAAACTGGAAATTTGTTCTTTCTTTATAAACTAGGATTTTTCATTATCATTCCCATCACTTTTGTTGCTACTCGATCCCGGTTCAGCCATTATTGCGTGAAAAGGTAACAAACAGACAGACATACTTACTTACTTACTTACTTACTTACTTACTTACTTACTTACTTACTTACTGGCTTTTAAGGAACCCGCAGGTTCATTGCCGCCCTCACATAAGCTCGCCATTGGTCCCTATCCTGAGCAAGATTAATCCAGTCTCTCTCATCATATCCCACCTCCCTCAAATCCATTTTAATATTATCCTCCCATCTACGTCTAGGCCTCCCCAAAGGTATTTTTCCCTCCGGCCTCTCAACTAAGACTCTACGGTACTATATGCATTTCTGGATTCGCCCATACGTGCTACATGCACTCCCCATCTCTAACGTCTGGATTTAATGTTCCTAATTATGTTAGGTGAAGAATATAATGCTTGCAATTCTGTGTTGTGTAACTTCCTCCATTCTCCTGTAACTTCATCCCTCTTAGCCCCAAATATTTTCCTAAGAACCTTATTCTTAAACACCCTTCATCTCTGTTCCTCTCTCAAAGTGAGAGTCCAAGTTTCATAACCATACAGAACAACCTGTAATATAACTGTTTTATAAATTCTAACTTTCAGATTTTTTGACAGAAGACTAGATGACAAAAGCTTCTCAACCGAATAATAATACGCAATTTCCATATTTCTTCTGCGTTTAATTTCCTCCCGAGTGTTTTTTATGTTTGTTACTGTTGCTCCAAGGTATATGAATTTTTCCACCTCTTCGAAAGATAAATTTCCAATGTTTATGTTTCCATTTCGTACAATATTCTCGTCACGAGACATAATCGTATACTTTGTCTTTTCGGGATTTACTTCCAACCTTATCGCTTTACTTGCTTCAACTAGAATTTCCGTGTTTTCCCTGATCGTTTGTGGATTTTCTCCTAACATATTCACGTCATCCGCATAGACAAGAAGCTGATGTAACCCGTTCAACTCCAAATCCTCTGTGTTATCCTGAACTTTCCTAATGGCATATTCTAGAGCGAAGTTAAAAAGTAAAGGTGATAGTGCATCTCCTTGCTTTAGCCCACAGTGGACAGACATACATACATACAAACAAAAATTTCAAAAAGCGATTTTCGGTTTCAGGGTAGTTAATTAATACCAATTATTTTTGGAAAAGCGAAAATTACCATAAAAAATTCGGTTATAGATTTATTATTAGTATAGATAATAAAATGTTTTTTTTTTTACATGCCGTTATGAACACCAGTACCACGAGAGGATTGTGATATCTGTAAGAAAGGCGATCAGTTCTGTACCGCTGTAAGACTGGAACAGCCTAGATCCCGGTGCCATAACTCGTTTATGATGAGCCGAGTGTGGATAAGTTGCGCGTGCAGGCATTGTAAAACTAGAGAGATCTTGAGCCTTATAAGGAAGCGCAGATGCGGGTCCCGCTCACGATCTGGGCTGTATGCACCGTGCATTTAATGATGCAAATATGGCCATCATGCTTGAACTGCAAAAGCTTCAGTCAGTTCCGCGAGCGACCCGTCAATCCAATGCGACGGCCATTCATGAGCTGACACAGGTCACCAGGGATCGTGCAACTTCAGTCTCACGTCTGGTTTATTTATTTAGATGGCAGTCTGTAGGAAAAACAGTGCGAGATGCGAGTTAATTACTAGTCCAATGCAATGTTATTACAAACCCCAGTATAACGAATTTTTCTCTTTTAAAAATTAGATTTCATAGGTCACTACCATTTTCCTACTTAATTATTGTCATGGAGAAAACCAACATAATGAACAGAGACCGGAAGTTTAGAAATTATGAATCCTTAAAAGAGACAGGCAAAAAGGCATCATAAATAGCTAAAATAGACAGGCAAAAAGGCATTATAAATAGCTAAAATACGCAATAAAACACAATTACAAAAACCTTGCACTAGATCTACAATTTATTTTTTTTATTTTATTGGGTTATTGTACGACGCTGTATCAACATCTAGGTTATTTAGCGTCTGAATGATATGAAGGTGATAATGCCGGTGAAATGAGTCCGGGGTCCAGCACCGAAAGCTACCCAGCATTTGCTCGTATTGGGTTGAGGGAAACCCCCGGAAAAAACCTCAACCCGGTAACTTGCCCCTACCGAGATTCGAACCCGTGCCACCTGGTTTCGCAGCCAGACGCGCTGACCGTTACTACACAGGTGTGGACTCTAGACCTACAACCTTGCACTTTCCACAAATGATTTCGGGAGCAAGAAAAGCTTTAGATAAGTCGAATGCAAATTGAGATTTTCGACTCGATGTTGCAATTACTGTTGGAAGCAATGAAATCTTCTTCCCAGTAGCCTTGGAAAGTGCATTTTTGTGTTTTGTTGTACTGATATGTTGCGATATGAAATATTTAGCTATAGTCGCGACGCTGTTATTCCCGGCGTGACTCCTCCTCTTTGCTTACGTCTTAGGAAGTGAAGGCTCTATAAAGTCTAGGTAGGTAGTATCGTTCGCCATTTTTGTTCTTTCGTTGCCGAGCTACCATACGAGGAATCTATTTGCCACACCGTTAAACGTTATCATGTCGTAACTCCTATGATAATAAACCAAACGCACTGTAATTCAGTAAATAATTGAGCGGCAAATAACGTCTTCGTGTGCTTTCTGCGAACGCCAACGAAAGAGCCAAAATGGCGGGCGATTATATTAAGTATTTATCGAGCCTTAAGAAATGAATCAGCGAATCACAAGACGCACACGTTTAAATGTAGCCGACCTGCAACGGGATTGGCTGCCGGAAAATGCAGCGACGGGACTATAGTCCAATGCAGTGTAATTACAAACGCTAGAATAACGAATTTTTCTCTTTTAAAAATTAGATTTCATAGGTCATTACCATTTTCCTAAAATTATTGTCATAAAAAACCTGCATAATGAATATTCTATTTTACATAAGACTATTACAGACAAATTTGCCACTGATAATTGTAAATAATACCACTATTCCATACAGCTCGACTGTGAAGAACCTTGGCATTTATATGGATTGTCACCTGGAATGGAATGAACAAGTGAATCACACTTCCAAAAAAATATTTTCTATTATTCACTCATTAAAGCGACTGAAGCACTTCCTTCCTGATAAATTAAAATTAATCCTCGTACAAACACTCGTGATGCCACACTTCGACTACTGCGATATTATATTAAGTAACCTAAACGCAAATTTGAGCAGCAGGCTACAACGTGTGCATAATGCGTGCGTCCGTTATATTTGTAATATTCGTAAGTATGATCATGTTTCCCCGTCTTTCCAAACTCTGTCTTGGCTAAGGTTAAGCGATCGACGAGCCCTGCATTCTCTTGTTCTCTTACTTCAAATTCTGCGCACCGCTACCCCAATCTATTTGGCTTCTCATTTTCAAAATTTATCCGCATATCATCAGCTAAGTACAAGATCTCATCATAACAATTTACTCATTATACTCTACCACAAGATATCTTTATATTCTTCATCTTATACAGTTTCAGTTGCTAGAAATTGGAACTCGCTACCGAGTGATGTAAGGGGTTGTTGGACAATAACTTTATTTAGGTCAAAATTACATAAATTCTTACTTAACAAATTAATTACTGATTAATATTTATTACATATAATGAAACTAACATCTGTCCATTCTTATTATTATCATTAATTTCTATAAATAGATTTACAAAACCTCTAATGGAAATTACATTAATATTCTCATTATAGAAATATATTTTAGATTTATATTTTTTTTCTCTCTGTTACATAGTTCTAGTAAGCTTATATTAAGTTCATTTTTATCATTTTACTAGCTATCTCAAATCTCAAATTAATTATAATTGATTGAATTAAATTAGCTCATAAATTAAGTTACTACTTTACCTTATAGGTTTATCTAAATTTAAATAAATATGTAGTCTACTAGTCATTAAAACTTAACTGAAGAATATTGCTGGAAAACCTTTTAAGTGTAGTGTAAATATTCGTAATTTAAATATGTATTGTATTGATTAAGGCTGGTTGAGTGGAAGAGAAGGTCTTATGGCCTTAATTCTCCAGCGAAAATAAAACTATTATTATTATTATTATTATTATTATTATTATTATTATTATTATTATTATCATTATTATTACACCTTTACTGCATCATGGTACTTCAAAATTCGGAAGCGTAATTAATCTTTGGATTATCCCAACCTTTATCACTAGCCTATGCTACATTATTACCAGGGAACGGATTTATATGGACTAAAAATATATGAAATATGTAAATATATATGTAGTTATTTTTACCAAAATATGGAATTAAATATGGATTTTTACCAAAATATGGAATTAAATATGGACTTAAAATTATTAAAAAATGACTATGTACGTTAAATATTGGTACATTTTAATCAAACTAAACAAAAAATATAATGGACGTACCTTATCTTCCAATGTAGTTTCAACAAAACACAATTTTTATTGTCTGTTACCATAACAATAGGTTACAAACATTTCTTTCAAGTGCTGAAAAGTGAATCTTCTTCTATTGTCTCTGAGGATAGATTTATACTGACTAAAAGAGCGTTCGACGTCACAAGAAGTAACTGGTACATAATTCAATTTCACAATGTCTGCTGGGGATAAGTCCAAGTTAATCTTCACTGTTGATTCACCACTCATCACAGCAACAACCTTTTGTAGTTCTTCATATCCAGGGTTTTTTGAAAGTACAGTGTCCACCTTAGCTCTTACTGCATCTGCAACTTTACCTCTACCACGATTCAGTTGTTCCACAGTACTATTTATAATTTCAAAACTTTCAGATAGTGAAAGGTGCCTATTTTGGAGACTTTTGAGCGTTTTTATGATGCATGAAAATGTATGCTGAATGTGAGCTAAGTCATTCTTCACACTTATGTCACAGGTAACTGTTTTCGCAGTATCAATTGAGACTGCATCTTCAGAGTCCAATGCAAGGAGAACATTGTTAATAGAGTCTATATGTTCGGCATAATATTCAACTGCTTCTAGCCATGTACCCCATCTAGTTAAAATTGGCTTTGGTGGCAATGGAATTTCAGGGTACATTTCTTTCAACACGTTAACTCTACTGGGAGCTTTGAGAAATACTTTTTTCACTGATGAAATCAACAAATCTACTTTAGGGAAATTGTCTCTGACCACTTCTGCCACACGATGAAATGCATGCGCCACACAAGTAAAATGAGTCAATTTAGGATATACAACAGATAATGCTTGTCCAGCTTTGACCATATAAGGGGCAGCATCGCTAATAAAGAATAACACATTATCGTACATAATACCCTTTGGCCACAGGATACCCATAGCTTCGTTGAACAGTTTAACTATAGTTTTGTTATTGCACTTTTCTAGAACATCACAATGTAAAAGAATTCGTTCAGAATATTGTTCACTTAACAAACCGATAACTACATTACCAACAAGTCTACCTTCTTTGTCGGGAGTCTCATCAATGGAAACCCAAATTGAACTATCTTTAATTTCATCTCTTATCTTCTGTATTGTCTCATCGTAGATGGATGGAGCATACGTCTTCCTAAGTGTTGACTCATCCGGGATTGTATGTTGAGTATATTTTTCAAGGAATTCCCTGAAGACCTTATTCTTTAGTTTGTAGAGAGGAATATCAGCAGAGATGAGAGAACGGCACAGGTCGATGTTAAACTCAGATCTTACATTCGATGTTGTTGGTTGTGTTAAAAACAATTGTCTCTGCTTGGAATTTAGTTGTTTGTTGGCCTGATGTTTACTAGTTGTAATGTGTTGTTGCACCAGGAACTTTTGTGTAGATGATACTGCACACTGACACAAATTACAAAATAATATTTTATTGTCAGTTGATAAACCATCTTCTTTAAATTCTGAAATGTAACTTGTTAGTTTTGATTTTAAATTGACTGAATGACGTACTTTTGGCATATTTACCGTCTTTATAGTATGATTTACAAAACTGAACCTATGTGTACTCTGACTGGCATTTAACTGTTGAGCTGCACAACTGAAGTCTGTTAAAAATTTTAAATTAAATTAATACAGTTTTGTAACTTACTTTCCCATTGTTGATAGGACTGCTAATTTTCAAATAACTCTGATGTTAAAGGGATTACTGAACATGTGTTTAAATCTCTATTGTTGAAATGTATTTTTAAAAGTTAATGGAATTTTGTTTTGTTTTATTGTTAAACCTAATATAATATGGACTGTTTTATATGAAATATGGAAAATATATGGAAATTAACGAAAATATGTACTAAACTCTAAAATATGGAAAAATATGGAAAATAAAAGTAGGATTTTTCAACCCTACACATTGTGAAACATAAAGATAATGCAAAATATAAATTATATTAGCTTTATAAGTAAATATGTATTTACATATAAATCCTTTCCCTGATTATTACTATGCTTAAATACGTCCATCCTGCCGCAAACGTATAGGAAGACCATCAGGAAGATGGAATGACAGCGTAATAGATAAGAAAATACTTTCAGTGCTATTTCCTTTTCATTTAAATTTAAGCTATACGCTACTTCTGTATGATTCTGGCATTGTTTTTTCCTTTATCATTTACCCTTTGAAAAAAAAAAAAACAACTTACATACAAATGCATTTGAAAACACAAAACCCTACTTGAAAATGGTGAGGCCATTTATCTAGATTTTTTCTTTTGTTTTAAATTGATCACAGCCTTTGTTGTCTATCGTCGAGGTATGAAAAATGTTCGTACGAGATTGTTATCCATAAATGGAGACATTTTTAAACGTGAAACTATATTTTGTCTAATTTTCATGGCTCTGGGTGTGGTTCCTAGTTGTATATGAGTGACCTTCCGACAGCTTGGCTCCACTTTATTTGCTGTCCAAACTCTCTTATTGCCACTCCTTGTCCTTCAAGCGTGCAGAAAATGCTCAAGTCTATTAGCCTTAGCGTAGGACATGTTTGGCGTCCAACGAGCTGTGACTTTTATTTTCTTTTATTTTTCAACCCAAAAATTTGTTGAGTTTTAATTTATATCAAGAACAATCTGAGTGTAAAACCTTATTTTATCTCCACTAGCCGACAGTCTCTGACTAAATTTCCGTTTAATCTAATATTTTAGGAAAACTGAACAAGTCACCGACGTAGCCCAGTCGGCTAAGGCGCTTGTCTGCCGATCTGGAGTTGCGCTTGGGCGCGGGTTCGATTCTCGGTTGGGATGATTACCTGGTTGGATTTTTTCCGAGGTTTTCCCCAACCGTAAGGCGAATGTCAGGTAATCTATGAC